>NC_133386.1:208690891-208990891 GCF_047511655.1 Castor canadensis | reverse complement strand
CTGTGTTGCCCTAGCTGATCTTGAACTGCTGGGCTCAACTGATATTCTTGCCTCAGCGTCCTGATTAACTGAGACTATTGGTGTGTGCCACTGCACCTGGCTCTAGCATGTGCTGATTTTGTTGGTGAGAGCCAAGAGGATTGGGATACACGTCGGGTGTCCCCAAGATCACTGAACACACTGTTGATGACTTCATTACTAACTTGTCCATTCTGACCATAAGCAGTATCCTCAAAAAAAAAAAAAAAAAAAAGTGTTCTTTGTTGCTTTTCCTTGTTTGTTTTGTTTTTGGCAGCACTGGGGTATGAACTCAGGGTTTTATGCTTCATGCTTGCTAGCAGACACTCTACCACTTGAGCCCACTCTCCCAGCCTTTTTTTATATTGGATATTTTAAAGATTGATTCTCATAAACCATTTGTCTGGGTTGGCTTTGAACCTCTGTCCTCCTGTTCTCTGCCTCCCAAGTAGCTGGGATTACAGTTGTGAGTCACTGGAGCCTAGTAAGAAATAGTATTTCATATGAACTCTGGTAGCTTAGTGCTAGTACATAAAAGTACTGATGGATCTAAAACATTAAAACTAACAAACGTACTGATTCTTGTACTTGTAAGCATCTGTGTACCGTTTTCAGTACTGGGGAATGACATCAGGGCCTCATGCATGCTAGCCAAGTGGCCTACCATTTGAGCCATGCCCCCAGCTGCGTCCATGTACTATTAACATTTTGCAGTTTGCTGAGTTTTCTTACAATTACCTCACACGTCTAAAAATTTCTCATTCATTTTGAAATGAAAGTACAAGGTTATCTACGGGTGAACCAAAGTTATGTGAAATGAAGTATAAATTATTTCTGAATTAAAAAAAATTACAACCCAATTTAAAGGTACCTGATGACAGGGAGAAAGTTCTGAGCCACCCCCCCACCCCCCCGCCTCTGGGTTGTAGGTCAGTTCTTGGCAGCCACCAATGCGTCATACTCATGGGGTTTGGAGCTCCTGGTATAGGCTGAGCTGTGGGTCCCTGCACCATAGTTGCATGGGACTTGGCAACTCACCTTGTCTGTGTGGCTGGATTTGAATCTGCAGCCCATTTCTTCTTCCTTGGAGTGAGTTATGTTAGGTACAGACCTGTCTGTCATGGCGATCAGTAGATGACTTTTCCCTGGCCTCCACTTGGGCTGCTGGGGTACAGTAGCATCTCACTTTGATAGCTGCTAGAGGTCAGCACAGAGAACCCAGTTAAATCTGTTGGATCCTTGGAGTCTTTGCAAGGAGTCACTGGTGATTCTTGATTTCTCTTTCCCCAGGGAATAGTCAGGGGTGATCTTAGGATAGAATTTACTACCTATTTTTCACAACTCCCCAGTCCTTGAGTGCTGTTAGGAGGCGTTGGCCTCCCTTCCTGCTTGTCTGCCTCCCCCTATCTTTGGTAAGGCCCAGTGAGAGCCATATAGCTGGCAGCTTTCCGTGGAGTAGGGTGTGTGTATCGTGGGTTCTCTTGTTCATTCCCGTTATGAGCACAGAGAAGTTAAGTCCTATTGAACCCAGGCTTTGATTTTCCAGGAAAGATCAACTTAGCTTCCTTCCTTTGTATGTTTGTGCCCAGCTCAGGACCACTTGGTCTTTTGCTGCATGGAAGGGCACAAGATTACCCATGCCAGCTAGCACCGCTTTTTGTGAACTTTGTTCTGGGAAGGCTGGATGGAAGCAATTGAAAAATAGAGCCATGGTTAGGCGGTATTCAGTTTAGCTTGGATAAAAAGACCTTCTCTTCATTATTTTAGCATGAGGCACTGACATTTGAAACTCTTGTGACCACTGTGACTGATGGGAGGTGTGGAAGGATGGGCTGACATCTCCTGTCATGGGGGGACAATCTTCTAGAAGGTAGGCATCACGGGCACCTGCCTTGTGAGTTCAGAGCCAAGATGGGAGATTCGCTGATGGCTCTGCTACATTCTGGTCAGCCTGGGGGTGTCAGCTGAGCCTCTGTGGTGTTACCTGCTCAGTCTGGCCACAGGAGCAGAATGCCACAGACTGGACAGTGTAAATGGTAGGCCTTTGTTTCACTAATTTGGAGACTAGAAGGTCAAACTGCCAATGAGGTTGGTTCCCGGTGAGGGCTTTCCTCCTGTGTGCTTGTGGGGCCTTTTATCTATGCAGCTTCTGGTGTCTCTTCTTCCTCTTACAAGGTCGCCAGTCCTGTAGGATCAGGACTTATGACCTCTTAACTTTTGCTACCTCCTTAAAGCCCCATCTCCAAAAACCTGTCACTGGGGTTAGGGTTTTAACTGATGGATTTCAGGATCTGTTGGAAAAACAAAACTCAGACTTTCTCTCACTGAATCACAAGTTTGAGGCCAGTTTGGGCTACATAGCAGGACCCTCTTTTAAAAACATTAAAATAAAAACTGTGCTCAAGCAGCTCACAGAGCTCAGGAAATACCTTGACTGTTTTTATTATAGAGGGTATCACAAAGGGTACAGATGACAGGAAGCACAGGGGGTGAGGTATGGGGACGACACACATCTTCCACACCCTTTCTGGGTGTACTTTCCAGAAACCTTGTATGCCCAGCTGCCCCAACTCTGTGAGCCCTGTCCTTGTGGGTCTTTAAGGAGCCTGCATTGCGTAGGTGTGGCTGAAGCATGGACATCTATGTGGAAATGTGATTGGCCAGGGGAAAGACCAGCACTGATAAACAGCAAGGTTTTGGCTCAGGTTCCACAGCCTGTCCTGTAAGCACAGAGTAGAGCTCCTTCTGAAGTAGGGGTTCCATCATCTGCCATCAGACAGTCAAGCAGGGAATATCAGTTCCTGTGACTTATTTTGGAGAGGGGGTTACAAGGCAGGAGCCATGGGAGACTGTGGCCAGGCCCAGAACATGTGTCCCACCATATAACGTATGCACATTCAGTCTGTAACAAGGTGCACTGAAGGCCAGGGCATATCTGGATGCTGACTCTGCAACTTGCTTCTGCAATCAGTGACTGTACCTCTTGTTCCTATAGGTACCACATGGAGTGTTTAGACCCCCCCCTCCAGGAAGTGCCTGTGGATGAGTGGTTCTGTCCAGAGTGTGCTGTCCCTGGTGCTGCCTCTGCCAGTGGTAATGTACTTACCCCCCTCTCCTGTTAGTGCTTATGTGCTGCCCATCCTGCAGAGGGCTTGAGTCTTATTTTGTCTGCAGTCCCAGAGAGGCAGAGAAGGACCTTGGGTCAGGGTCTAGTGTAGTGGGTAGGGGGAAGACCTTGACTTCTGGTGGGGAAGGGTTTTCTGTCCTGCTCTTGGCTGGGAGCTAGAGGAGCTCACTTTGAGCCTATGGTAGGTCATTGAGTTGGGACTTCTGGTCCTCAAAGTCTAGAGGACCCGGCTCTGGGGAGAAGCTGCTGTCCTGTCACTGGGCCCACCTGGGTAGGCAGCCCACTGGGGTGAGCCTGTGACTTGTAGGGTGTGTGCCCCAGCAGCCCAGGGCTCTCTTCTTCCAAGATACGGCTCCTGTGAGTGAGGAGGAAGTCTCCCTGCTGTTAGCCGATGTAGTACCCACCACCAGCAGGCTGAGGCCTCGCACAGGCAGGACCCGGGCCATTGCCAGGACACGGCAGAGTGAGAGAGTGAGAGCCACTGTGAACCGGAACCGGATCTCCACTGCCAGTAGGGTGCAGGTAAGTGGCCAACACTGGGCCTGTCCTGCCCAGAGCTGGGGGTGCTGGACTCAAGGGGTATCATTGGTAGTGCACAGTCTGTATCACCCCCATGCACCAGGCCGCATACTGTTAGCCTAGTGAGAGGGCACATGAGTACACAGAGGGTACCACACCTCACCTGTTTGCCGTCCAGCCCAGCAGGGACCTCTCTCAGAGTAGGGGAGCCAGGTGCTCAGAACCTGATCCACAATGGATGGGTTAATGGTCTTGTGAAATTCCCTTCTGTGTTCTGGAGGCCCCATGCTGGCTTCTCATCCCATGAGAGCACCTTCCTTGCATATAGCTCCTGGCACTCAGTGTTTGATAGTTGCTTCCTCTGCCCTAGGGTCTGAGGCAGTTGGCAGTTCCTTCTCTGAGGTCAACTGCTCCTGTGGGCAGCACAGTGACCACTTGACCTAAGTTCCAAATGGTTTGGGGAGACTGGGGAGCTGTCCCCCATCCAGTGCTCTGTCCACCTCAGTTTGCTTCCACCTGAGTCTCAGTGGATACTCCAATCTATGGCTTCTCACGCCTTCCCATGTCCACCACCTCCTTGAGGTACTATTTCTCACTCATTTCATAAATCAACCTCTTTTCTCTTCCAACCATCTAGTCCCTGCCAGGGTCCCTTTTACCTGCACACCTGCTTTACTGGGACCTGTGTGAGGGCTCTGCTCTCTGCTCCCACCTGTCCCCTTCCTTCCTCCTCTTGGAATTCTGTTTGCTCATTGATACCTGCCTAACCCTCCCGGACCATTTTCACCCCAAGCTTGCTTCCTGGAAATCCTGTTAGGAACTCTGCTCCTTGTGGCTGTGCTGGCCTCACTCTTCATGAGTGGAGGGAGGTAGAGCTAGCCTGAGAGTGTTCTGGCTTCTCTGGTTGACTTCCCCATTCTAAGGGTTCTGAGCAGGAGTTTGTAATGGCACTGTCCCCTCATATGGTCCTGCTTGGCATGCCTCCTTGGAGAGGGTAGTCTTAAATGTGCTCATTCACTGACCAGCGCTGTCTCTTGTGTGCAGCATGTGCCAAGGTACCTCATGTCTTCTCTGCTGGATGAGACTATCGAAGCTGTTGCAACTGGTCTGAGCACTACTGTGTATCAGCGCCCCCTGACACCTCATGCCCCTGTTAAACGGAAAAGGAAGACAGGTAAGCCTGATACAATGGATGTGCTTCCTACCAGCAACTCTGCCCTCGAGTCCAGGGATACGGTTATGTCTGTTTCCTCATTCTACATGTTTATTTTCTCTGCCAGAAATACTGTCAGCCCTCCATATCATTGTGTTCCACATCAGGGGACTCATCCAACCATGGATTGAAAATACTTGGAGGAAAAAATATCACAGCTATACTTTTAAACCTCAGAACCACCAAAAAAAAAAAAAAAAAAATCATAGCCATACTGGACATGTATAGACTTTTCTTGTCATTATTTCAACAGTGTACTATGCCAGCTGTTTACACAGCATGTATGTTATTATTGCAAATAACCTACAGCTGTTTTAAAGTATAGCAAATACTATCAACTTCTGTGTCATTTTATACAAGAGACTTGAGCATCTGTGGAATTTCACTGTCCTCAGGGGCTCCTGGAATGAATTCTCTTCAGATACAAGGGCAACTGCCCTTCCCTGCTTCCTGCTCTCACCAGCCTCCCCTGCTGCTGACCCCTGATGCGCTTCCTGGGCACACTAGTCAGTGTGGATTTGTGGATTCCTATCTCACTCAGTTAGTTATAATCTGTGGCTTTTTTTTTTTTTTTTGGTGGGAATTGGGTTTGAACTCTGGGCTTCACCCTTGCCAGGTAGGCTCTCTACTGCTTGAGCCACACTTCAAGTCTTTGGGGTTTTTTTGTTTTTGTTTTTAAGTTACTGGGAGTTTGAACTTAAGGCCCCATACTTGCTAGGCAGGCATTCTACCACTTGAACCACTCCGCCAGCCCTCTGTGGTCTCTTAAAAAAACAATGAAATGCATGTGCCCACTTTAAGTATATAGTTTCGGTTTTGACCAATGAAATTTCTACAGATCATCTATCAGAAGTCCCTCCCACCACAGCAGGCAGCCCTGGTGTCATTTTCATCACTATCCATCAGATCCAATTTGGGTCAGCACACAACTTTTGGAACCTGCGTAGTTGGGTATCTGAGTTCGTGTTTTTTCTTTGTTAAGGAAGATTCTGTCCTATGAATGCCCCACAGTTTGTTTATCATTTACCTGTTGATGGGGACTTGAGTTGATTGCAGTTGGAACCCCTTAAGAATAGAGCTGCCACAAATGAGTGTAGCAGATACTTTTGCAAAACAGGCGCTCTGTTGCTTGAGCCAGTTCATTTTGCACTGGTTATTTTGGAGATGGGGACTTGATCAAACTTTGATCCTCTGATCTCAGCCTCCCCGGGAGCTAGGGTTATAGGTGTGAGCCACTGGCGTCAAGCTGGTTAGAAGTCTTAATGTGCTGTACTGGGGTATTGAAATCCAGGGGCTGAGTCCTTGTTGCATGCTGGTGAGGTGGCAGGTTGCTGGTGTTTGTAGGCACCTTTGGTGGCCTTTTCAGTGATAAGCAGAGTTCAGCGGCTGAGCTCTATGTTCTGGGTATGCAGTTGGTCATTGTTTGGGCTTTCTAGTGAACAGGGGACAGCACTCTTAAGATCATACTGGCACTGGCACCTGAGGTTCAAGATTAGAGGGCTTTCACTTCCCATATTTCACCTGTGTGTCTGAACACTAACCATAGTTTTGTTTGTTTATTTTGGTGATACTGGGATTTAATCTCAGGGCTTCACGCTTGCTAAGCAGGAGCTTTACCACTTGAGCCACTCCACCAACCCTTTTTTGTGGTGGATATTTTCAAGATAGGGTCTTGCAAACTATTTGCCCAGGCTGGCCTCAAACTACGATCCTCCTGATCTCTACTACCTCCTGAGTATCTAGGATTTTAGGTGTGAACCCCTGGCACCCAGCTACTAACATTCGTTCATTTATTGATTGATTGATTGATTGATTGGTATGGTGTCTGAGTTTGAACCCCAGCCCTTGCATTATTAGGCAGTTGCTCTACCACTTGAGCCACACCATAGCCCTTTTTGTTTTGTATATTTGTTTCTGAGATAAGGTCTCTCTAACTTAACCTGAGCTAGTCTCCAACTGGCAGTCTATCTTAGCCTCTGGAATTCTAGGATTATAGATGTCCATCACCATACCTGGCAACCAAAACTTTAATGCTATGAAATGTCAGTGTTGAAAGTTCTAGTTGTGTCATAAATGTGAAAAAAGTTTTTAAATAGTTTATTTGGAGCATGGTTGTATGTGCCTGCAGTTCCAGCTACTTGGGAAGACTAAGACAGGAGGATCTCTTGAACTTAGAGGAATTTGAGGCCAGTTTGGGCAACATAGCAAGACAGTCTCTCAGAAAAGTGTTAATTTTATTTATCTGGGTGTCATGCTCATGCATGTAATCCTAGCTACTCAGGAGGCAGACTCTATCTTGACAAAAATCCATCACAAAAATGGGCTGGTAGAGTAGCTTAAGGTATAGACCCTTAGTTCAAGCCCCAGTACGGCAAAAAAAAAGAGAGAGAGAGAGAGAGTGAGAGATCAGAAGGATTTCTGTTCCAGGCCAACCTGGGCAAAAAGGTAGCAAGACACACCCCCACTCCATCTCAGCCAATAAGCTGTGTGGAGTGGGTATGTGTCTGTCATCCCAGCTACACTCAAAGTATAAATAGGAGGATCGTGGTCCAACCAGGACACAAATGCAAGACCTTATTTGAAAAATACCTAAAGCAGGCTGAGGACCAGTGGCTCATACCTGTAATCCTAGCTTCTTAGGAGGTAGAGATCAGGAGAACCTCTGTTCGAAGCCAGCCCTGGGCAAAAAGTTTGTGGGACCCTATCTCAAAAAAAAAAAAATCACAAAAAAGGGCTGACAAAGTGGCTTAATTGGTAAGATCACCTACCTAGCAAGCATGAGGCCCTGAGTTCCAACCCCAGTGCTGCCAATAAATAAATAAATAAATAAATAAATAAATAAAGCAAAATGGGCTGAGGGCATGGCTCAAGTTGTAGAGCACCTGCCTAGCAAGGCAAGGCCCTGAGTTCAACCTTCAGTACCACCAAAAGAAAAATAAATGCTTACTTGAATCAAGATCCAGATCACTTCCATGATGGGCTGACTGCTGTGTGTTAGTCTCCTTCCTCCACTCTTTGCCATGGTGGAGACTGGGTTCTTGGTCCCATAGGTATGTACTCATTGATGTCAGTGGCTCTCTGCCCTTTGCTTCTGTTTACAGACTGTCAGCTGGAGCTTAGAGTCCCGCTGGGGCCCAGGTGTGAGCTCAGTATGTTGGGTGTTTTGTTGCAGGGTGTACTCTGTCAGAAACAGCTTTCATAACAGCAGCAGCCAGTACTCAGATGCATCAGCTTCACACTGCTGTATGGGCATGCCATTACATGCCTTTCTGTCCTTGCAGTCACTTTCCATTATTGAGTGAACCCATTCCAAGATCCCCAGTGGATGGCACCACATACTGCATACACTGTATTTTCCATAAGTGCATGCTTGTGATAACATTTACTTTGTAAACTCAGCGCAGTAGAGATTAGCCGCAATAACTAATAATAACAGAACAGTTACAACAGTACACTGATAAAAGTTAGGTGAATGTGGTCTCTGTCTTTAAAACTATCTTGCTATACTGGGCACCCCTTCTTGTGATGCTGTGAGGTGGTGCAGTGCCTATGAGATGAGGCAGCAAGATGCATGGCTCAGGCACTGATGTAGAACTGGGCTGCTTCATAATGGTCCCTTGAGCACAAGCATTACCAGCTCCCTGGAATTGTTTGATGAATAGAACGGCTACTTAGTAGTAACAAGGGACTTACATTACACACGTGAATGAGTTTCCAGGATTGCCAGGTCCTAGAATGAGGATCCATAGCAGTGCTTTTGCAGGGTGCATTTCTTAAGCAATTGTCTGCCTCAGAGTTCTGGGAGAGCTCCTGTGATTGGACCATCAGTGGTCATATTAGGGTCATGGTTGCCTCTGACTTCTGGTTGTGTGTGTATTTTTTCAATTTATTTTTGTTTAAGAATCACTCAGGGAAGTCAAATCCCATCCTTGCTCGCCAACTGACATGTTATTTTACTTTTTCTTTTTGATGAAAGTAGAGTTTTAACTCAGTGCCTCACTTTTGCTAAGCTGGTGCTCTTACTTTGAGCTGTATCCACATCTGGACACATTATTTCAAAATGTTTATGGTTTATTTCTCCATTTAAAAAGTTCAAGTCCTATTGTGACATGGTTCCTCCCCTGCTTCTTGGGCTCTGTGCTCTTGGGAGGGCTTCACACATGGTACAGCACAGAAATCCAACGTTTTCTTTTTAGGCAGACGGAAGAAAATACAGGGAAGAAAGAAAACCCAGTCCAGGTCATCAGTGAAAAGTAAGAGTCGGAGTGCAAAAGCCAAGAAACGCCGTGTGAAGAAAAGAAAAGGGAAAAAGATAAAGGTAAGAACATGATGGTGGTGTCCAGACATTTGCCAGCATTAACTCCTGTGTGGCTCATTAACAGGGGCCACTAGAATGACTGCTTTTCTGCAGTTACTTGGCAGTTCCCTGAGAGCAGCCAGCACCTAGGGGCCTAGGTCAAAGGTGGGGTGGAGGTGTTTTCACCCTTCTAGAATGGGATGTGCTGAAGGTTGTATCCAGTGACCCCTGGAACTTGTGGGAGTAGAGAGGCAGGGCTCGCTGGGGCCAGAGGATCAAGCCATCTTCTTTGGTCTCTGGCCGGTCAGGGCAGCAGGTTCACAGTGCTCTAGGATGGGAGCAGGCTTGAATCCAAGTCCTCTGGACAGAGGGCTCAGTATCTGAGAACAGCCTGGGGTCCTGCCCACAATGGTACATACCACACTGGTTGTTGACTTGACAGTATGGTGCTCTCTGTCCTGGGGATCCCAGCTCTATGAGCAGCCTACTCCAGTGGGCCCTTGCTTGGGCTGCCATGAAATACATTTCATTTATAAAACACAGGAAGCTGAATCATAACCATTACCCAAGTGTTTGTCATGTCTTTATGTGAATTTATACTCGATTGTTATCTATTTCTTAGTAAATATAAATTTCTGTCATACATACACATTACATACAGATGTGTTTTCATTTTTTATTGATACTATTACTTTTTTGTTTGTTTATTTGTTTTTGGTGGTATTGGGGTTTGAACTCTGGGGCCTTGCACTTGCTAGGTAGGCACTCTACCTCTTGAGCCACACTTCCAGTTCATTTTTCTCTGGTTATTTTGTAAATTGGGGCTTGTAGACTATTTGCCCCGGGCTGCCCTCGAACTGTGATCCTCCTTGCCTGGTGCCTGGCAAGTGTTTTTTTTTTTTTTTGAGACAGGGTCTCTCAGAGCCCAGACTGGCGTCCAACTCAAGGACCTCTTGCTCATCCTCCTGAGTACTGGGATTGTAGGCATGTGCCACCACATCTGACCTTTTTTCTGGGTTTGTTTGGTTTTTTTTTCTGGTGGTACTAGGGCCTCACACTTGCTGGGCAGGTACTCTACCACATGAGCCAAGTTTTCAGTCCCCATTTTAGTTTTAAATAGAGCTTGAACATCTGGTTTGGATATTCCATCATCAAATACCTATAGCTGTGACCAAGTGTGAATGAGTCAGGTGGAGCTCCTGTTTCCAGTTCTACAGTCACCAGGGCTCTTATTGTGTACTAAACCCTTAGGCCTGGTGGTATTGGTGTCTCCTTTCCTCCTGTGCCTAGAATATTCCATCCTGAACTATTTCTTCATCTGCCTATTTCTAACATTCCTTTCCTCAGTGAACAGAGCCATCTGGCATCACTGCTCACAAGTGTGCAGAAGGTGTGGGTAAAGGGTGTGTTCCTTTGGGAGAGATCCCAACTGGGAGAGTTACCCCTTTCCAGCTGTGTCTAGAATCTGGAGGAGGTAGTGTGTAATCCTTCTAATTTTAGTAATTTAGGAATAACTATAATTGAGATGATATTTAAAGCCATATTGGTTCCTCACATGGTGGCTAACTTACAATTGTCAGTCATTGGTTGAATTTTTGCTTGCCTCTTTGTGAGTTTCCATACAAACAAAGTGCTACACGATGACAGTGACACTGCCAACCAGCCATCTGCTTAGTTTATCTTGCAGTGTGCATGTGTCGGTGCACTTGTTAGCGCTGGTTCGGTGAAACTGCCGAGACTTGGTGGTATTCACTTAACCTAGTGCTGGGTGTTACTAATTGTTATGTCTCATGGTGTGTCTGGAGCCTTTAAATTTCATTTTTATATATCCTTACTCTTTTTCCTTGTTACTTTGGTTCAGAATGAAGTCACAGCTCGCTCTCGCATTGCTCGGACGCTGGGCCTCTGCAGGCCTGTCCGAGGCACCTGCATGCCATCAGTGTACAAGCCCGTGGACACCTCTCTGGGGCTGATGCGGGCAGATATTGGAGCAGCTTCTCTGTCACTATTTGGAGACCCCTATGAGCTGGATCCCTTTGACAGGTGACTGCAGGGATGACTGTCTGATGTGGGCACCAGCTCCATCACCCTGGGTTTTGGAGGACTGTGGGCACATGTACACCTCAGGTTTCACGTTTGTAAATGCCTCACATCTGTAATCCTGTGTATTCGGGAGGCAGTGATCAGGAAGATCACGATTCAAAGCCAGCCCAGGCAAATAGTTTGTGAGACCCTATGTCATAAAAACCCTTCACAAAAAAGAGCTGGTGGAGTGGCTCAAGGTGTAGCCCCTGAGTTTAAACCCCAGTACCCCCCGCAAAAAAAGAAAAGAACTTTAGGCCTGTGGGGCCTGGATCCGGTCCCCAGGTCACCTGTTTCCATGGCCTGTGTCCCCCTCTAGTAGTGAAGAACCATCTGCAAACCCCCCTTCCCCTCTGAGTGCCAAGAGGAGGGTGTTGTCCCGCTCAGCTCTACAGTCTCACCAGCCTGTGGCAAGGCCTGTCTCCATGGGGCTCTCCAGGTACGTGGCAGCAGGGGCTTCTGGGAGGGGCAGGGCAGAGGCCCTACTGGGTCATATTGGCCGGCTCTTTGTGGCTCTTGGCAATGTGGCTGAGCATCTCCCCTTGGTTCTGGGATGTTTGAGGTTAGTTTTGAATGTTGCATCAGGGCTGGGGGAACTTGAGGGTTAAGGATCATGGCTGCTGGCCCATGCTCACCCTTGCAGAGCGGAGGGGCCTCCTGGGACAGGGCAATAGCCCTGGTCCATGGTTACCAACAGTGGAGACACTTTCCTGCCATCTCCTGCCTAATAGTGGGCACAGGTGTCATCCACACAACTGGTTTGCCTGTTGTCAGGGCTGTGAGGAAGGGTGGTGATGGCAGGCCCACCTTGGGTCTGTGCCCACAGGAGGCAGCTCCCTGCCGTGGCCCCAGAACCAGGTGTGGAGGAGGCCCCTGTCCCTGACCTTCTGGGAAGCATCTTGTCCAGCCAGAGCTTCCTGATGATGAGCAGCGCTGATGTCATCATCCACCGGGACGGCTCTCTCAGTGCCAAGAGGGCAGGTGAGCACCCGTGGGTCACTGCCGCTTCCTCACGACTTTGGAAATGGAAACCTACTTTCCCCAGAACTTGGCATGTCAGCTGGCTCAGGCTTTACTGTTAGTGTGGATGAGTGTTCAAGGCATGATTGTCCCGACAGTGTCTCACCACTCTCTGAGTAGAGTTAGGCGAGAGTGGCATCTCCAGGCCAGCTCACAGAACCTCCTCACCCACAGGTAAAGTGCCCCCACCTGCCACCCCCATCAGGTATCAACTGGGTGGGGTAAATCTGCCCCACAACCACATCTTTGTATAGCAGAACAGCAAGAACACACACAGGGGTGTTTGCCACCCTACAGAGCAGGGAGCAAATGGCACAGCTGCGTTGGCAGCACTCCTGAGTGTGGAGGTGTGGAGTGGCAGAAAGTGTCTACTCAGTAAGTAGACAGGACAGTTTCATTGCATGGCTCAAAGTGAAGTTTGATAACACTTAAATCCACTGAAAAAAAATCTTTTTTTTGTCACTGGGGTTTGAACTTGGGGCCTCATGCTTGCTAGCAGGTACTCTACCACTTGAGCCACTCCGCCAGCCAAGAAATCATCGAAATTTTTAAAGAAGAGGTTGGAATGATTGCTGTCTGACCTTTTTATTTTTCAGCTCCTGTTTCTCTTCAGCGGAACTCCGTGACTCCGTCCAGAGAAGGGCCTAGGTCCAGAGATGGTCTGCAGCCTGTGGCACCATCCTCAGGGAGCCTGTCTGATGGACCCACAGGAGGCAGAACACAGAGCTCAGGGCTAAGCTGTGGGAATAGGTCAGCCCTGCGCTGTGGCCCTGCCCGTACTGTGGGGGCATCTGTGAGGCTGGACTCCTCAGTCACCCCTGGGTCAGGTCAGGTTCAGAGCCTGTCAAACGGGAGTGGGCTTGGCTTGAGACAGTGTGACAAATCCCGATTTAATGGTGTCAGTGTGCAGGCCTTGCCTCTTGGTTCTGCCTCATCTAACATATCTAGCAGCCATTCTAACTCTCCATCTAGAGGTGTAGCCCTTGGACATGCCCCAAAACCAGCTCCCAGGAGAGCTGACATCTCAGAACTGCCCAGGATACCTAAGATCCAAAGGGATAGCAGTGGCAATAGACGGGACCCGGCACCAGCCCAAGAGCAGAGTGTTGAGCTCCCCAGCACCTGCATCAGCCGCCTGACAGGCAGGGAGGGCCCTGGGCAGCCAGGACGAGGCCGGGCAGAGAACGAACCCAGCAGCAGGGGCCCCCAGGAGCCAGGCTCACACACAGGTGGCTCTCGGCCCCCAGCCCCCAGCTCCCATGGGACCCTGGCCCCACTGGGGCCCTCAAGAGGGAAGGGTGTAGGATCAACCTTTGAGAGCTTCAGAATCAACATCCCAGGAAACACAGCACACTGTAGCCGACTGTCTGGCCCTGGCTTCTGTAACACGTTCCGGCCTGTGGATAGCAAAGTGCAAAGGAAAGAGAACCCTTCACCCCTCTTCTCCATCAAGAAGACAAAGCAGCTAAAAAGTGAGATCTACGACCCATTCGATCCCACTGGCTCCGACTCAAGCCCCCCTAGCAGCAGCCCCGAGAGTCTTGGGCCTGGCCTCCTTCCATCTGAGATCACAAGAACCATCTCCATCAGTAGCCCAAAGGCTCCTGTGTTCCAGGCCGTGCGCTGTGTCACCTCCTACAGGGTGGAAAGTGTCTTTGGAACCGAGCCCGAGCCAGATCCCCCTGGTGAGCCCACATCTGGCATGCTCAAGTTCCGGAATGAGGGCCCTACAGAGGGGGCCTCTGACATGGAACGAGAAGGGTTAGGCAGGGAGGACCCCACAGAGAGCCAGAGTCTCACTGCCCGGACACGGAGGCCATCCCCACCAGACCCCTGGGATGATGAGGATGAAGTGTCCCGTGGCCCCTTCTTTGGCTCGGAGGAACGGACAGTGACTTGTGTGACTGTTGTGGAACCAGATGCCCCACCTAGCCCAGATGTGTCACAGGTGACCACCCACAGGATTGTAGAGCTTCACGCTCCATCCCGCTCCCGCTCCACCTCTAGCTCCCGAGGTAGGAAGAAAGCCAAGAGGAAGAAGACAGCCAGGGAGCACCGAAGGACACGCTCCAGTACTCGCTCTGGCTCCAGGGACAGGACCTCACGCTCAGCATCACCTGTGGTTGAGGAGCACGCCAGGAGGCACCAGGCCAAGGCCAAGGGCCGGAGGTCTTCCAGTGACCACGCCAGTAGCCAGGAAAGAGCAAAGAAGAGAAAGGCCAAGGACAGGGATAAGGAGTGGAGGCGGGGTTCCTGGGGCCGAGGCCGGAGGAAATCCCGGTCACGCTCTGTGAGCCCTGGCAGCTCCTCCTGTGAGCGCTATGAGAGCAGGAGAAGGAAGCGGCGACGCTCAGGGTCCAGGACTCGGGGGAGGGACTGTTCCCCCCACAGCAGCCTGGAGAGGGCCCGGAGACATAGGCACCAGCGGGAGCGGAGCCGGGAATGGCCCGACAAGAAGGACAGGTCCACCCGGTCCCGAGAGAGGAGGAGGAGGAGGTCTCGGTCACCCAGCTCAGAGCACAGGGCAAGGTGGCCACGGTCCCGCGAGAAACGGCCTCGTTCCCCAGAGAGAAAGGGCACTGTGAGGGAGGCTTCCCCAGCCCCTACTCCACGGCAGGATGGAGACCACCCAGAAAGGCTACCAGCTTCTGCAGAAGTGGGTGTCTCACCAGAGGTGGTGATGGATAACTCGAACCCTTCTCGGGCGCCCCCTGTCCTGGAAGTACCAGCTGAGTGCACTCTGGAGGACCTGGACTATGGTGACTCGGTGGAGGCAGGCCACATCTTCGAGGATTTTTCAGACGAAGCTATCTTCATCCAGCTTGATGACATGAGCTCACCTCCCTCTCCTGAAAGTACTGACTCTTCCCCAGAGCGGGACTTCCCGCCAAATCCCATCTTGCCCCTGGCCAGCCTACCACATGACACCACCTTAGCGGCCATCCAAAGGGAGGTGTCATTAATCCATGATGAAGACATCTCACAACCCACACCCCAGGCAAGGGATCCTCCAGAGCAGCACCTGCTCAGGCAGGACATGGCAGAGACCATGGCTACAGATCCCAGTACTCTGGGCGTTGTTCCTGTGGTGAAGGAGAACAGCCCCTCCGGAAGTGAGAGGGTGTGTGAGGCTGCCAGGCCTGAGGAGGCTGTGGCACAGGCCCCCCTGCTGCGGTCTAGAACCCTGGTGAAGAGAGTCACCTGGAACCTGCAGGAGGCCGAGAGCAGCACCCCAACCCTGGACCGAGCCCCAAGTGAGTATGCACGTCTAGAGGCTGTGGGGTTGGGATTGTCCCTGTAGGAGGAGGGGCAGAGCAGATGTCAGGGAAGCAGCCAATCCCAGAGTCTAGTTCCTTAAAAGTGGTCAGATCTGTGGCTTGGTCTGTGGTCCCCACTGATGGGAAGGGTTTTTGGGATTTTTTTCCATCAAGAAGCAGTGTTTTGGCCTCAGTTAGCCACAGGGCACTCACCTCCCCCTATCTGTCCGTCCCTCAGGGACACCACTTCACAGGCCTCAGAGGTCCCAGGAAGGAGCTTGGGATGCAGAAGATGGGCCTCCTGTGGATGTCCAGCAGGCCCTGTTCTCTGAGCTGCCCCCTCCCAGCCATATGCTACTGGAACCTGGATTCCCCGACACAGACCCCTCTCAGGTGGGTGCTGGGCTAGAGGGATGTGAGCTGGGCCTTGTGCTGGACCTGTGGACTACTATGGATGGGACTGAGGCCTTACAGTATCACTTTCTTGTGCTTTGGGAATGGGATTCGGGGTTTAGTGCCGACTTTTGGAACTCTGTGCTCAGCGGGGTTGTTTTTGCCCAGGTTTACAGCCCCAACATGCCTCCCACCCCAGCTCAGCCCTCAAGTATCCTGCTGTACCCACTGGTCAGCAGCCAGCCCTCGGCACAGTACATCCTGCAGGGCAGCCTTCCCCTGGCAGGCTGTGGTGCAGTACAGAGCCTGGCCCCAGTGCCCACTGTGCTAGCCACAGTCTCAGAGCTGGCTGGTCAAGCCACCACTACCACCAGCTCAGAGGAGAGGACTGCCACTCCTAGGCCAGCTGCAGAGAAGACCAAGAAGGAGGAAGTAAGTGCTGCCTATTCCATGGGCTCCCATCTCATTTTGAAGCCAAAGTTCTTGGGCTAAATTCAAAAATAGAAGCCAGCCTTGGGGGTCTTGGTCAGGGTGGTGGAGAGCAGCTGGCATTGCCTTTAGTGCTGCAGGGCTGAAGGGATGTCCTAGAACTATGGCCTCCCCACACAAGGGCCCATAGGCCAATCCTGACATCCTGCGGCAAGGTCATACATGTCCTCATTCCTAGTACATGAAGAAGCTGCACATGCAGGAGCGGGCTGTGGAGGAGGTGAAGCTGGCCATCAAACCCTTCTACCAGAAAAGGGAGGTGACCAAGGAGGAATACAAGGACATCCTGCGCAAAGCTGTGCAGAAGGTGGGCTGCGCAGGCAAGCAGAGCTGTATACACCTCTGCATGTTGGGAATCCTTAGGCTATGGGTGACATGTCACTACCCAGATTGGCCAGACCTGATGTGGCAGATTGCTACCATTTCTCATCTGCAAGGATTCTTGCTCTGAGAAATGGGCAGATCTGCCTATGGTGATAAGTCTCTGGCTTCATTTTGACCTGTGGCACCTGTGATGACCCTCAGCAGCCCTGTAAGGTGGCAGAGCAAGGGGATGCGGGTGCATCATGGAAACAGCACCTAGGGCTGGGTGAGCGGTCTGCACTAAGCTTCGGACCTATCTGGGCTGGGCATGGGCTCTGTCACTGTCAGTACCTGTCTTGAAGGACATCAGGGTAATTGTACTCTTTCTGCAGATCTGCCACAGCAAGAGCGGTCAGATCAACCCTGTGAAGGTGGCTAACCTGGTGAAGGCCTATGTGGACAAGTATAGGCACATGCGCAGGCATAAGAAGACTGAGGCTGGGGAGGAGGCACCTGCCCAGGCTGAGGCCTGAGGACAGGCAGCTGTGGGCAAGACCCCTGGGGACATTTCTGTGTCCTGTGTCCCCAGTTGCAAAGAACTGGGGCCACCAGCACTCCTGCCTTCAAGGCTCCCATGATGATAACAGCACCTGTCTTGCTCACAGTTGAAAACTGGACTTTTTTTTTTATATGTATATTATAGATACACTGTTTTCATTGTGTTCTAATTTATCAAAAATGACTTATCTTTAGAAAGTTTTCTGTTGACTTGGTACTTGGAAAGTGAAGCCTGACTGGACCAGGGCAGGCGAAGCGGACTCCTGGGTCCTGGGTCTTCCAGGGGTGGGGGCAGGTGGGAGAGCTGCCAGCAGCCATTCAAGTACCTGTATCTTTGGTACAGCAGTTTCCTTCCTCTCTTTCTAATTGCTTTGTGTTGCTATCAGTAATTGACAGGTTTGTACTCAGCCAGCTGCTTCCCTGGAGGCAGGGCACAACACTGCAGAACTCAGTGCTGGTACAGGTGTGGGTACAACATGGTACCTCCTCTACACTCCTGGCAGGAGCAGCTTTGTCTTCCAAGGGCTTTGGTGGCTCCAAAGCATGTGGCTTGAGCTCAGTGACGATAAGTGTGTGTTGTGGGGGAGGTGAAAGTCACCTCCCAGTAGCAAGGTGAGGTGCCAACCATGTCCAGCCCCATCAGTCAGTGCTGGCAGCAAGGCTGACCTTTCAGAGAGGAGTGATCCTGACTGTCCCAAGCCCATCCTATGTCAGGACAGCACTGGTACTTGACTCTTTATTGGGGTAAGGGGGAGTGCACTGGTTTAGCCCCACTGCTCCAGCTCCATGAGGAAGTGGTCGATGTCATCATAGAGGCTGTTGGTACTGGACAGGCACAGGCCAAGGCTGCTGCTGTCCAGAGAAGACACACCCTCACGTTGCACACCCTCTAGCTGTGCTCTACACAGCCATGGCTCCAGCTGTCGGGGAGAGTATCTGTCAGGGCACTGATGTCTGTCACCAGGCTGCCCACCTCCACCCGTGACCTGGGCCCCACCTTCACCAGGACGAGGCTCTTCTCTTTGGGTCTCCCGGCTGACAGGTCCTGCCCAAAGCCCAAGTAGATGGTGTAGTGTGGGGAGCCTTTGCGCTGCCGTGCCCGGAACTCTCCCAGCTCTGCAGGAATTGAGCAAGATGGTAGTGCTCCCGGGGGACTGCATGGGACAGCCCCATACAGACGCCTCACTGACCTCGGAAGAAGGTGCCAAAGTCGAAGATAGGGGTGTGGCAGTTACGCTCCAGCAGCTGGGCTGGGGTGGAGGGGCGGGCAGAGCCCAGTGGGCTGCCCACCTCCCAGTACACCTTGCACTTGCCCATGCGCAGGGCCCACAGCACAAGTCCCCGAAGCTCCAGCTGCAGGCCCGGGGCCACATGCCGCAGTAGCTCCTCTGTGTAGCGCAGCTGCTTCTGGTCAGGGAGCTCAGCGGGACTGGGGAAGACTACTGGCTGGGGTTCTGTGGCCAGGGCAGCTGGGCCTGTGGGGCTGTACAGGAACACACAGCTGGGGTGCCCCATCACCGCCTGCAGTACTGTTCTGCCCTTATACATGATGGTCACATCCAGGGCCCCTGGGCCCGGCCCTGTGGACAGACCAAGCTGTGAGCAATGTGAGAATACAATGAGGGGCTCTGCCTTTCAGGTGTTTGGGGACTGCACCCTGGCCTGCACTAGGGAAGGAAGGCTAGAGCTGGCACCTGTTACTGAGGCCATCCCACCCATCTCCCAGCCCCTCTCACCTGTCATCAGTGCTGGGTGCTGAGGCCTGGGGCTGGGGGCAGCCGCCACTGCCCATGCTGCACAAGACTCCTCCAGGGGGTGCTCTGAGCCTGAAGAGCAGTGGGAAAAGCAAAGCTGCCTGGTGGTGGCAAGCACTGACTGTTCCTACTGGTCCTCCTCATGGTGCCCCAGCTACCCACGCCTAGTGCACTCCACATCTTTCCCAAGGGCCAGTCCCAGGCACACTGCCTCCCCCAGGACCTTTGCTGTCTTCCCTGCTCTGCCCTACAGAGCAGAGGCTGGGACCTCACCAGGAGCCAGTGGAGGGACTGGGTCTGCCCCACTTGCAGCATCCAGCAGATGGTCCTCCAGGAGACTCTGCTGCAAAACCTCGGCCAGGAGGTCTCCAGTGTCACCAGCCGGGGTGGGCAGATGGATTGGCACTTGGGTCTCAGTATCTCCTCTTACCAGGAATGGCCCCAGGGGTCCACCCTGCAAGGGGGAGAACAGTCAGGTTAAGCAGCTGCCTAGGCCCCACACCTAGGAAGACAGAGAGGCAGAAACTATACCTGTGTGGGTGGGGCTTCTCTGAGGGCCTCTTCTTCCCCCTGGTGGACAGCTGGGCCTTCTGAGGCTGGCATGAGATCTGGCTGTAAAAGCCTGAGTAGCCAGGCTGGATTTTCCAGTCCCGATACCCCTCCCCTAGAAACAACCTGGGTATCCCAGGGCTCAGACTGGCAGAGAGATGGGGTGGACCTCCAGTAGCTCTGGCCTGCGCCTTGTTCAACCAGGCCGGTTTCTAAAACCGTTAAATCTCACCCCGGAGGCCACAGATGGCAGTGTCCTCTGCCTGCCACCTTGGCCCAGCCCTCCTTGCAGCGTCTCTCACCTCTCCACCCCAGCTCAGCCCCAGAGCTGAGCTTATACACTTTGTGCGGGTCCACATTGTCCCCTGAGTTGTCTTGCAGCATCATGAAACGCCGCGTGCTGTGCAGCGCGCAGCGGAAGTTGGTCTTCCAGCCGGCCCGCTCCGCAGCCTCAGCCTCTGGGGAAGGCTGGTCACCTCCGCTGTGGCTGGGCGGCCACCTGCCTCGGGCCACCGCCCAAGCCTGGTGAGGACAGAGAAGGTGGGTCTGGGGCGGGACCCGCAGGGCCCTGTGGGCAGGTCCTCCGCAGGGCCCTGTGGGCAGGTCCTCCACAGGGCGGGGCTGGGTCCCACCTTGAAGATGCGGGCGTCGGCCTCGCCCAGGTCCTTGCGCGAGAAGTGCTTCCAGGGCACGCGGAAGACGGTGCGGGTGTCGTCCAGCCACCGCAGCCCCTCATACCGGCCACTGCTGACCTCGCCCAGAAGCCACTCTCCGAACAGCACACGCTGGGGTCCCCTGCAGGCAGGGCAGTCACGCTGGGGTTAGGGCCGAGGGCAAGGCACACAGACCAGTATTGGCAGGGCGGACGGGTTCTCACCTCTCAAGAGCCCCTGCCATCTCTCCTTCTGCAGGGACAGTGTGTTCCTTTGTCCTGAGAGAGTTGTGGTCAAGGGAGGTGGTCAGGTTGTCACCACAGGTGATAAGGGTTCCTTGTACGTTACTTTGCTACGGGTGTCAGGTTGTGGCCACAGGTAGCGTGGCCAGGTATCACAGGTGTGACCAGGTGTTATGCTTGTTGGAGATCACAGATGCGGATGGTGGGCTTGTAGCCACCTACGTTGCCTGAGTGTGGATTTCTCGGCCGAGGTGGCTATCAATGTGACTGCAGATGCGGCGAGAGCGCACACGTGAAGTCACAGGTATTGACCCAGCGTCCGGGCCTGCACGGGCTCGCAGGCTGGACCCTGCGGAGACACGATGGCGTGGAGGGGGCGGTCCCGAGGCCAGGAAAGCGAAACCGCGCGTCCCAGGAAAACGAAACCTAAACTGCGGGGCGCGCGCCTCCCACAGTGCGGAACCCTCTCCCGCCGTGTCCTCCATCCCCGACCCCAGTCGGTGTCCAGTCCCCAACCCCACCTCCAGATCCTCAGTTCGGGACCCTCTCCCCCGACCCTCTGCCCGCTGGCTCTCCGACCCTTTACACTACCCCTCCCGAGTTGCTGCTCTGTATGGGGGACAAGGACCTGGCATGGGCCCTAGCTCCCCTCCTGCTCGCATGGGTCAGGACCCCATTTACCTGGTGCCGGAGCCGCCGGGACGGGGAAGCTTTGCTTCCCAAGAGGCAGCCGGCGTTTTTATAGTTCCGGGACAAGGGGCGGGGCGGGTCCGGAGAGCCCGGGTGCCACTCAGGCGTCACGTGCACCGGGGGCGGTTTCTGCAGGCGCTGCGCTGTCTCGGTGGGGAGGGGTGGGGGGTCGGGGGGGTTCCCGACGGCACCTGGGAGTCGCGGATGGGGGGCGGGTCGGCGTGGAGGATCAGCACCTGCAGGGTCCCTCTTCTCAGGGAAGCACGCTCTCTATGCACCGGGAGCAGGAGGCACGGCGGGAAAAGCCGGGAATCCCCCAACGTAGAGGCAAAATCGTACCCCAAGCAAAACCATGTCTTCTTTTTTTTTCCCCCCCATAATCGTGAGTGATGGGAGGTGGTGTGAAAGAGCGGCCGCGATGCGGTTCGCATTTACACTGAGAATTCAGACAGGAATATTCAAACTCTCGAAATGAAAACTTTTGAGGGTATTCGTGGTGCTTTTTCATTAGCAGAAGTGCTGACAGTTTGCTGTGCAGGAGGAAGGCCAACCCGGGGTGCTTCCCCAGGACGCAAGCCGAGGGCGCTCGGAGCCCAGCCATGGCCCGGGGTGCCCCGCATCCCAGCGGCCCCTGGCACCCTGGACGCCGCCTTCTGCCAGCGCCGCGGTGTCGTGCGGGTGTCCGGCAGGGGTCCCTCTGCGCGTTCACCCCCGGGGTGACGGCCCGGAGGCCACTCTCTCTCCAACCAGCCCCGGAGGGGGTCGCGCTGGCTCCACGCCGGGTGGGGAGCGGGAGGTCTGCAGTGAGGGCGCCCGTGCTCCGTGGTTAGCCAGGAGAGGCGCCGCCCGCGGGCGCAGCAGGTGTCGTACGGGAAGCGGCGCTCGGTGGTCCGGGTGGGGGACCAGCGGCCGGACCTCCGCAGGGGGAGATGGGAGAACGGCGTGTGCGGGACCCTCCCCCGCGCCGCCTCGCGCACGCCCGCCTGACGCCTCGGGCTCGGGATTCGAAAGGGTCACTTTATTCTGCCAAGGGAAGGGGAGCGGCTGGGGGAGGGCGGGGGGGCTGCGTTAGATGTCGGTGGAATCGCCGCCCCGCGCCTGGCCGGAGTCCTCGTCGCCGCTGCCCTCGCTGCCCGAGTCGCGGGCGCCGTCAGCGTCCGCGTTGGGCGTGTTGAGGACCACCACGTCGGCCTCGGCCCCGATGTCCTCGCCGAACCACACGGCCTTGTAGCCGCCCTCGGGCCGCCGCTCCTTGGTCAGGATGGACCTCACGGCCGAGGGGCTGTCCCCAGCGCGGGCGGCCGCGGGGGCCTCGGAGGCGCGGCGCAGAGGCTCGGGGCCGGGCCGCGCGGGGTCGGGGGGCGCGGGCGGCGCCTCCGTCGGGGCGGGGTCCGGCCTGGGGCTGGGCGTGGGCGTGGGGGTGGGCTTCCACTTGACCTCGTCGTCTGCGAGGAAGGCCTGGTTGTCAAAGCCGCCGGGCTGGGGTTTCTGGGGGCGCAATGAGGGAGTCAGCCAGCAGGGCGGCGCCGGGGCTCTGACTCCCGCCCGACCGACGGACCGACCGACCGACCGACCGTCCTCTGCGCTCCTCTGCCCCTACCCCACCCTTCCCCCCCTGGTGTCCTCACCTCGGGTCCCCTGCCCCAGCAAGTCCTGCTTTCCATGCCCACCAGTCCCCCATCCTTATCTCCAAGTGTCCATCTCTCCATTTCGCCCCATCCCCCATCTCACCATCC
Organism: Castor canadensis; assembly: GCF_047511655.1. Lineage (NCBI taxonomy): Eukaryota > Metazoa > Chordata > Mammalia > Rodentia > Castoridae > Castor > Castor canadensis. Next base: position 208,967,991 of record NC_133386.1, on the reverse strand, counting down.
TTTTGTCTCCTCTCCATCTCCATCCTCTCTACTGTCCCCCTTTCTACCCTGCCCGGCCCTCCACTCCTGCTGAAAAGGATGACCTCACCCCAGCTTTGCCAGAGCAGCAATTGAGCCGGTGACCATAGTGCTTGTAGATGAGAACAGCCAGGGCGATGAGGGTCAGCAGCAGCAGCGCTCCCAGCACCCCACCCAGCACTGCCATGTCCACGATGGAGAAGTGCTGACCACCACTTGGCTCCACGCCAGGGCTGTCTTCTGGCATCCCTGCCAAAGACACCGTGGTCACTTACTGTTACAATACCCCAGACCCTTCTCTCAACAACCTGTGCCAGGCCAGGGCAGCCCCTCAACCACACACACACACACACACACACACACACACACACACAGAGCTGAGGGTCCAAAGAGTAGGTGCTACTAACTTCACCAGGGAGACAGTGAGTGTGAGGACACCAAGGCCTGGGGCTCCTGGGAGGCCAGGCTACTTCAGAGAGGGACGGCATGGGGTCAGTGCCATGAACTGCTCTGTAGTGACCTTAACATCCATTTTGAATAGAGCTAGACTTAGTCCAGAAGTGTGGCTCAATCCTTGCATTTCCTGTTCACACCCTCCAGGTGTCTACCTAGTACAACTGACCACCTCCCTGTGGGACAGCTGGTGTCAGTGTGAGACCTCCTGGACCCTGAGCTGGCCATAAATCCTCCAAGACTCCCAGTGGCAAGCCAGTTTGGATAACTCCCAATAGAGGTACTAACTAGCCCACGAGTGCCTCCTCCAGGCACTCCCACGAGCCTCCAGGAGAATGGTACCCCCAGGACCTGTAAGTAATACAGTGGACAGGGTCTGCTATGTTTTCAGGCTGCCCTTGAACTTCTGGACTCCATCAGCCTCCCTAGTAGCTGGGACTATAGGTGCTTGCTGCAGGAACAGGCCTTACGATCTTTTGTCAGTACTGGAGCCTACATCTTGAGCCACTTCACCAGGTTTTTTTTTTTTTTTTTTTTTGTGATGGGTTTTTTCAAGAGAGGGTCTCGCAAACTTTCTGCAGACTGGCTTCAAACCTCAATCCTCCTGACCTCTGCTTCCTGAGTACCTAGGATTACAGGTGTGAGCCATTGGTGCCCAGCTCAGACCTTACAATCTTAATTGCTATTCTGTATTTCCTAATCATCATTGAAGGGCACTCCCCATCTTAAAACCCTAAATTATTAAGAGCTCTGAGAATTGTGGGGCTTCCTGAATCCTAAATCTGGCCTCTGTCCCCATAACTTCCTCAGTTCACCCTCTTGGGGCCCTTGGACCCACCTGTCTCAGACCAGAAAAGGTCTCTTGGGGTTTCATGGTCGGTGAGGTCAGGCCAGGCCAGCCTGGGTGGACCCAGTGGGTACCCCTGGGCTGCCAGGTCCTGAGTTAGGAAGGGTGAAAGCAACTCTAGGGTAAGTGGGGTGGGGACTACCTGAGGGTGAAGGGCTCCTGCTGGGCCCAGGGGTGTTTGCTGGCTTCGGTGTCTGTGTTGAGCCCCCTCCAGGAGTAGCTGGCTGGGGGGAGGTGCTAGTTCCCACAGTGGGGGTCGTAGGCTGAGAGGTTGCTGGTTTGGGGGTCAGTGTTGAGCCCCCTCCAGGAGTAGCTGGCTGGGGGGAGGTGCTAGTTCCCACAGTGGGGGTCGTAGGCTGAGAGGTTCCTGGTTTGGGGGTCGGTGTTGAGCCCCCTCCAGGCTGGGGGGAGGTGCTAGTTCCCACAGTGGGGTCCCCCCCAGATGTGGGTGAAGCAGGTGGCGTCAGAGTCGTGCCTGAGGGTGGGTGAGGGTCAGAGCTGGTTGTGGAATGTCCTTCAGAGGTTCCAGGCGGCCTGGGTGTATCGGAGGTGGTGCTGCTTGAAGATGTAGCTGTCCCTCCAGTCTCTGGGGAGATGGGGGGCTCTGGGGAAATGAGGGACCAGGGACAGCATTGGGCTTGCCTCTGCCCCCAAGCATACATGCCCCAGGGGAAGAGCCACTGTGCATGGGGGACCCCAAGGCTCACCTGTAGAGGGGGGGTCCAGCTCTGACACCCGGATCTCAGCCACGGTGGTCGCTGTGCCAGAGGTCACAGTGTTTTGGGCCTCTACCTGGGGTGGGAAGGGGGCTTGTTCCTCCTGGGCCCCTTTTCACTTCACCCCAGAACACACTGCACCCCCCCCCCAACACACACACCTCAGCATAGAAGACTCCTTCTTGCTCCAGGGCCACCGCTGTCAGCACAAACTCCCCATTCATCTGGAACTCTGAGCAGTTGGTGATTCGATATGTGATGGCTGAGTTGAAGACCTGAGCATGACTGTAGTGAGTCCTGGGCCTGGGCTGACCCCACTGTCCATCCCAGGCCACCCACACAGAGAAGAGACTATGCAGACCGAGGGACCAAGCAGGCAAGGTCATGGGGTTCCTCAATGGGTAGGAGGAGGGGGCTTCATACCGGGAACTCAGAGTCCTGAGCCCAGATCCTCAGAGGCTGAGAGGGAGCAGTTGCATCCTTGACTGCCACACCAACCCCAGAGCCAATCACCACAGTGCCACGGTACAGGCTCTGGGAGAATCTGGGTGGCTCCCCCGTGGCAGCCCGGGCCTCCACAGTCACCTGGGTCACTGAGTAACGGGCCAGATCTGCCTGTTCACCCTGGAATGTTGGGGAGGGTGGCAGCAGTGACCAGCAGGGCCTTGGAGGTGGAGCTGCCACTGCAGCCAGGGCCCAGGTAACCTGTCCCTCCACCCCGTTCTGTGCCAGTACCCACCCTGATCAGCAAGAGGAAGGTCATAGCACTAGGGACAATCTTGGCCATAGTGAGGTTGCCAGAGTCAGCATCGATGACGAATGTGTTATCCTGGTTTCCTGGGGGAAAGCATGGTGGAGTTTGGCTATTGGTCCCCTCCACTGAGGTCCAGGGCCCCTGCTGGCTCTGCTTCAGCCCAAGGCGGGGATGGGGCTGGGGTCCACAGTGTGGGGACTGGTCCTCACTCACCTCCTATGATGCTGTAGATGATACGCTGGTTGATACCCTCATCTCCATCCACAGCATAGATGGGCCCGGGACGCAGGATAAGAGGGGACGGCTATGGAGAAGGGCACATGCTGAAGCTGGTGCCAGTGGCCCCAGCTTTGTCACTCCCGCTGATCCTCAGGGTCATTGAGGAGAGGGGAGGAGTTGGGCAGTGCCTGCCTAGGACAGAACTGCAGGATCCGTCACAATGCAGTGGTTCCCTTGGGACCCCTTACCAGGGAGTCCATCTGGACCCTAAGTCCTGGTGGGAAGGAAAGGTCCTGCCTCTCAACACAGTGGAGGCTCCGGTAGCACCTGGTGGCCTGGCCACACCTGCTCACTGGTGCCTCTGTCACCAGCAGTGACCAGCAATTGGCAGAGAAGCAGTTGTCCCTCAGGATCCCTCCAGTCCCATGTCCTGACTGACCTCCCAAGGTCCACACCCCTCTCCAATTTCTGTCTCATCGCCCCCTGACCATGGCTAGGACGGCTGACTTAGGAAGGAATTTGTTTCAAAATCATAACCAAAATTGCCTGTAAACCCATTAGGGAACCCAAGTCCACCCTCTGGTCCATACTCTGAGCCTCCCTGACCACTGTGCGGGACTCGAACCTGATTCTGAACTGCTCCGCCCCCTGGCGACCCCCCATTACCAGAGTATATCCCGTGGGGATGGCCCCATAGTACTGGGCCTGGAGGCAGACATAGCCATCTGAGTAGGTGCAAGGCAGGAACCAGGGGGGCCGAAGATCGGCTGGCAGCACCTTCAGGACCAGGGTGGCGTTGGTCGTGTGGCTGGGTACTTTGTTCTCATCCCAAGTGTCCTGTAACAGCCACCCCTACCTTGTCAGACCAGGAGTGGCTTGGACAGGACCTTGAGCATCCAGGACTCAGGGTGGGCATGACCTGCTCACCCGCACCAACAGCTGGAAGGTCATGGTCTGCATCTTGTAGAAATCCAGGGATTGGTCCAGCCTCAGAGCGGGGCGGTTTGCTCCCTCCAGGGAGAAGAAGCTGCTGGCACCCTGGGTGGGGGTGGGGAAGGCCCAGCCTGAGACCCTGGGAGATCCACGAACCAAGGCATCAGAGTTGAGGGGTCAGTTCAGTGTTGGGCAGGGGCAGGGTTGGCACTGACTGGGGTCACTTCCTGGAGGGTGTAGATCAAGATGTCATCCTTGTCTCGGTCTGTAGCCTTCAAATCTTCTTCAGGAATGACCACAGAGTTCACTTTGGTGTCCTGAGGATAAAGAGACACCCAAGTGTCTCTTCATTTTGGAGGCCAAGCTGATGGCCTCCATGGATGGGTTCCCATGGTGTGCCCCCCGCCCCCAGCCTAATACCTGTGCCCATCCTGTGCCCAGACAGCACCAGACTGGGCTCCACTGACTCACCTCTGGCACCTCCTGCTCCTTAATGGTAAAACTGAACTCTGGAGCATTGTCATTGACATCCAACACCGACACCAACACCCTCAGCTGTGTCACCTGCAGGGGAGGCATCAGCCTATCCACCTTTGCCCCACAAGCCCCCTCCTGGCTGGCAGCTGTGCTCTGATGCCCATCACACCTACCTCCCTCCCTTCCTCCCTCCCTCCCTTTCCTTCCTCCACTCCTTTGCTCATTCATTCAAACAACATTGGTGACATCAACAGAGTAGTGGCCTGGGGGCTCCTATGCTAGCAGGGACCCAGAAACATAAACAAAGCAGGACGTGTGGCAGATGCTCTGGAGAGAAACAGAAGATTCTGGGATCAGGCACCAGTGGCTCACGCCTGTAACCCTAGCTACTTGGGAGGTTGAGAACAGGATCGCTGTTTAAGGCCAGTCTGGGGAAATAGTTTGTGAGAGCCCATCGCCAAACTAACCACAGCGAGATGGAGTGGAGGTGTGGCTCAAGCTGTAGAATGCCTGCTTTGCAAACCTCAAGCCCTGAGTTTAAACCCCAGTCCCACCAAAAACAAAAACAAAAACAAACCTAGGTACACAACCAACAGAATCTCAAATGAGGAGAACTAAAACAATCTCATGTCTTTAAAAACAGATCTCCGAGAGAAAGGAGGGTGTCTAAAAAGAAAAGGAGGAGCTGTTCAGGGAGCCCTACAGCAGCTAGCTACATCATATGGATTTTGCTTGTGTTCACTTCAAACGAAAAACTGAGAAAGACGCTCCTAGGACCCAGGGAGAGGTGGACACAGGGCACTAGATGACAGGGAAGAGCAACTGCTCTCAGGTGTATAGCAGGTGTCAAGGCCTTGGTTTCTAGTGAGTGTATGTGTGTGGTACTGGGGAGGAAACCCAGGACCTTGCCCGTACTAGGCAAGCTCTCTACCACTGAGTTAAACCCCCAGCCCCCAAGACTATGTTTAAAAAAGAAGGGTCCTTGTCTACTGGACACGCTAGCTGAGATAGCTGTGGGAGACATGCCGTAGTGCAAGGGCAGAGCGTTGGGCGCAGGACTGCTCCTGATGGAGCTAGGGAGTGGGGGGGGGGGCTGCTATTTCTTCAAGTTTTCCTTAGTAAAAGGCAGGCTGGGGACTGAGATGTGTGGACAGGGTCGGGGGGGTGGTCCCCCTGAGGACCCATGTGCTCTTTCCCATGTAGGTGAGTGGGTGAGAGGAATGTGCCCACCAGGCTGGAGTCTCCATGTCTGGTGGGACGTGGAGATGGGAAGGGTGGGTCTGGGGCCTTGAGGAGGGAGGAAGGGTAAGAACAGAGATGGCAAGTGGCCAGCAGGTGAAGGTGCCTCCCATGTGCTGGGGTAAGTGGGTCAGGATTGTCTTAGGGCATCTGTTGGATAAATACCTGGGATGATGAGTCCATATCTCAGGGCAGAGTCTGAGCTGGAGGAAATGTGGGTGTAGTCAATAGGCTGACATTTAGAAACACCCTGGTGAGGTCACCGAGGAGGGGTACTGGGGTACTCTGTCAAGGAGAGCAGGGGTGGGCAGCAGGGAGGACTTACCACCGTGGTCCCTCTCTTGCACTCCAGGTATGCCTGCAGGATCTGGGTTTCCTGGGAAGCAGACAGGCGTTGTGAATCACCCACACAGTGACAGACCACACTGGCAAGGAGAGGGGGACAAAGATGGCAGGGGCTCCCCAGGGTCCCCATCATTGGTGGTATATCCTGAGGGCAGTGGGCACCCAGCAACTTCATCCTGTAGTGGCTGCACCCCACAGAGCCCTCACTCTTCCAGGAATCTTCTAGGGAAGGGGAGTGGGTGTCCACCCAAGCCTGCCACCTGCACCTCATAATCCAGAGTCGCGATGAGAAACAGCTGATCATTTTGGATCTGAAATGCCGAGGGGGTGGATGAGGATCCCAGGATCACCTCCTGGCCCTCCGGGACAGAGATGACTGCCAGAGGCCCGGTAATAATTGTGTTCTCCTCGAACTGGAAGATGGTCTGGTTCACAGAGCAGACTGGAAAGTTGGAGAGGAGAAGTTAGTGCCTCCCAGCCCCCAACCCTGCCGCCCATCCCACCCTCCTCTGTCCAGCATGTACCCTGGCTCTGGGCCAAGACCCCTAAGGGTTGGCCAAGCAGTACTGTGAGCAACGGCAGCAGGAGAGGAAGCCCCAACAGGGCCAGAGCCCCCATTTCGACGGCTGTTGCCAGGCAGGAGGGTCCAGCCTCTCTGGCGTCCAAGGCCAGTGTAGTTCCTGCCTTGGCGAACTTTGCCCCTGCCAGGCGCCGCCCCACTTTATGGTCCTTTACAACTGGCCTCTACCAAGGGGGCTCCCGCTGGCCGGCACAAAGCGGGGAACACGGGGGTCATCATTCAGCCCGAGCTAGAGATTCAGGGGTCAACTAGAGGCTCAACTCACAGACAGAACTGGGAAGGGCTGTGGGTCCAAGCTAGGCAGAGGTGGGTGGTCAGAGCTGGGCAGGGCTGAGGTTCAGAACTAAGCAGGGCTGTGAGGTCAGAGCTGGACAGGGCTGGGGGTAAGGGCTGAGAGTCAGGCAGGGGTTGGGGGGGTCAGAGCTAAACAGGGCTTGGAATCACAGCTGGGCAGAGCTGGGGGGTAGAGCTGGGCAGGCTGAGAGGAGCTGGAAGGGCTGTTGGGGGAGCTTGGCAGGGCCGAGGGGCAGAGCTGAGGCTGGGCTTAACCCTTGGTCTTGGGTTTGCTGTAACCCCTCCCCCTCAGGCTGGACTCTGCTTGGCTCTCCTCTAGAAGGTCCTTTGGGCAAAATCCCTGAAACAACCTCTTGAGGTTTCTTTGTAGACTGACCTCCCATTCACTGTCCTAAAGGGAAAGGCCCTCTGCCTCCTAGGAGCTCTTGCCAGTCCAAGGCAGGGGGCAATGATGAGGTGCAAATGGTGGCTTTCAGGGGCATCTGGGAGCTGGGGCACTAGTGCCTGACAGAAGGTTGGGGATCCTGGTGCCCCTTCAGACTCCTACCTGCCCTCAGGCCCTCCACAACAGGGGAGAGGGCACTGGTGGGCTCAGGAGGGAGGTAGGGCTGCTGTGACAAGAGGGGGCCCAAGCCTTCCCCACTCCAGGCTTTAACGTGAGCTTTTCTGTGTGCCTAAAACACCTTCATGAGTCTCTGGCCTCTCTTTGAGGACCGAGAAATTCAGGCTTCCACCTCCCAGCCATGCAGTGCACCCAAATGCTCCTGTGTGCTCACTTGTGTCCACATCTCTGTCTCCACCACACAGGTTGGGTGAGGGGTGAGACCACATGGACTGTCATCCTGGACACATGCAACCAAGAGGTCCTCTCAGGTCCTCTCGCTCCAGGGGACTCCTGCCTCCTGGATGAGCTCCTTTAACACCCCTCCTGAGCCTCCTCTCCCTCTTGCTGCACACTGACCATGTAACCCCCTTGCACAGAAGTGAAAGGAGGACACCCTGAGTCCCTGAATGTCTGCTAAGTGGATGACAAAGGGTGGGTGGGGCACTGGGGAGTTCAGCTGGAGGGACAGGAGATGACCCTGATGCCAGATAAAGAATGAGTGCCTGGCTGGCCTCTTAGGTTTAAAGGGCAGCTGGGTGTAGTTGCAGTCCTTGCTGGGGCGGACAGGGCCCTCCTTCCACCTGTCAGCCCCACTGAGCAGGGGCTGCCTCGGTTGTATGAGAGGGCGCACACCTTGGGCTCTGAGACCAGGGTCTGAATTCCTTTTATTGGTGCCAAGTACAACCCCTTCCCGCGGGTCTCCCCTTTCCCACTCAGGGTTCTCCTTCCTTCTCATCTGGGCTGCCTCCTTGCTTCAGCCCACTCTGAAGTCATGACCCCAGGAGGCAGCCAGGGAGACCAGGTACGATCCAGGGGGCTCCTCAAGGGCATCCTGCAGAGACAAGCAGGTTAGGGGTTGGGACTTAGAGGCAGAGCTAACCAGAAGCCCCAGGGGAGAAGGAAGGGTGTGGTGGGAGTCTCAGCTAGAGGGCAGCGGGTGCTCACCAGGCCTGCAGAGCAGGTACTTCAGACCACCGCAGGCAGAGCTGACCCTCCGCGGGTTTGGACCAGGTGGTGCCATTCTCCGTGTCCTGCTCACTGCCCCCCCCCATCCCAAGTCAGAATGAGTCCTGGAGTTGAGGAATCCCGCGTGGCTGATGGGGACAACAGGCCAGGCCTGTCCCACCGCGGCACCCTCCCTGTCCCCACCTGCCCTGCCCACCTGCGCTTCCCCACCAGGCCCTGCAGCAGTCGCTGCAACCGCGCGCTGTCCCGCAGGCGGCTGAGCTCGCTCGTGAACGTCCCGTCCGAGTGTCTCGCGGCCCTGGAAAGGGGCGAGGGCGGGGAAGCGGCGTCCTGGTCAAGAGCGCGGGGAGCGCGGGGAGCGCGGGGAGCGCGGGGTGGGCGGGACGGACGCGGCTCACCTGCAGAGTGAGGGAGCGCGGGGAACGACGGGCAAGGTGGGCGGGGACGCGGGGCACGGGGGACGCGGGGGACGCGGCTCACCTGGGGTGCGCGGGGCGGGGGGGACGCGGGGGACGGGGCTCACCTGGGGTGCGTAGGGCGGGGGTGGGCGGGGCCGACGCGGCTCACCTGGGGGGCGCGGGGCACTGGGGACGCGGGACGCGGGGTACGCGGGGAACGCGGCTCACCTGGGGGGTGCGGGGCGCGGGGGACGCGGGACGCGGGGGACGCGGGGGACGCGGCTCACCTGGGGGGCGCGGGCAGCGCGGCGGAGCCCGCGAGCAGCAGCAGCAGCAGCAGCAGCGGGAGCGGCGGGGCCATGTCGGGCGCGGGCCGTGCAGAGTCTGCAGCCGCGCCCAGCCCCGCGCTCCCCTTTATAGCGGCTCGGGGGTGGGGGGCTCCCAGCACCGCCCCGGCTCCGCGCGGCCGGGCCGCACCCCATCGATTGCGGGAAGGTCAGGGCCGCCCCCCCAGCTGTCGTCCGGCCGCCTCCCGTCCCCACCGCCGCGATGGCGCCCCTCGGCCGGCTGGCTAGGGTGAGGGGGGGGACAGCCGGGAGTGTCCGCGCCTGCTGCGGGGGCCGCGGGGCAGCGCCACCAGCTGGGGCGCTGGGGACAGGACGGAGGGAACAGCACTGTGAACCCCTGGCCTGTGTGCCTTGGAGCAGAGCCCAGAGAGTGACCCTCCCGCGAGCGACAGGCGTGGCCCGCAGCGGGGAGGTGGGCTGCGGAGGGGACAGGGGGACGGCTGGAGGAGTGGAGGCTACTCGAAGGTAGTCCTGGGAAGTGGGGGGACCCTGTCCCGAAAGCCCCTGTAAAGGCCAGGGCAGGAGGCCCAGTGCGGAGAAGGGCCCCAGTGACCTCAGGTGGAGCACCATGAGGCAAAGGTCAGAACCTGGTGGTCCCCGGGTTGTGCTTTTGGAGGGAAGAAACCCAGCCTGGTGGCAGGAAGCAGGCAAGCAAGGGAGCAAGAAGAAGGGGGCTACGGATGGAGGTTGACTACAATTAGACTTTTAGAACTTGATCATGGCTGGGGACACAGCTCAGTAGAGTGCTTGCCTAGATGTACCAGGCCCTGGGTTGAACTACTTGCGCCCCAAACAAAACCAAAACAACTCACGGAGATACTGGGGTTTGACCTACACACATAGCAAGCAAATGCTTTACCACTTGAGCCACTGCACCAGCCCTGTTTTGTGATGGGTATTTTCTAGATAGGGTCTTGCAAACTATTTGGTCAGGGCTGGCCTCTAACTGCAATCCTCCTGACCTCTGCCTCCTGAGTAGTTTGGATTACAGGCATGAGCCACTGGAGCCCACTCACAAAATTCTGAAATGCAAATGATAAATTTAACAAAACTGTCATAAACACTTCTTGTGTAAAACTTTGCATGCGTTTTTCTGGATGCGGGTGGTGGCTCATGCCTATAGTCCTACCTACTCGGGAGGCAGAGCTCAGGAGGATTGGACTGGCAGAGTGGTTCAAGAAGAGTGCATGCCTAGCAAGCATAGGCCTTGAGGATCGGGGTTGGAAGCCAGACCCAGGGAAATAGTTCTCCAAACCCTAGCTCAAAAATATCCAAAACAAAAAGTGCTAGTGGAGGTGCTCAAGTGGTAAAGTGCCTGCCTAGCAAGCATGAGGCCCTGAGTTCAAGCCTCAGTACAACAACAACAAAAGTTTGCACGCACTTTAAAACTAAGTACTAACCTTCATGTTTTAGAGTTTTCAGTTTGTGGAAAAATTGAGTTGAAATTACGGTTTTCCCTTTACTGCTCCCTCCAGTCACTTTCCCCTGTACTAAAAAATTCTGGCTCACGATTGTAATCCCAGGGATTCCAGGAACTAGAGGTCAGGAGGCTTGAGGTTGGAGGACAACACAAGCAGAAAGTCAGCAAGAGCCATCATCTCAACCAACGAAAGGCTGGGCATGGCGGCTTCTGCCTGCATCCACTGAGCCATTTCCTGACTTTGAGGGTCTTTTGCTCCTTTTTCTTGCCTATTGCTCTGACTAGAAGGTCCAGGACAAGGCTGAGTAGAAGCAGTAAAATAAGCACACTTGTCTTGTTCCTGCTGTTTGGGGAAAAGCTTTCAGTTTTCACCCCTGTATCTGAGCATGATGTGTGATGCGTTTTTCATTGGGGACCTTTCCTTCTATTCTTAGTTTCTGGGGTTTTTTTTGTCCTTCCTTTCCAGTGCTGGGGACTGAATCCAGAGCACTGCACACGCCAGGCCAAGCACTGCACACGCCAGGCCAAGCACTGCTCTACACTGAGCTACACGTCCACTTCGGTTTTTTTTTTAAATCGTAAAAGGGCATTGGGTTTCTATTAAATGCTTTTTTTGCATCAATTGAGATGACCTTGTGGGATTTTTCTTCACTGTATTAATGTAGTGTGTTACATTTGATTGGGTTTCATCCGTTGAATTACCCTTGCATTCCTGGGATAAATCCCACCGGGTCATGGTGTATAATCCTTTAAAAATGGTACTGGATTTACTGGCATTTTGCTGAGAATTTTTTTAGATTAAAAGGGGATATTATGTTGGAGTCTTCTTTCTTGTGATGTCATTTGTATTGAGTTTTGAGAGTTTTTTCTGTATTTTATAAAGACCTACTATTTATATATATATATATATTTATATATATAAAATATATATATATCACTTGCTGGATACATCACTGGCTAATATTTCCTTGCATTATGTGGCTGGAAGTTTGTTTTTTCTCCTCAAAGTGCTTTGGTTCCTTTTATTGGAGAATGGTAGTAGAAATGAAGACCTAGCTGTTCAGTACAGGCTTGTTGTTGGTTCTTTATCCTTTCAGGTGACACAGCAGGAAACGAGTATGGCTACACATACAGTGCGTGCACACATCTGTATGGTGTGTCTGTGTGTTAACAGGCATTAATGTACTGACCCACTAACTCTGGTAAGTCACTGTGTGACTCTGCCTAACCTCTTCAGCTTGCTGATTTGTCAACCTCCCACCTCATGAGAAGTCTCAATCCCATTGTCTTACTAACTCAAAAGAACCCAGGACACATGAGGTGGGAAGTAGGTTCCCAAAGTTCACAATATATGGGTGGGGCTTTGTTGTCATAGCCAGGAAATCATTCTGAAACTCAGTGCCATGAAGACTTTCCAGTGTTTTCTTCGAGGAGTTTTACAGTTTCCGGTCTTATGTTTAAAACTTTACTCCACTTTCAGTTGATTTTGTGTCGGGTGTGAGATAAAAGTTCAGTTTCTCACCAGGCACCAGTGGCTTATGCCTGTAATCCTAGCTACTTGGGAGGGTGAGGATCAGGATTTGAACCCAGCCCAGGCAACATAAACCAGAGCAAAATGGATGGAGGTGTGACTTAAGCCCTAGAGCGCCTGCTTTGCAAGTGTGAAGCCCTGAGTTCAAATTCCAGTCTTAACAAACAACAACAAAAGAGTTCAGTTTCTTTCCTTTGGGTGTGTACATCCAGCTTTCTGAATATCATTTTGTGGAAGAGACTATTCTTTCATCACGTGTGTTCCTGACACCCTTGTTGAAGATCCGCTGACTCTGAGTGTGGTTTTATTTCTCAGCTGCTGCTGCTGGTAGCTCCAGCAGCTCCTGTTCTTGTTAAGCAGAGATCTCAGCGATGACTGTATTTTTCTCTCTCCAGCTTTTGGGGTGACATTTTTTCTGAAACCTCAGTTCTCTGATGGGTCAAAAAAAGTCACTGGTTTTTCGTTTCCCTCAGATTTTTCTTGTGAAAAGGGAACTGACCAACAGACTCTAGTTTTCTTTTAAATTTGTATGACCAGATGTTTACCCATAGCTATTTAGACAGTTCAGCAAAACACAATCGTTTCGTTTTTGCATTTAGAGCAAATGACCATCTGTGACAGCTAGAATCAATTAAATTATATATGGTCACTATCGGTGGCAGCTTCTAAGTTCATGTAGAAGGTATGTTTTGTTCCTAAGTCTCTGAGAGTGTATATGGTTTAACAGCTATCATAAACATCCAAGTTAAATTGGATATGGCTGTAGTAGGCAGAACCCTGAAATACCCTCCTAACCTGGAAGTTATAAATTTTGACAAAGTCTGTCTTATCTATTTTCACTTGTAGATCATGTCTCAAAACTGAACTGTTTGCCTAATCCCAGGTTACAAAGGTGGGATGTTTTCTTCCATGTTCACTGTTTTTAGTTTTATATTTAAATGGTTCATTTGGAGTTAGGGTTTTTTATTTATTATTTTTTGGCGGTTCTGGGGTTTGAACTCAGGGCCTCACACTTGCTCAGCAGGTGCTCTACCACTTGAGCCACTCCGCCAGCTCCCACTTCCCTGCTGTTAGTTTTTATATAAAGTATGAGGTTTGACAATATAGGCACCATACAACAAGTCCTCACATAACCTGAGGCAAAAAAAATACCCCTGATAAACTGAAAGGAGAAATAGAAAACCCATAGTTGTGCTTGGAGAACTCACTACTCCTCTCAGAAATGAACAGATCAGCAAGGACATAGATGGTCCAAACAGCACCCTCCTGGCCTTATTGGCATTTGTAGACCACCCAGTAACATCCCTTCCCAGCCTGGCTTGACTGGCAGATCTGCCGGCAAGAGGAGGCTCAAAGCAGACCAGGGCACAGTTACCACTTAGTCCCCACCCAGGATCCCAGGGCCATGCCTGCTCTGGAGTTCCAGGCACGTGTATTGAAAGCTCTTGCTCAAGGCTACAGTGGGAAGGAAAGGCTGCCTTCCACTTAGCAGCTGCCCCAAGCCCCAAAGGATTACAGGGGTTTAGATGTCTAATGCAGGGAGGGGGCACCTAAAAGCCCCACACCTACCTCTCCACACAGATTTCCTTTAAGGACCTCCAGTGACTACAGACATAAGCATCACCGTGCACCTGCATTTTCTGAGCCCTTCTTGTCTCTAATACATTCAGGCTCAGTTGTCAGGCTGGCCAGATTCCTCTGAAATCTTTGAAATCAGGATCTACTTCTGGTGACACCCCTGTGTGTGCGCCAGGAGCCCCTTGGAACCTCCTGCCCAATCAGGGAGGCGTTTGCCAGAAAGGAAGGCCAGGGGCGGGCATCTGCACGGGAGTCAGGGAGTGTGCCAGGTGTCAATGGCTCACATCTGTAGTCCTAGCTATTCTGGAGGCAGAGATCAGGAGGATCATAGTTCAAAGTCAGCCCAGGCAAATAGTTCACAATATCCTATCTCAAAAATACTCAACACAAAAAGGGCCGGCAGAGTGGCTCAAGGTGTAGAGTGCTTGCCTAGCAAACATGAGGCTCTAAGTTCAAACCCTAGTATTGTGGGGGGGGAAAAAAAAGGGAGTGACACAATGTGCACCCACTTGGAGGACAGCCCTTTTAGGGACAGGGCTCCAGAAAATATCACTGTCTTATTAAGCACATAAAGAAAATTATCCCCCTAATACAGTTTCCACCTACTTTCTCTCTATGCTCCTTTATGAGGACTGTCCTCACTGCCTTCTGTGGCCATCTCTTCATGTGAATCTGGGATCCCCACCCCGAGCGAGGCTCTTGCAGTCCCATGTTGGTAGCAGAGTGAAAAGCGTGGTCCCAGACTCAGTAAGGAGAGAGAGCCACTGGAGGTGACACTCCTGGACGATTTCATTAACAGCTGCTGAAGTCCTCACCATCTCAAAAGCAAGGAATTCCAGGGTCAAAAGGGTACATATCGTGCTGGGGGTCACAGGCTCAATTAATGGAATTAGGGTTGACTGAGCCACTAAGGGGTGTCCCCTCAGGAGGGTAGAGGGTTTAGGAGGATGGACTGGCCAAGCCTGGAAGGAAACATTGGCCAACCATCACCTGATCCATGGTCTGACAGTGGCTGAGCCTGATTTCAGGACCAAAGGCCAGAGGCTGCTGCGGGGGGAGGGCAGGAGGTCTGAAGCCTGAACGCGGCCAGGGTGTTGGAAAAAGAATTTACAGCAAACTGGGTTGCACCACCCAGCTTCAGCGGGCCCTAGGGCAGGTGGACAGCCCTGGAGCCTTCAGAAGGCTGGGGTGCGGGGGGATGCAGGGGGTGGATGGCAATGCCTGAGGGCTGCTGAGGAGCCTGAGCTTGGGTTTCCCCGTGTCTAGTCCAAACCTCCTGGGAAGAACATCCTCCTCAACGCCCCCGCGGACAGGGTCCA
Organism: Castor canadensis; assembly: GCF_047511655.1. Classification (NCBI taxonomy): domain Eukaryota; kingdom Metazoa; phylum Chordata; class Mammalia; order Rodentia; family Castoridae; genus Castor; species Castor canadensis. The sequence continues at coordinate 208,952,953 of NC_133386.1, read as the reverse complement.
CGTCTCCCCTGCTGGCTGGCAGGGGACCCGGAGGCCTGCAGGGGCCTGAGGGCCTCACCAGACCAGCGGGCTGGCGCTGGCGTCGGGGGTCCGGCCAACCCGCCCTCCCCGTCGGCTTCTCGCTGTGCTGGCCAGCGTCTCCTCCAACCCAGAGCGGCACTGGCCGACGCTGGGCCTGCCTGTGCCGGTCCCTCATTCAATGCCCATCTCTTCTGCCAGTGTCCCAGGGCGCGTAAGTTCTAGATGAGCAGACAGGGCGCACGGTGGAACGGCGCACCCCGCATTAGCCGGGGCGAGGCGGGGCGCGCGGGGGGCGGGACTCCGGGGAGTGCGCGCGGCGGGTTAGCGGTGCCCCGCGCCTGCCCGGCCGCGTGGGGCTGGCGCGCCATGGGGAACCGCAGCGCTGCAGACGCGGGTGGGCTGCTGGCCGGGCGTGGGCCGGACGCAGGGGCCCCGGGCGCGGGACTTGGGGTGGCGGGCTCGGCGGTGCTGGCGGGGGGCGTGCTGCTGATAGGTGCGGTGCTGGCGGGGAACTCGCTCGTGTGCGTGAGCGTGGCCTCGGAGCGCGCTCTGCAGACGCCCACCAACTACTTCATCGTGAGCCTGGCGGCCGCGGACCTCCTCCTCGCCCTGCTGGTGCTGCCGCTCTTTGTCTACTCCGAGGTGAGCCTGAGTGCGCCCTGTCCTAGTCCCCTCCGAGGCCCCTGCGCGACCTGCGGTTTGCACTCTCTGGAGTCTTAGGCCCCTGCGTTTGCCAGGCGCCTGGGCCCATCACACCCTGGCCCCCACTAGACCCTGCCCCTCGCAGCCCTGCGCCTTTTCTGCTGTTAGTTCGTTCTCCTACCCTCTCCTTGGTCCCTCTCCTTTTCCCTTCTCTCTTGGCATCTGTCACCCAAGAGAGAGGCCCTTGTCCATCCAGCCTGGGGATCCCAGAAACTGGCGACTTCCTCAGTCATGCTCTGCCCTCCTCCCCAGCTCTGCCTCCCCCTTTCCCTGGGAGCCAGCTGGACAGACAGGCAGGTGTGGCTCAGCCCCTGCACTGCCCACCGCCATGCCTGGCCACCCGCATGCCTGCATTGGTCAGTCCCCACCAGCACAGCCAGTGGAGGAAGCCCACTGCCTGCGGCCACGCAGCTGCCGGGAGCTGAGGGCAGTGAGCAGAACGCAGGGAAGGAGGCCTGCGCAGTCAGAGAACCTGAGTTGTGTGGGTCAGAGCTCCTGCAACAAGTCTGGGCTTGGGGTGGGTCCCCTGTGGTGCCAACCCCTCTGCTCTGAGGTTTGACCAGAGAAAAGCCGATTAGGTCTCTGCTGGGAACACTGTGTCCTGAGCTGTGGGGGATGGGAGACCTGGGTTTTTTAAGGTGGATGTGGTGAGTCCTGGCACTGGGGCAGAGGCTAGCAACACAAGGCCACGCTTGACCTCAGCTCCTCCCTAGCCGCAGACAGACGTCACCATTAAGCTCCTAATCGTCCCAAATCAGTGGGAAGGGATTTAGGGGGTGAGGAGCTGTAGCTTCTTTGCCCTTGAGGAGGGCTACCCCCTTGTGAAATCCTGGACAGGGCACTGTGAGGTTGTTTATGTCCTCAGGACAGTTGTTATGTGGATATTGTCACTACTCTCATCTCACAATGAGATAACAAGTGAAGGAACTCGGCCAAAGTCCCACTGTGACAGTTGAACCAGACAGGATGACTCTTAGCTGCGCCCTGGGGGAAAGGAGACTTTCGGTTTGAGTTTGGGGTGCGCTTGGGAATCCCTTCCAGCAGATGGCATCACCCTCCACTCTTAGGTCTTCCCCAGACTTCTCACCTCCTAACAGGAGACAGCAGGTCTACCACCCGGCCCAGCCCTATGTGCTGAGGGACAGTCCAGGCCAGTGGACGTCCCCAGCTGCTTCAGGCTCACATCGCGCTCGCATTGCACTCTCATCGGGTTCCCTTCATTGCACTCTCATCGGGTTCCCTTCCAGTCTGATCCTTAGCCCTTGCTCGCCCCGAATTGTGGGGGTCAGAGAGTCCTCGGCTAGGAAAGTTCAGGTCTTGCGTCTCATTGCTTCATCTTCTGCATGGCCAGGTGCAGGACGGCACGTGGCTGTTCAGCCCCCGCCTCTGCGACGCGCTCATGGCCATGGACGTTATGCTGTGCACCGCCTCCATCTTCAACCTGTGCGCCATCAGCGTGGACAGGTGAGCCCCGGCCAGCCGCGCGCCCCGCCCACCCCGCGTGGCCTGCTCCGCGGGCCTCACCGCGCTCTGCGCCGCGCAGGTTCGTGGCGGTGGCGGTGCCGCTGCGCTACAACCGGCAGGGTCGGCGCCAGCTGCTGCTCATCGGCGCCACGTGGCTGCTGTCGGCCGCGGTGGCGGCGCCCGTGCTCTGCGGCCTCAACGATGTGCGCGGCCGTGATCCGGCCGTGTGCCGCCTGGAGGACCGCGACTACGTGGTCTACTCGTCCGTGTGCTCCTTCTTCCTGCCCTGTCCGCTTATGCTGCTGCTCTACTGGGCCACGTTCCGCGGCCTGCGGCGCTGGGGGGCCACGCGGCGTGCCAAGCTGCATGGTCGTGCGCCCCGCCGGCCCAGCGGTCCGGGCCCGCCCGCGCCGGACCTCCCCCAGAGCCCCGGCTGCCCCGACTGTCCACTCCCCTCGCCGCACCTCCCCCAGAGCCCCGGCTGCCCGGATTGTCCACTCCCCTCGCCGCACCTCCCCCAGAGCCCCGGCTGCCCCGACTGTCCACTCCCCTCGCCGCACCTCCCCCAGAGCCCCGGCTGCCCGGATTGTCCACTTCCCCCACAGGGTCCCCCCCAGAGCCCCTGTGGCCTGGACTGTCCATTCCCCACGCGGGGCCTCCCCCAGAGCTCCTGCTGCCCCCACTGCTCGTCCCCCGACGATGCTATCCCCGAGGCCCTCCCGCACCGGCCCCCGACACCTGCCCGCAGGAGGACGCGCGCCAAGATCACAGGCAGGGAGCGCAAGGCCATGAGAGTCCTGCCGGTGGTAGTCGGTGGGTTCCTGCCCTTGGGCGAGGCGGGACCGATGGATGGTGGGAATGGGAGAGGAGAGGGGGTCCCTGGGGAGGTGGAGGCCCGGGAGGGGTCCGGGGGTGCTGGCTCAAGGCTCACGGAGGCCGCCCCCAGGGGCCTTCCTGGTGTGCTGGACGCCCTTCTTCGTGGTGCACATCACCCGGGCGCTGTGTCCCGCCTGCTTCATGCCCCCGCGCCTGGTCAGCGCCGTCACCTGGCTGGGCTATGTCAACAGCGCTCTCAATCCTGTCATCTACACCGTGTTCAACACGGAGTTCCGCAACGTCTTCCGAAAGGCCCGGCGCCTCTGCTGCTGCTGAGCAGGCCACCCTTGCCCTGAAAAGAGGGCAAGGACACCCCAGCAGGTGGGGCCATGCCTCTGATCAAACAGATTCCTCCCTACCCACCTGTGAAGGCTCCTGGGGTGGGGAGAGAGCAGGGAAGGGAGGGGGGCCTCACTGGCCCCATACCCACCCTACAGTTGGTTAAACCCCTCTGTCCTCCCAGGAGGTGCTCAGGGAGGGGAAGGCTCTCAAGGGTCCTTGTTCTGCTCAAGAAGGAGTGTCCACAGCACCTGACTCAGTTTCCCCCTCACTATGAGAGAGCGGGGCAGGGAGAGGAACTGTGCCCTCAGAGTGTGGTTATGGGAGTCTCCTGGGACTGCCCGGTCCCTAGAGGGAAGGCATCCAAGGACCCAGCCAGGCCAGCTCCTGCTTCTTAAGAGTCCCAGCAAGACGGAGCTCTGGGTTGGGCTGTCACTGCACAGTGCAGCTGGACTGGCCTCCTTGAGGTCAGAGTACAGCTGCCTGCCAGCTTCTGGCCAGAAGATGCTCGAAACTCAGCGGAGAGGGGCTTAGGACACTGACCAAGCCCTGCCTGCACGCCTCCCTGGTGGGAAGACCACATGCAGGGCCACCAGGTGCTCAAGCAGCCTCTGCTCCATGGCTAGGCCCTGGGGCAGAATGGCCCAAGGCTGGGCAGAGACCCAAGCTGTCTCTGAGCTGTCTTCTCAACCACAGTGCAGCTCCCTGTCCCTGAGAACAAAGGGGGCAACTACTGGCAGGGACAGCCCATTCTGGATGGCACCGTGGCTGTCCGGGTCCCCCCACTCCCACCCCATCCTGTCCTTGGTCATGGGAGAGAGAGATGTGGGTCAGGCCTGCGGGTGGGAGCGTTCCTGTGTCGAAGCTGCAACGACAGCTAGCACAAGGTGCCACATTCTCTTAACACTGGGAGATTATGGACTGTGAGTTCTGTGGCTACAGGCATAGCCTCAGTGTGCTAAAATACTCCATGCAGAGTACTCCAGTACCAGTAAGTACTGCAGCTCCCCCCACTGGATGTGTGTGTCCCCTGCCACCTTCTCCAAGAAGCTTCCCTTACACTGGTATCACCCTGAATGTGCCTGGCCCTTGGTGATCCCTGCTGAAAACCTCTGCAGACAGAAGAGTGAGGCCATGACTCATGTGGGTGGGACAGAAACCACCAGAGGCCTGATACAGCTAGGGGGACTCAGCCTCAAGTGCTAGCACCTGAAACTCTGTGAGCCTTACCAGGCTTAGAGACACCCAACACCCATGAAGTCCCCAGGTTTCTATTCTCTGAAATGGAAACTGCCCCCAACACACCCGTCTTGGTGCTCTGAGGCCCTCACATGGCTCCACCCAGGGGGTAGGCACTCTGGGCAGCCCTGCAGGCTGCCCCCTGGTCAGCAGAGATCTGGTTATTTTCAGGTTTGGGGGATTTGGGTGCAGGTGCCTTGCTGGATCTCCTTTGGTCCTCAGTCTCCTGCCACTGTTAGGCTGCGCGCCCCCTGGGGAAAGCCAAAACCACACTGAAGAGCCTCAGTAGACTCTCCTGGGCCTGAACATGGCCAAGGGCAAAGCCCCTGCTGAACAGTGGGGACTGAGGCCGCCACCAGAGAGAGCTTCCAGGAAACAGGGCCAGTGTAAAAGGATACTAGGCTCACTCAGGGCAGAAATAAACTGCACGGTTGTGAGGACCCCAGACTCAGCAGGGAGAGGCCTCAGGCTGGGTGCTTGGAGCCCCAGTGCCTGGGCTCACTGTAAAGCCCAGGGAGAAGGAAATGGGATCCAGGGCCTCCTGGGCTCACCTGCCCTTCCTCTCAGGGATGTCTGGCTACCCCAGGAATCTCTGGATTCTGTTGGGTACAGAAAATCCTTCCAGCAGGATTCAGAACAATTCCCAGCTTGGTGCAGGGCTGGGAATTTACTTTCACACACCATGGTGTGAAGCTGGCGGACACTCATACCCCGCAGAAACACTGCTTTAGAGGAGTGAGAATCACTGTGTGTGTAGGGTCACCCTAAGCTTGCCAGGCGATGTTCAAGACTGCACCTCCAGGCCCTCAAAGAGCCTGCACCTCCATTCCACAGCACAGAGGAGCCTCTGGACCTAAGTCCAGAAGAGATGAGACCACAAGAGGATTTCTGAAAACATGCAGAAGCCTCTGGAACATGGACGACTGCCCTTTGGCAGCTCTCTTGGTCAGTAGAGGAGCTAGATCCATTCCAGGTCAAATATGCTGGATGAGCCTCCCCCAGTGGCACCCAGCCCCCTTGGTCTTGCTTCTGGGGACAATGGCCACCACAGGGCTAGGTAATGAGAAGAGACAGAGTGGACAGAAAGAAAACATGACCAGGGCTTTGCACGCAGACGCCCTGGGCACAAGCCACCCATCTCATTTCACGTGTATTAAATGGGGCTGCCCTGGGACCTCTTGAGAGGCGCAGCCTGGACACCAGGGGAGTCCAGGGAGAGGATCAGGAGCCCAGCCTATGTCTAGGTGGCCACACCGTTTTCATGGAACATCTCAAGGAAAGATAGGCTGGAAACTTCTCAGAGGCTACAGATTGGCCTGCATCATGTGCCAGCCCTTGCTTGGGTCTGTCTCAGCACCATGGATGCACCATACCTGACGCATGGAGGTCCCACCCACAATCAGGACACACAGTGGGGACCTTCAGGCCTCTGAGCCCCAAGCGGCACTGGGATCTCCTGTCTGGGTGGCTGTGGGAACTTTATTTACAACTTTATTGACAGACACAACACATATGTACACACATTGTGGCACAGGGCACTCCTGTGAGTAAAACTGACGCTCATGATCCAGGGACGAAAGAGCACCGTGACAGGGCAGGGACCCTGGGCTGCCGAAGCACCCTGCCCTGCAATGCCACCACCATTCCTCAGGGCTCCAGCAGGAGGAGTTCATCTCCGAGGACACAGTCACTCAGACTGCTAACAACTTGTCCAGCAAGTTCCTTCACTTCCCACAGCCCCTCTTCTCAATGTCCCCCACATCTTTGAGAGGCCTTTGAGCTTCGATAGCCTCACAGTGGTGTGGGGAGGGGCCTGGCTCACACAGTGACTTTCTCAATCACGCTCTCTTCCACATGGACTTCATCTGCCTGGACAGTGACAGCTGCTGACTGGCCACACATGTGCTGATGGTCTTTCCAGTCCTGAAAGGAAGGTCATGCATATTAACAGAAGGCCAATGAAGGAGCTGCCCCCTGGGCAGAGCAAGATGTCTGTACACAAAGGCCTTGGTGGGAACCCTGGGCCCTCACTCATCTAAGCACCTGTGTACCTGGGCCTGTTCTGAATGTCCCTGCCTAGTGTCCAGCATTCCCCACACTTGGGGGGTTGCGGGGATCTGACAAGCAGGTTGACCCTATAAACAAGATTCCTCAATTTGCTCAGACACTTCCATCCCTTTTGGTTTTGTTTTTCTTTCTTGTGGTGCTGATGAACCCAGGGCCTGCTGCATGCTAGGCAAGCGCTCCACCACTGAGCTACACCCCTGCCTTTCCATGTTTTATTTTGTTTCAATTTGTTTTTTGCTATCAGGAATTTAAACAAAAAAACAGAGCCACGCACAGCGTAGCGTGCCTGTAATCCCAGTACGTGGGAGATAGGAGGCAGGAGGATGATGCCTGTAAGGCCAGCCTGGACTATACGGCCAGGCCAAAAATTAAAATTAAAACAAAGTAAAGGGCTGGTGGAGCAGCTCAAGTAGTAGAGCGCCTGCCTAGGAAGTGTGAGGCCAAGTTCAAACCCCAGTACTGCAAAAAAAAAAAAAAAAAAAAACATGCCTCATTTCCTCATTTTCATAATAAAAATTGCATGAAAAGAAACTAAATCCACACTGTGGAAGCACACACTGGCACACTGCGTGCACTGGACACAGTGCCTGCCACTCCTCCAGCAGTGGCCTCAGGATGGCTTCTGGCCTCCACGCTCGGAACTGCCTGCGCCACTGGACTCGGTCTCCCCGCAGGCACGGGAGCCTCAGGTCCCACGGAGTTCTAGATGCTTCCTCACGTATGCAGACGAGAATGCATTCTGCCCAGGGTGTGTACAGACAAGGGACCAGAGGCACATGTTAGTGCCAGGCCAGCAAGAAAAGTGGTTTCCATTCTGGTTTTTGAGCAAAAGGGCAAAAATGCCCAAGGTTGAATAGTGAACTCTCAACTTCTGAAATAATATAATAAACAATAAAAAAGCTTTACCATCTTAAACATCATCATTTGAAAAGTGAGAGTTGGAAATTAGTCTTAGTTTTAGAAAAAAATGAAGGTTAGGCACGGTGGTTTACACCTGCAATCCTAAACTACTGAGGCAGCAGAGATTGGGAGGATTGGGGTTCAAGGCCAGACAGGCAGAAAGTTAGCCAAGACCCCATCTCAACTAATAAAAAACTGGGCATGGTATCATGCACCTGTCATCCCAGCTACATGGGAAGCATAAGTCCAGGCTGGCCTGGGCTTAAACTCAGAGCCTATCTCAAAAATAACCAAAGCAAGAAGGGCTAGCAGGTGGCTCAAGTGATACAGCACCTGCCCAGCAAGCATGAGGCCCCTGAGTTCAACCTAAACAGTACTGTTTTTGGGCCCCTGCCAAAAGGAAAGTGGCTAAATTTACACACACACACACAAAGAATGAAAAATGCCTGAAACAACGAAAAGACAAAATACAACATTATATACTTTTTTGTCATCATACACTTTTAAAACAATGACAAAAAAATCCCATTATGACACTGGAGCTGTGGCTCAAGTGGTAGGCAGAGCACCTTGTCAGTTCAAACTGTAGTCCCACCAAAAAAAAAAAAAAAAAAAAATCCCATTAAAAAATAATCCATATTTGACTATAAATGATCCAGGACTGGTGGATGAAAAGCATGATGTCTGGGGCTTGTTTTAAAATGCTGGATCCCTAGGCAGGCACAGTGGTAGAGTGACTGCCTAGCAAGTGCGAGGTCCTGAGTTCAAACCCCAGTACCACCAAATACATAAATAATAAAATAAAATGTTGGGCCCCCAAAGGAGGGAAGGATGAACCAGGAAGGCGGGCCTGACTGGGGGTGGGCCTGGCAGGCTTCCCTAGATGACCACACCATGGACATTCAAATTCTCCGTGGTTAATGGTCTGTGGTTGGGAACTGAACACACTCACTAGTCCTGGAAGCCCCTGGCAGAGGACAGAGATGCTCAGGGCACCTCCAAACCCCTCTGTGGACAGGCCCTGCTGTCTGGAGAACGTGAAGACACCCTATCTACAGGCACAACTGTGGTGAGGGTGCAAGACGCCCAAGGGCTTCAAATCCCTCCCTGCTGACAGCCTCAGACACACACAGCAGGTCCTTCAGGGGCCTGCGTGGCAATGTGTGCAGGCTCACAAGCATTTTGTAGTCTACGCACCAACCCCAGTGTAATTAAGACTGTAAGATTATTATTATTTTTAAAAGTAAGACGTTAAGGTATGCATGGGATACATGCCTGTAATCCCAGCACTCAGGAGGCCAAGGCAGGCGGGTGGTGAGATCAAGGCCAGCCTGGGCTACCTCAATACTGCCACACAAACAAACAAGCAAAGGAAAGCAACCCAGGGCCATCACCCTCCCCAGCTACTTATTTACTCATGCATTGTGGTAGGGTTTGAACTCAGGACTGCACGCTTGCAAGGCAGGCCTCCAGACCCTCTCTGGGTATTTTAAGTAGCACAGGTAAGGATGTATCCTTATCACTTACTAAAAGTAGCTTGGCTCTTCTGTCTCTAGATCCCATCTAGTGCTCATTTGAGATCCCATATGAGAATCATGGATTGTGGAATCCACGCAGTCAGTCTACAAATCAATAAACTGGAGTGTGTGTCAGAGGACAGACTTGATGCCATCAGCCTGTAAAATGCAGGCTTTGTCAACAGCATTGTTGCTGGTGACGAGTTGAGGGGAGACTGCAGCTTGCGTTTAGAGGGAACATCATCCAGCCAAATGTCTTCATCAAGGCCCAAGCCCACTGTCCCCGACCTGGGACACCTACTTTCAGTTCGCCTTCCCCACAACCTTGGGCTTGTGGCGAAGAGGCCCTGTGAGTGGCAGCATAGCCTGGATGCCCTTTTCTTAGTGTGAAATCTTTTTAGCAAAGCTGGGGGTGTGGGGACAGACTTTTGGCTCTGTTTTCTGAATCTCAGTACCCTGGGGACAGAGGGGCTGCCGGGGAACTGGACACTGTGTGGAGGACGGGACCGGAGCCTTGTACCCTGGGGGCAATGGCTCTCTTGAACCCTCGAGGGCACTCAAAAGGACTGTGCGAGGTCCTGTGGGGGCAAGGACACTGTCCCTTCCTTGCACTGTGCACCCGTCAGGCCCTCTGAGTGGTCTGCAGACCCAGGGGCATGCGCCCAGCTCACTGACTACCCTTCATGGCCACCTTCCCATGTCCTGCCCCTCTTGTACACCTGTTAGGATGTAGTGGGGCTTCAGCAAATGCCAGGCAGAGGCAGACAGGTTACATGAGACAGCCAGGTCAGCTTCCCTGTCTATTCACCCAGGCAGTTTCTTTTCACCCAGAAGCTCCCAATGGCACCGAGTAGAGAATATAATGGGGAGTGGGTTCCCTGAGGCCACTGCTTGGCAACCACCATCACAAGCAAGTTCCAGCCCGTCCCTGGGAACAAGATGGCCCTTCCTGTTTACTTCTCAGGTTAGAAAGCAGAGGGCACTGAGGCCCGACTTCCACCACTCAGCCATGGGCCAGGTTAGTCAGTGGTCATCTGAGGAATCCCTGCCCAGCTCTGATGCTAGCACCTCACCCTCCCTCCATCAGTCTCACAAGGCAAGGCTGAAGCTGGACCAAAAGAACAAACTAGTCATCTAGAGCATCCTTAGGGAGACACTCTGTGAAGAGCAGGGCACTGCTAAGACCCTATGAGAGGAACGGGACAACAAGGCCTACCGAAGTGTGCACAGTATCAGCTGGGCCAAACGCAGAGGGAAGAGAACACCCTGCTTTCCAGCCGCACCGCCCCCCATCTCTGCACCCAGCAGGGTGCAGCAGCCAGTCAGCAGGGGACAAGGGACAGAGAACACCACAGGGAAAGCATTCTAGGGGTGGGAAGCCTCAGAATGCGTTCTAGGAAATCAGGGTTGACAATCTCAGAATGAGATTTGTTTATTAAATAAAAATAATAAGTCTATTAACTGTCCCAAAGCACTCTGAGTAAGGGGAAAGGTGTTAAGAAGGTAATATACATTTGCTGGCTTGGAAAAACCAGCTTTTAATTTCCTTCGAACCAGTGGCTAAATAAAGGAAGCACAGAAATTATGGCCTGCTGGGCTGGGGTTTAACAAGGACGCATACTTGCCACAGCACACACGTGACTTCAGAGCCAGTTGAGAGTCTGTGGACGTGGGGTGGAGGAAGGGTGGGGCAGGGCACTGCGGACCAGGAAGGAAAAGATGCCTGTGAGTCATGAGAGGCCTCAGCCTTCTGCAGAGAACCTGGCAGAGCACCCCAGTCCTGGGCAGCCCTGGACAAGCTCTAAGCTGACTACGACCCTAAGCCCACATGCACTGGGTAGGAGACACTACCTTGCGCTGGCAGAATGTGGAGCAGTAGTTGACCTTGTGGCAGCCGGTGCACTCGCTCATGGCCTCCCGGCCACAGTTGACACAGGACTGCTGCAAATGGACAACAAAGCATCAGAGACATGGAAAGTGCTAGGTACCCACAGAGCCACCCAATCTGAAGAGACACAGCACCAGATGCAGCTTGGACTCTGCAATGTGACAGATACACACACTCAACCCCTCAGAACCAGCCCTTCCCTTCCCGAGTCTGCCAGGACTGCTCAACTGGAAGACCAAGGTCCAAACTCCCAGGGATCTGCTCCAGCCCAGCAGCACGGACAGCACAGCTCAGAACACCTGACTGCTCACAAGTCCAGACCTGCAGACATGCAGTGGGACCTGTTGAGCCACCTGGACTGCACTGCACCAGCTCAGATGTGGGGTGACACCCCATGTTCCCAGTGCCTACCAAGGCTCCACCTGTGTGCATCCTGAACCGGTTGGTGGGGTTTACCGAAAGGTATGTTGTGCCAGACATTTTGTGTCTTTTCCTTTAAGGTTCACCACTGGAGTTTTTCTTTTTCATTAGCTGACATGCTGCACAAAGGCAACTTATTTAAAACAGGACCAATTTGTGTGGCACGGCTGACTGGCATTTGACAACTGTGAATATTCTCCAATGTGGAGGAAACCACCAAGCAACATCCAGTGTGGGTGTGGGGCTGGTGAGGCAGCAGACAGCAGCCTGCTGTAGCCAGCACACAGACAAACCAAAAACTCCCATGTTCACGATGCTTCTTTATTCATCTGCCACTACTTCTCATCCAGGCTCCTGCTCTGAACTTCTGCTCCTTCTTCACCGTTTCCCACTTATGAAACACTAGCCACCCCCTGCCTTCACTGGCTTTAGAAAGTGTGAGCCCCAGGTGGGGCCCGGGGCTGACTGAGCTGCCCTGCCTCCACCTCAGCTGGGTTTTCTTTTCCTCCCTCCCTTTCTTTTCTTTCTTTTTTTTTTGGTGGGACTGAGGTCTGAACTCAGGGATTTTTGCTTGCAAAGCAGGTGCTCCACTGCTTAAGCCACACCTCTAGTCCATTTGGCGCTGGTTATTTTGGAGATGGGGGTCTCATGAACTATTTGCCCAGACTGGCCCCAACTCAGATCCTCCCAACTAGCTAGGATAATAGGTGTGAGTCACCAGTACATGGTCCTCCCCCCCACCGCTTTTTTTTTGGGTGCCAGAGATGAACACTGGGCCTGCCCTGTGGTAGGCCAAGTGCTCTACCACTGAGTCACACCTACCCCCCAGTCCTTGCCTCTATTTTAAAGTATTTTCTTCAAAGTACTATTAAAAAAGAAGTCTGCTCTCACAGGCAAGGAGTCCCCAGCCTCTGCGCTTTGTGAGAGGTGGGTTCAGACCCTACCACCAAGGGCACCACAGGGACTGTCCATCTGCACAACACCCAGTGTGGCTTGAGCATCAACTCACAAGGCAGCAGCGACACGGAGAACAAGTGGCTGCATCCTACGTGCTGCACTGCTGGTTTGAAATCACACAAATTCTGTCATGGTAACTGAGCAACTTCTCAAAAGGAGCCAACCAAGAATCGGATGAAGAGCCAGGTGCTGGTGGCTCACCTGTCATCCTCACTACTCAGGAGGCAGAGAGCAGGAGGACTGAGGTTCAAAGCCTGCCCAAGCAAATAATTTGTAAGAAAAAAAAATAATTTGTAAGACCCTGTGTCCAAAAAAACCATCACAAAAAAGGGCTGCTGACTGGCTCAAGGTGTAGGCCCTGAGTTCAAACCCCAGCACTGCAAAAATACAAAATAGGAAGAGATCACTTATAAAATGCTCAGTAATTATTATGGAGGAGTACGTTCAATAATGTATTTGTTATTCATTCCGCAAATAACCTAAAAAGTTGAACTTGAACTTGGGAGCTGCACACTGATGGAACAACACTCCATCTCCAAGACAACCAGTCGTCACCTCAGTCTTTACTCGACCTCTGGGCTGATGGATGAGCAACTTACTGTGGACAAACCAGTGCCTTCCCAGGGGGAGTGCAGCAGGTTCCCTCCAACGCCCAGTCTTAGAGAGCTGCCCACATGCCCGCGACTCTGCTGCTGGCCTCGCTTCTGCTCAGAACCACTTAAACACTATGGTCAGTGCACATCCACGTCCACATCTGCAGGCTCTGGGCCTCACCTGTCGCTGAGTGAACCACAGATGGAAAGGAAAGCAGAGGCCCCAGGAGGGCAGGGGACCCACTTTGCCTTCAACCTGAAAGCTGCCTCTCCCATTAGCAGAGCATGTAGAAAGTATACCAAGTCTCCTCTGTTTGGCATGTCAGATATTTGCTTTCCTCCTGTGCAGCCTTGCTGGGCATAGCTGCAGGCTCAGTGGGTGGAGGAAAGACCTGCACAGGAGTCATAGTCTCAGCCTGCAGTTGGGGTGGCTCAGACCACACCAGCTCCAAGTTGCCCAGCTGTGAGGCCAAGGGTAAGATCCCTTGATTCTAGTGTGCAGCGTGTCTCCTGGTCTGTTAAAAGTGCACAGGGAAGCAGTGTGGTGACAATATCTGTAATTCCAGCACTCAAGAGGCTGAGAGCCAGGCACTGGTGGTCACCCCTGTAATCCTAGCTACTCAGGAGGCAGAGATCAAGAGGATTGTGGTGTGAAGCCAGCCCAGGCAAATAGTTTGTGAGCCCCTATCTCAAAAAAACTCATCACAAAAAAGGGTTGGTGGAGTGGCTCAAGGTGTAGGCCCTGAGTTCAAACCCCAGTACCACATTAAAAAAAAAAAAAAGAGGCTGAGGCAGGAGGGCTTCAAGGTCAAAACTAGCATAGACTACACAGTGAGACTTTGTCTCAAAAAAAGAGAAAGAAAAGCCCAATGGGTGTGTGTGCACACCTGTGTGTGCAAGCATGACTGTGACACCCCATCACTGAGGGAAACAGAGACAAAAATGACATGGAGACAAAGAGCTCACGTGGTGTTCAAAGGCCACTGGGCCCAGAGCAGCCTTGTCCATGTTCAGTCTGCTGGGCACATCTTCAGTGCTGGACACATGGTCTGTGCCCCATGATGAGACAAGGGTGGAGGTCAAGTGTTCAATACCCCTGAATCCCCCAGGGCTCTCAGGGAGGTTTCTAGTCCACCACCCACGTCTGGGAAAAGCAGGTCAAAAATACGACAGCAGACACAGCACATGCTCCACAAGGGATGCCTTGGGCTGTGGATGTGCAGTGCAGCTCTGGGAGGACACAGATGGGCTCCATTTCTTTTCTAACGCTGTAGCCTGTGCCTTTAAGGCAGCAACCCTGCTTCCTGCAGGGTGGTCTCCATGGCCCACAGAGGGCCAAGGAAACTGGGGCGCCACCAGGTTTTCAGGAGAACTTTATAGAACCCAACCCTCCCTCTACCTTTGCCTGCCTGGAGCCTTGAGCTCCAGCCAGGAAACTGACCCAACTCACACCACACTGGCCAGGCTGGAGCCCCAATGGACAGATGGCAGATGGACAGAAGCCTTGGGGTTGCCCCTACAATGAACGGCTGGTCACCACAGGCACCTGCTCTAGCAGAGGAAGCCTTGGGGTTCTGGTTCAATTTAATAACAGAAGCGCAAACCAGACATGACTGTTTCTGAGAGGAAGCACCTGAAGAAGAGGAAACCCTAAACCCATATCTTTATCTGAAGGCGGAACCATATACAGGCACAGGCCAGGGGATCAGTCTTTCTGTGAAACCGCCAGATTTCTCCCCTTGGTCACACTACTTGACATCAAACCCACAACCACCTGGAAAAGGAAGGCTCACCCTGTGGTCAGGCCGATATGGGGGGAAGCCAGGCACCTGTAACAATAGCAGCCCGTGTCTGGGCCTTCCCAGCGTCTGGGCTGGTGTTTGCTGCGCTGCCTGCCTAGCCTTCCTCTGGTCCCGTGTCCCCTTGTGTGCCCCACCAGCTCCCTCCTGAGGCTCCTGAGACAGTGTTTGCAGGTGTTCTGCTGCTGCCCAGGTGCTGAGGAGCTTCCTAGGGACTCAGTGATGGGCAGTGACATCCCTTGCCATGGCCGTCTGGGCTCAGGCAAATGTTAGGTTCACGCTGGGGAAGCAGGCAGGTGAACTCGCTGTCAGAAGCCCTGCCTAAGTTTCAAGGACTGACCCTCTCACAGGCTGCTCTTAGCACCTGTGCCTTCACACTGCTCAGAGCGTGTTTCCAGGGCAGGACAGTCTACCCAAGACCCTGAGGCCACTCAACTGGCTTCTGCTGGACACTGCACCCGAACATCCAAGAGCATCTGCTCTTCTGCCCTGTTTATCTCTGTAGAGCTAATTATGTGCACATGAATGCAAATTTTCCATGGTTAAAATTGGCAAAAATCCTTTTAATAGCTTTAGTTGGGCTAAAACTGGTTTATTGCATTGCATTTACTTATTATGTGCAATATAGAGAACAGTTGGGTTGGTACAATTACCCCATTAAATTTGATTTTTCATTTTCCTTTTTGGGAGGAAGCGGTACTGGGTTTGAACTTAAGACTTTGAGCTTGCTGGATAGATGCTCTACTGCTTAAGCCACACCTCCAGAGATTTTTTTATTTTGGGGGGGCAAGGGGAGACAGGGGTTTCAACTCAGGACCTCATGCTTGCTAGCCAGGTTCTCTACCACTTGAGCCAAAATAGGGTCTTGCAAACTATTTTGCCTGGGCTGGCCTCAAACAGCATTCCTCCTGATCTCTGCCTCCCCAGTAGCTAGGATTACAGGGCCTGCCTGCACCAGAGATTTCTTGTTCAGTTCCAAATGAATTGTCAGGCTGGCAGTCTCCCTTCCCTCCCACTGTGAGCACCTGCCCTGCTTGCAGAGAGGTCACCTGACTCTTCTAGTGTTTCAGGCCCACATGGGAAGGGTCCCCAGAGGGTCTTTCCACTCACACTGTGCATTCCGGATCCCCACACTGGAATAAGGAAAACGCCTACTTGCAAGTAACTTTTCTTTTTTCTTTTTTTGCAATACTGGGGTTTGAACTCAACGACTCACACATGCTAGGCAGGTGCTCTACCGCTTGAGTCACCCCACCAGCCTGAAAATAAAGAGTTTAGTGTGTGAAAACATCTTCCCGCTCTCCAACGGCACGGGCTTAGGGAAAGCAAACACACTGTTAACACCAGTCCATGTTTAGGCATGTCGACAAACCCTCCACAGAAAACCATCAGTGTGGATGATGCAGGAAAAAAGGACGCCACTGGGCCATCTTCTACTCCACACCCTCTACTTCCTTCCTGCCTACTCCTCACTCCCAGTGACCATCTTCCCCATGGGAGTTGAGGGATCTGGGCTTACAGCCTTCCTTTCAGGACCTGAGACTCATTCCATAAGATCCCTATAGGGCTGCAGCTTAAAGGACTCAAGATCTAACTCAGAGTCCACTGTTTCACAGGACCGTGCTCCTGTCCAGTACATGGCCCTGCCATCAAAGCCATCATCTTGTTTAAAACACTGAATGCAAGACTGATGGGAGGCAGGGGGCAAAGACTGAGTTTTGAGGATAGCCCCGGCAAATAGTTTCAGAGAGCAAAATGGACTGGAGGTGTGGCTCCAGTGGCAGGACACCTGCCTTGCAAGTGCAAAGCCCTGACTACAAATCCCAGAACCACCATAAAGAACAATAACAAAAAAAGAGTAACTCAAGTTAACAGGAAAAACAGAACCAAGTACGGTGTGTCCTGTAGTCCTAGCACTCAAGAGACAGAGGCAGGAGGATTGTGAGTTTGCGGCCAGCCTGGGCTACAGAGGAGATCCTGTCTGCACCCCTCTCCCCGAAAAAAAAAAAAAAGGCAAAAGGGAAATTGCTGGCACTGCCTGAGAGCCCCAAATATTCAACAAATACCATACAGCATATTCTTCCCTAGTTCTGCCTTATAAGAAATCAATTTCCCATTCCAATTAAATTTACATTTGATTCTTCCCCTAAGTCACAAAAGTTTGCAAGAGGAAATGTGTGGGGTCATACTACATGGGTACACACATCGACCCCTCTACCTGTGACACTGGGGTGGGGCAGCATGTCACCTGGCCTCCTCTAGGTCAGACGCTCAACTCAATAAAAGTACTTAGGAACAGCAAGTCAGATGTGAGAGAGAGAGAGAGAGAGAGGGAGGGAGAGAAAGGAGAAAGGGGCATGAGTACAACACAGCTAACAGCCAGCCTGGCCCCAGTGCTCAGGGCAAGTGCTGGAGCCTGGCAGGGTTGACAGGGGAGGCACAGCTCTCTAACCAAGGGCTGAGTGGTCTTCTGCCAGACAGTGTGGTGATTCCACAACACATTTTACTCTTAGAAATACGGAAAATTACGAACAAAGTTCAAAGCCCAGCCTTTCAGGAGTGATGTGAAGCAAACTGGCTTACCCAGTGGACATAGGTCAGTGCCCAGGAAACCCAGGTGGAAGTGACCTGTGACTAAACAGCAAATGAGGACAGGATAGCCACAGCACACAGGGGCTGTTGTCATCCCAGTAGAGGCCCAGGGCTGGGGCTGCCAAGGAGGCTGGAGACTGAGGGGGAGCTCCCACAGCACACCCTCCCCTCAAGCCCTGCTCAGGATACATGGGAACGAAAAGGCTGGAAGACAGTATAGAGGAGCATGGATCCCAGTGCCCCAGACCCCAGTGTCTAGAGGTCACCAGCGGTGTCCACACCTAACAGTAGGGTGTGTCAGGCACAAGAGCCACGTGCCTTCCTTGTCAGGGGCCTGCCTTGACTGCCTGCTGCCACAATGCCCAAGACTTTTCAGAGAAGGGAACCAGATCCAACAGAAACCAGATATTGTAGATCAACCGCAACGTCTAACGCACAGCCAGACATTACCAGACACATACAGAAAGCAAAGAGGATCCCACCATGGAGTCACAGCAGCCAACACAAATGGATCCTGAGATGGCGGAACACTGCAGTCTGTAGAGATGTTTAAGATGCTGTCATGAGGGAAGGTGTCAAGGTGAGTGAGACATGGGATAGGATCCCATGCATCCCTGGCAATAGACTGGGATCACAGGACACCTTCCAACCCTTCCCTTCAGGACAGCACTGCACAGAAGAACTGGGTGACACGATGCAGCTTTGAGCACAGTGGTGGCCCCAGCAGAGCCTACATACTTTCATGGCCACCTCTGTAGACACCCAACTCCCTCTGTGCCTCGTCACCAATTCTGCCTGCCTGCTCCAGCTGCACCTGCACAAGGCACTTCCTGCTCGCCAGAAGTACCAGACCAGCTGTGACCTGACCAAAGCAGCAAATTCCTCCAGTGTCCTGTAGGCTGCTGACCTCCACAACAGATCCGAACCCCGTCTGAGTCTGTTCTTCCCTGTGTGCCTTCTTTTACCACAGCTGATAACTCTTCATATCCTCCTCCCTGCTGGGCCGGAGGCAGGATGGGTCAGGAAGAACAAGACATGGGAAACAGCAGCAAGGAATTCAGAGAGAAGCACTATATTAATGAACGGATTGATTAAAAGCACACAGGTGCTACCTTCTCTGCTTTAAGCCTCCCATTTAGTAAATAAGCTCAAACATTTAGTAAAAAGCCTTGCCCGCTTGCCCAGTCATTAGTGCACTCTGGGAACTGAGCAAGGATATGCTGAAGAATGACACTTCAACAGGGATAAAACTCTTGGGGAAATGATTCCTCTGGGTACAAAAAGTGTTTGCAAAGGAAAATACTTATCACAAAGATAGACACCTGTCTTGAGGGGAGCATCTGAAATGACCCATCCTTTGTAAACAGCTGTTTACACATCTATGACAGAATGACCCAAATATAACAAGGTGGCCAACCTTGAAATCTCTGGGCCCATGTGATAAATCTGTGTAACGGCAAGAGTGATTACCAGGTGTCAGAACAAGGGGTCACTTATCTTAAGGTGAACTTGAGCCAAACCCCAGCATGCTTTTCCACCACAAATACCCCTGATGTTAAGACGTTCATTGCAGCTGTTAGCAGATGTGCCAACACCCGTGTCTGGGTGGTGCACTGTCCCTCCTTTTCTTTCTTTTTTTTCAATACTGAAGACTGAACCCAGGGCCTTGAGCATCCTAGGTACATGCTCTATCACTGAGCTATACCCCCATGCCTCTTTCTTTCTTTTATTTTGAAATAGGGTCTGCTAAGTTGCCCAAGCTGGCCTCAGACTTGCCATCCTTTGCCCCAGCTTCCTGAGTAGCTAAGATTACAGGCATGTATATCACAGCACTTTGGTTTTGTTTGTTTGTTTTGTGTCTGTGCTGGGGATCTAACCCAGGGCTTTGTGTATGCTACACTGTGCCACTGAGCTACATTCCAGCCCTGGAGAATTTCTTGAAAGCAGTGAAGGAGAGACAAACACAAACAGTGCTGGGTCCTCAGAAGTCTTGGCCAGGAGAGAAAGTAAAGACATCATCAGTGTGGCAGGTGGAGAAAAGTGACAGCTCAGGACAGTCACCCAAAACGTCCCTCAGAAAACACAGGAAAGAGAGACATGTACAGATAGCATAGAGCTGCTTCCTGTCGGCTTCAGTTCTCTGAATGCAACTGAATGGTCTGTGGAGCTGAATGGTCTGTGCATTCAGACATTGACCTCAGGCTCAATGTTTCTGTCTCACTGTTTCCAGGATGCCATTTAGCCATCTAGTGATTTTTATCTCTGCTGTTGTGTTTCTAGATTCAGAGCTTGGAGTTTTTGTCTGCTTCTTACACAGTGTGAGTGCACCAAGGAACAGGAACAGTTGGCTCTACAGAAAGTTTAAGTGCCAAGGTTCAACTCTTCAGACTGAAGGCAAGTTTGAGGAGTTCAAATGCACTATGAACCATTGGGCCTAACGGCACTGTCAAACCTAAAACCAACACCAAATCAGACTTTTTGTCAAATGTACAAGCAATGTGCACCAAGAATGAGCACACTGTGGCATAAACCGAGTCCAGACTCCCTAATAAATTTGAAAGCACAGCTGTGTGTGACGGTGCCTGTCATCCCAGCACTGGGGAGGCTGAGGCTTGCCTGGGCTACAATAGTGAGACCAGTCTCAGAAACAGTACATGAAAGCACTGAAATCACCCCCAGAACCACAGTGAAACTAAGAAGTCACTGTGAGAGGAAGTCCAGAAAAGCATCATCTATCTGAGAATTAAACACATTTTCGAATAACCCAGGTCAAGGACAAGCAGATCAGCAGGAGGCCATCGACTCATTCCCAGGAAATCTCCCGAGGCAGCTCAGGGAGGGAAACCATTTCTACAGATGTTGCTGCACAGTGGAGGAAGGTGAGCCTTGAGCCTCAAAGGCGTGTCCAGCAAAAGGAACAGGACACTGTGTGACATTCCACAAGGTCAGAGCTGACCTCTGCTGACAGAATCCAGGACAGCGGCATAGTCTGAGGGTGGGGTCGCTGGGAGGGGACGCGTGGAGCCGCCTGGGGCAGTGTCCTCAGTGTGACTCGTGACACATGCACCCAAGCTCACTGACCGTGACTGGCACACACGCATTCACGGTACACAAACTCTGCTTCAACGTCCTGGAGTCCAGAAGGGCATGGGAGTGTTAATGACCTCTGGGTACAGGAGTGACAGTGCCTCCCTCCCACCCCTTAAGTGCTTCTGTTTTCCACGAACTTCAGCATGGAGTATGTATCAGTCCAGAACTACTCTTTTAATAATTTATTCATTTTCTGTGTGGTGCTGGGAATGGAACCCAGGACCTCACATGTGTTAGGCAAGCCCTGTACCACTGAGCCATATCCCCAGTCCCCTAGAATTGCACTTTTTAAAAAAAGTATTTTAGCCAGGTAAGGTGGGTCCACAGCAGAGTTCAGTGGCTCACATCTGTAATCCTAGCTGCACAGGAGGTGATCAGGAGGCTCTCGTGACCCTACCTGAAAAATAACTGAAGGACCCAGGCGAGGTGGCTCAGGCCTATAATCATAGCTACTTGGGAGATGAACATCAGGTGGATTGTGGTTCAAAGTCAACCAAGGCAAAAAAGTTCTGGAGACCCCATCTCAACCAACAAGCTGGGCATACAGTGGTATACTCTGTACCACTTGAGACACACCTCCAGTCCATTTTGCTCTGGTTATTTTGGAGATGAGGTTTCATGAACTATTTGTCCTGGCTGTCCTTGAACCATGATCCTCTTGATCTCAGCCTCCCAAGTAGTTAGGATTATAGGAGCAGAAGGCCTTCTCAGGCACAGCTGCCCCTCTGTGGGGAAAGCCTCCCTGAGGTGGTTTTCCAGGGTTCCCTTCTCTACCAGGGTGGGGCAGCAAGCCTGAGGGCCATCGTGGGAAGCACATGCTGGGTCAGGACCACAGAGGACAGTGGACACAGAAGGTCTGAACTCACATTACCTCTTTTCGCTCGGCATCGGCCTGCATTCGAGCCTGGGTTGTGGCAGCCTCTCGGCAGGAGCTGGCCTGCTTGGCCTGTTCAAATAGCGTCTTCAGCTGCTGTGCGGTGCTGAGCAGAGAATTGACCATCTCTTCCAGGTACAGCCAGCTCCGCTGCTCCGACATCTCCAGCCCATTGACTACTGCGGGGGAGACGGCTTTGGTGGGGGTGGAGGGCGGTACTGCCAGGGCAGGCAGGGATGTCAGGACTGGAATGTGTGAAAAACGGGATAAACCAAGAAGTTACAGATTTCCAAGTTTCAAAATGGAAACGGCCTATCCACCTGGGGGAACAGATGGTGAAAGGACCAAAAGGCACAGATGGCTGCCCGAGACTGCCCCAACACGCTCAGAGATAGAAAGGCATCCCGTCCCTTCCCCTCATGTGCACTCCACACTACACCTTCCTAATGCACATCCTACCCAAGGCCAAGAGCCCATGTTCATAGATGAGAGATACACTCAGGGCAGGGTGGCCATGACACATGTATAGAGTTGACCAAGGGACCAGCATGGTGAGGGCAGGGGCACTGGCAAAACATAGCCTGCACCATAGACAGGAGAACCAGAGCTCCAGCTCCATGTCTGTTCACCTGGAAACGCTTCCTGGGTCTGGACTCTCACACAGGCTTTTACTAAGAGCAACAGGAGTTGGGATCCTCACAGCTAAAGAAAGCCACCAGGGTGGGTAGTGGGAACCAGCACAAACCATGGTTTACACTGAACTGGACACTGCAAACTCCCACCTGCAGACAGGTCTAGAACTGAGGGGTGTGTGAGTGTGTGCAAGGACACATAGTATCTGTCTCTATCCCATGTCAGGCAGACACACTCCACGAGCAACCAGTGGTCCCCGTCCCCACTGTGAGGTCCCCTGGACATGAGCTGGATAAGATGCAGTCCTCACAAGAGCCAGGGACCAAGCGCTCCAGCTCGCTGTGATCAGGGCCAGAAACACCATTCACCACCGAAAGGATGAGCCTCAAGGGTCCAGTTGAGGCAGGAAGTAAGGAAGAGCTGGGAGCAAGGGACAGGCCAGCACAGCAGCTGGTTGGCTCTACTGGCCAAGTCTGTAAGCGTAAATGACAGTGACAGTAAAGTTATCATCTTTCTTTGTGTGACAAGGTCTCACTGTGCAGCCCAAATTGGCCTCAAACTTATGATCCTCCTGCCTCAGCCTCTTGAGGGTTGGGATTACGGGTGTGCTCCACTGTGCCATGCCAACAGAAGCAGTTGTGACCCATGGAAAAATAGGAGGTCTTGGTTTGAAACTGGTGGGAAGTGTGGTGAGGCAATGTAGGCCTCTGTGGCCTCAGGGGCAGGGGTGGGGCAGACACACTTTACCACCCTTACCCGGGGGTCAGGGTCACCCTGAGCAGCAGGAGCCATGGGAGATGACACTGACACCCTGAAGCCCCAAGGTAAGGAGTGAGCCACCAAATGGTCATGGTAACCCAACAGCATGGAGGCAGGAGGGGGAGTGTGAGGGGCCGAGCTCAGGACAACAGCACTCACTGGCCCTGCAGCTGGGGACCTCTAGTCGCTGGCTCAGAATCAATGGCAACCAGAGTCCATGCTCACTTCCTGACTTCCACGCTGTCCTTGTTTCCAGGAAAAACACACTGAAGTACACCAGGTGATTCTGTAACTTACTCTCAAATAGTTTAGGGAGAAAAAGTTCCTTGTACTGTAATTGGGCCTTTATTGTATATTTGAGATGATTTCCAAAAAATTCTTGGGGGTCTCCTGCCAGCTGAGCGCAGTGATGAGCGATGAAGGACACAAGCCATGAGGAAGAGCCACACCAGGATAGGACATTGCTCCACCTCCACAGAGGTGGGAAGCAAGATAAAGGTGGGGTCTGGATGAAAGTAGACCCTGAGGGACCTTGAAGGGTGGAAGAGTTAGACAAAGAGAGGCTGATGAAACAGCAAGTGAGAATTAGAGGTGAGTTTTTTTCCTTTTAACTTATAGACAAGTTTCTCAATGCATTGTCTGTAATGCTAAAAAATGTAAAAAAAAAAAAAAGAAAGAAACCCTGAAGTCTATCAGCAGAGGGCAGCTCAAGCAATAGTTATTGATTATGTGCACCTTTTTTTCGATGGGACTGGGGTTTGAACTCAGGGCTTATGCATGCAAAGCAGGCACTCCACTGCTTGAGCCACACATGCACTTTCTTAGAAAGTGCAAAATGTGGCTGAAGGTGGGGTAGAGGGCCTGCTTAGCAAGCATGAGGCTCCCAGTACCACCAAAAAAACTCAAAAAGCTGTGCAATATGTAGGGTTTGGGTGTGACAGTGCACTCCTGAAATACCAGCTACAAGGAAGGCATAGGTAGGAGGATCAGGGTCCATGGCTGGCCAAGGCAAAAGCACAAGACACTATCTGAGGGCTGGTGAAGTGGCTCAAGTGGTAGAGTGCCTGCCTAGCAAGCATGAAGCCCTGAGTTCAAACACCAGTACCATTGAAGACCAAAAAAAAAAAAACCAAAACCCTATCTGAAAAAGCAAACTAAAGCAAAAAGGACTGGAGGCATGGTCAAGTGGCAGAGCCCTTGAATTCAAAACTTAGGACTGCTGAATAAATACATAAAATAAAATAAAATAAAAAGTGCAAAACATTTAGCTAAGTGAAAAACCAAATTCAAAGCACACCAAGAGCAGTGTCATCTCTGCAAAGTCTCTCCAGACAGGATGCCAGCATGGAGACAACAGGGATGTCCGTCTTGGCAGGGAAGACATTCTGTGAACACGCTCCTCCTCATAACAGAGGGCCTGACAATACCTATTCTAGGCCTCATGGGTAGAGCCTTATACATAAGTGATGGGCACAGTGGTGATCCATAAAACTTTATCTCACCAGTCCTGACCTCAGGCTTCCAAAAAAAACTACCATGGCTGGCCATTTCACTTGGAAATTCTCTCAGGAGAAGCAATTCTGGGGCTGGGGCCATACCCCAGGGGCAGAGCACTTGCCTAGCACTTGTGAGCTCCTGACTTCTACCCCGGCACCACATTAAAAAAAAAAAGCAGCAATTCTGAGGACAATGACCTGCACATGAGTGGATCCTTTCAAACTCACCTATTTTGGGATGTGACGTTGGCAGTGCAGCTTCTGGGAACGGGGCGATGTGGCAGCTATCCTGATAGCCAGGGTAGTGGGGCTCAGGGTGGCCAACCCTGCACGGGGGCTGCACATTGGCCTCTTGCACTGTGGGTGAGAAGAGGGACAGGTAGTTTGGCACACAGATGGTTTAAATCCAAGTCCCTACAACTGCATACTCAATTCATAGCTCCCGGCACAGGTGGCAGCCACCTAGTGTCTGGAATGTGATTGGGTCTTCATTGACCCCGTGAAGGAATTTGGATAGAGTTGGTGACGTTTATAACAAAAGTAATCTCACTTGTTTCAAGCACTTTCCTAGTGTGACTCCTAAATAGTGACAACTACACACATGGCGGGAATTCTCTTTGTTGGATGGCCCTAGCCTAAAGCAGGCATTGTTGAACGCTCTGCTGATCCTGTGGGCGCTATCAAAAATAATCAACTCCCACACTACCTGCCTAGCCACATGCACACCTGCACACTATCTGATGCCCACACTGTTCCCAACCAGGCTCTGTTCAAGGCCCCTCCTGAGGCACCAACCACAAAACAGACCCAACTTGTAAAGACTTGCCTTAGGGGTTGGGAATGTCAGATAGGTGCCTACCACTTACCTGTGGCTCCTGCAAAGACATCGCCCTGGGCTGGGCTCTCGGATATGACAGCAGTAGCCTCCACAGTGGACGCCCGGTCAAAGGTCAGCGCCCCAGAGGTAGTGATCTGTCCTGAGGGTGTCACGGTGACTGGAAAGGCAGAAGCACACTTGATATACAGCCAGGCTGGGTTCTGGGCTCTGGGCCCTGTGCGTGTGCTGCCCAAGAGGAAGCAGGTCTCATAAAGACCCCAGGAGCCAGGCCAAAGCAGGCACAGTGACGTCCCCAACATCTGCCAGGACACTGAGAAGTCAGTGACCTGGGTAGTGGGGGAAGAGCAACAGCAGGGCAGGACACAGGCTCTCCTGTGGGACTATGGACCCAGCAATGTGCTGTCAGTCAGCAAACAAAATAAATTTAAATAATTTAAAAAATACTTTGTAGTTTAAATTAAGAAAAAGCATCAAAGCTGAAGACAGAAAACAGTTATATCCCTTCAGCTCTTCTCTACTCTCTTTCTGTGATTAGCCTGTGAGATGTTCCCTTACCCTCTGGATAGGAGACAGTCAGCACCCACATGTGCGGAAGAGAGACTCACAGATGGAGAACCATTCTGAGGTTGTCTGACAAAGGCCTCCCATGGCCACTTCCACCCTTGGCCTCTCCTACCCATTTTGTGCATTTTTTATTTTTATTTTTTTTTTGGTGGTGGTACCACCACCAGTTTGGACTCAGAGCCTTGCTCTCACATTTATGCCTGAGTCGGCCTGGACCACAATCCTCCTATCTCAGCTGTCTGCATAGCTGGAATGATAGGCACATACCACCATGCTCAGGTTTTTATTGGTTGACATGGGGTTTCAAGAATTTTTTGCCCTGGCTGGCCTCAAACTTTGATCCTCCTGATCTCCACCTTCAGAGAAGCTACGATTATAGGCATAAGTCACCACACTCTGCTCTCATAATGTGTTGTTTTTTGTTTTTAAAGTCAGATTTCACAGGGTGCAGGTGGCTTACACCTATAATCCTAGCAACTTGGGAGGCTGAGATTGGGAGGATTGTGGTTCAAGGCCAGCTGAGCAAATAGTTTGAGCAAACCCATCTCCAAAATAACCAGAGCAAAAATGGACTGGAGGTATGGATCAAGTGTTAGAACACAGGCTTTGCTAGTGTAAAGTTTTAAGTTCAAACCCCAGTTCCACCCCCCAAAAAAAGTCAGATTTCCCCTCAACCCTCCTAACTCCCCTTCCCCTGGGCAGTTCAGATAACAGGAGAGCTGCTGAAAGTACACATGAAAGGCAGCTTTGCTCAGAAGGCATTCACATGGATGGCCACCTGAAGCACCTGGGGGCCAGGGTTGACAAGTCTCCTGGTTATAGGGGTCTCGCAGCCCTCGTCCACTGCATTGAGGTGTTTTCCATGGGTGTGCTGTGGGGACCCAGGGCTCGGTCAGGGGAAGATGAGTGAGCATGTGTCACACAACTGGAGCCACTCTCAGGGCTGGGAACAGCCCAGGATGAGCCAGGTAACACCAGGCAGGCTGAGGAATAAGCCTCAGGGAGGAAGGCAAGGGCCATCCAAGGTGGCCCACCCAGAGTCACAGGTACAGAGACAGGAGTGGGAGTGCTGACCACCTGTCCAGCCCTGCAGCAGGTGCCTCAGGCATGACTACCCTGTAGTCGGGCTAAGACAGAGAGTACTCACAGGTAGTGGCCGCAGTGGCAGGGAGCAGCGTGATGTTCTTGGGGGAGTCTTTCTTCACTGGAGTTGTGGGTAACTCGTTCTCCTTCTTGCGCCTTTTGTAAGGAACGAAGAGTCTGACTGGACCACTCTGTGGAGAAAGGCAAAGCTGGCCCATGGCAACACTTGGGGTGGGGCAGGGTGCATGCCTCCTGCTCCTTATCACACTGTGTGAGTGATGAAGACCAAGCCACAAGAGGAAGCTCACTGCTCCTTGAACAGAAGATGCTTTCCAGAGGAATTGCTGCCAAGCAAGAAAGCATCAATGACACGAGGGACCTTGGGAGTTTCTAGAAGGCGGTGGAAGGAAGGGAGACCAAGGGAAAGCGGAACAAGAAAAACCACAGCCCAGAACAAGGGAGCAGCCAGTGAAGACAAGAGCTGCACATGGCTCAGTCAGCAGATGGTTCAGGAAGAGCTGCTGGGGACAAGAAACTAGAGAAAAGGCCAGAATATGCAGCAGGAAGAAACACGGATTCACAGACATCCCTTAGAAGGGCCCAGGCCCCAGATGGTCCTCAGGGATGGTACCACCAAATCCTTTCTCCACACGTGTCCAGCTGCGGGAACACGGTCCCTTCCCACCACTTCCAATGGCTTCATCATTTGTCCTAAGTGCTGTTTTCTTCCCCTTTTCTTTTCTTTTTTGTATGTGTGTGTGAGTGGGGGAGAGAGTGGCACTGGGAATTGAACCAAGAGTCAGTTACCAACTAGGTACGTGCTCTTCAATTGAGCTACACCCCCAGCCCTTTATTTTATTTTGAGACAGGGTCTGGCTAAGTTGCCCAGGCTGGCCTGGAACTTGAAAATCTCTTGCCTCTGCCTCCTCAGTAGCTGGGATTACAGGCGTGAGTCACCATACCTGGCTCTCCCAATTCCTTAAGTGGCTCCTTCAACTCCTTGAAGCCTTGTCTGCTTAACTCAGCAGCTGGGCCCCTCCTGCTGTCCCTGATTCATACTTCCTGCTTCTCTGCATGGCTTACATTTTTTGTTGAACACCAGACATTGTTGTAGCCGCAGTGGGTACTAACTCCTCTGGGCTTCTTGCTGTTGTTTGTGGGGCCTAGCTGTCTGGCTAAAGGGTCCTCCCCTTCAGAGTGCAATGGCTCCTGAGGACTCTGGCTGGACGGCTGTGTGCTTGGGCCACTGGCAGAGCTGCTGTCAGGCTTCATGGTTCCCAGTGTCCTGGGGTGAAATCAGCACTGTTTGAGCCAGTTAAACGGGGCTCTCTACAGCACAAGGGGTAGTCACGAAGCCTGCTGTCATCTGCAGCAGGCTCATCAGCCACTGCTCTCCTTGGTGCTTGCCTCAGTTTGCGAGCTGGCTGACCCAGGCAGCATCATGCTCTGCTGAGCTGCCAGCCTCCCTGCAGTTTCACTTGCCTCCTCGGCCTGGATGTCCCCAGCTTCTCAAAGGAAGCTAGTTTCTTCAGCAAGAGCTTAGGTGTTCTCTGCTCCTATAGTCTACCTCTCCCTCATCAGCACAGCAGTCCTTCCATGTGACCAAGGACCTGAGCAGGGGCAGTGGCCATCACAGCCTGGAACCTCACCCTATGAGCAAGTTGTGCTGAGGGCACCAGGCAGCTGGTGTAGCCAGCCATGCTGGCGGAGCAGGACTGAGGGAAGGAGTGAGTCCCACTTGCTGGAAATTTCCTGCAACCTGGAGCTGGAGGATTGAGCAAAGCAGGTGGCCTGCCCCTGCCATGAGGTACCAGTTCCTTGACTAGAAGTTTTCTTAGCCACAGAGACCCAGAATGGAGCCTCCTGCAGTGTGACCTGGGGGAAGGTGGGGAGTGAGGTAGTGGTCGTGGATCAGATGCCTCCACTGCACTGCCTGCTGTTTTTTCAGATTTGGCATTCTCCTTGGGCCAAGAAGACAATCTCTAGAGACCTCAAGTGGCTGTTTTCTGTAATTTTTACCAGCTACAGTTACCTCTCTGGGAAGCAAGTTTAGGGAGTGCCTCACAGTTCCAAGTGGGAGCTAAGAGTTTAAAAATTTGATGAGGCCCAACTTACTGGTTTTGTGTCTAAGGGCTATGCCTTTGACTGGACCTGAAAGAAACCCTGGGTCTAACCCCAGGTGTTTCCCTCTAAAAATGCCACAACTTTCCTCTTACAATCAGATGTTTGATTCAACTTGATGTATGAATTTGGGTCAAAGCTCATTCCCCACCTATGAACTGCAATGTTTCCAACACCACTGGCTGGGCTCCCTAGTTTACTACCAAGACCCCTCAGGTTTCCTCTTCTGATACCATGCTGTCCTGGTTACTGTACTGACACCTGAGTGTGGTTTTGCTAATTTCAGATGTCTTTTTCAAAACCGTTTGGCTATTTAATTTTTTTGTTTTAGAATTGGTTTGCACCTACAAAGAATCCTTAATTGTGCTAAACCTTCAGGTCAGTTTGGGGAAACTGACATCTTCACCATCCTAAGTCATCCAATCTGTGTATATGCAGTGCCTCCAGAAGAATCCAAATCTCTTCTCGTTGCTTTTATTGGCTCTTTTTAGTTTCAGTATACAAATTCCTTCACCCTGTATTAGATTTACACATACATTTTCATGTTTTGGAGCACCTATAAAGGACCCTGCAGGACCAAGTTCTTCTCACTGCTTTTACTCTCAATATCTGACAGTCTCAACTACTGGGTTTTTCCTAATGGACTTTAAAATCATCTTATTTTCACAAAACTGGTTGTTCTAGTAGAATTACATTAAATCTAAATGATTTAAAAATATGTAGGTTTAAATCAAGAACATGGTATGTCTCTCTAATTAAGTCTCCTTTTTTATCGTCTGGTAATTAACCAGTTCAGTAAAAACACTAAAGCAAGAAGTTAACATTAAGTAGCTTTTAAATTAATTTTAAGGCATTCTGTAATAATTTTAACACTAAGGAAAAGCAAAATGAAAGTAGTACTTCAGATGCTACAAATCAGTACCACACTATTGAAAGCCACACAATATTAACCAAAATCAATGAGAAAGGTCTTGTTTCTTCCTGAAGCAGTCAAGAATGGAAGATAAAGAGGCACTTTCTCAGCCAGCCTGTAATCCTAGCTATTCAAGAGGCACAGATCAGGAGGATTGCAGTTCGAAGCCAGCCCCAGGCAAATAAGTCATGAGACCCTATATTGAAAAAAATCCCTCACAACTGGCAGAGTGGCTCAAGTGACAGAGAAGATGTGAGGCCCTGAGTTCAAACTCCAGTGCCACAAAACAGAACAAAACAAAACAACAACAAAAAAAGGGCTGGCGGAATGACTTAGGCAGGTAAGAGTGCTTGCCTTATAAGCATGAGGCCTTAAGTTCAACCCCAGTGCTGCTATTTAAAAAAAAAGGAAAAAGAAAAACTTTTTTTCCCCCACATTAAGCCTAGTGGGGTGCTTTTAGACAATGTTGAAGCTGCAGAATGTGAAGCAGCACAGATACATGTGTTTCAACCACGTTAAAAGGGTGTGGTGGATTTGGGGCTGACCTGGTTGATCCATGGGGCTGCCTCATTTCAGAGTCCTGGACCTTTCCCAACCCAGTGGAGGCAGCAGCAATCAGAGTGATACCAGACCACAAGGGACAAAAGTACCCAACAGAAGGAGGGACTGAGGCTCTGCAGGAAGAGAATGAGAGAAGCAGGGCAAGAAGCAAGGCAGGCTCTGTCTGGACCTGCCCAGCGACTTACCAGGGTCATGTCGTCACAGCAGGCAGCACAGGTGCAAGAGGCGGCGTGAGGGTTTAAAATTCCATCCTAGAATGCAGAAGGTGCATCCATATGTTAGAGTCTGCCCCTGGGAGGAGTCGTTCAAGATTTCGATTAGCTTCACTGAGCACGCACTGTTCACACAGACAAAAATCTAAGACATGAAATGATCATTTCCAGAACCACCTTCAGGAGTGAAAGACTCCACAGGCATTATTTCACCAGACACTCCGGAAGCTGGCCTAGAACCAGGATAGGAAGTCCTCTCTCCTCAGGAGGAAATGGGAGAGAAGCAGGGGAAGATAGCCTCTTATAGGGTCACAGGCAGGCAGCCAGAGCTTCACCTGACTACGCTACCTTTACTCCCCAGGATTGAACACTCCCCTTTCCCGAGCCTATTCTGTCACCTCATGTGCTCCCCATGGCCACCCTCCAGGTCAACATCAGCAACTTCCCACTGGGAAGATGAGGGGACAAGTACAAACCCAAGGTAACATAGCAAGTGTAGGTGTCAGACCCTGTCTGACCCCACAGTCTTCATTCTTCCCACTGTCTGGACCTTGCCCCCCCACACACACACTTGGTCATGGTGCAGACTGCACCTGGATGAGGCATTGCAGGGGTCTGCCTGCATAGCGGATGCTTCTCTTCCAATCTTTGCTGCTGGCTCTTCCTGCCATGGCCTCGAACTCTGTTGGACTGTACCAGTTCTCCCCCTGCTTGATACATCGGCCCCGACCACCTGGAAAGAAAGTGGACTGGTCACTAGGACATATCCCAGCTCATTGGTGGCTGACACCAGGTCCTTCCATCTTCTCCTTCTCCACCTCCTACCTGCTTGCCCCTTACCCTGCCTGGCCTCTGCTCTCACCCCATAGGCAAGTCATCCCAAACCCGTTTGCAGGTTGTGCCTCTGCCCTCCTGTTTGATCTCGCAAGCAACATCATGTCCCAACTGGGCATCTCCCCACCCTACGTCTGGAAAGAGTGCCGCACCGCCTCTCCCACTTTCTCTCCTGACATAGGGTCACTATGACTCTGACCTCATCTGCAGACCCATGCCCGCCACAGCCCAGACTCTAGTCACTGGGGGTGGTGTCATCTGTATCTCCATCTCCTTTAAGAGGTTAAGTGCCGTGACAGGCCTCCTG
Organism: Castor canadensis; assembly: GCF_047511655.1. Classification (NCBI taxonomy): domain Eukaryota; kingdom Metazoa; phylum Chordata; class Mammalia; order Rodentia; family Castoridae; genus Castor; species Castor canadensis. The sequence goes on along the minus strand of NC_133386.1, from coordinate 208,921,354 downwards.
GGCCCAGGATTACTAGTGGGTCACAAAAGAAATGAAGTGGGAAGGGGCCGTGTGAGGTGCAGCCTCACCTGAGCCGAGTCTACTCTTGTAGAGCGTGCCACTGATGTTCCGACAGCGCACAGGTAGCTCGCTGTCATACACCGAGGGGTCCCAGTTGTACTTGGTGCCACTCTTCTCCTGGCCAGGTGCCAGCGGGGTTGGAGGAGACTGAGGACCTGGGCAAAGAGAGGCTATGAGGATGAGAGACCCATGTAACCAGGGTGCTCTGCTCACATTACCCTAGCTTCTCTCAGGTGCACATGGATGGCCCAGCATGTTGGTGCCACCTCTTTGCCATAGGCAGTTCTCTCTATGCCTGGAAAATTCCTCCTTTGCTACTTAAGTCTACTATTTGTTTCCCAAATTTACCAAAAAAAAAAAAAAAAAGCTTCAGAAGGCCTGGGGAGCTGGTGCTTCTGGTACCTGGGGTGAGAGGAGCCGCTGGACCCTTCAGCCCGGTCGTCTCCACAATGCTCCCATCTGTATGGACAACAATCAGCGTGGCTTTCTCGGTGTTCAGGCTGTCCCCGATCTGAAGGGCTGTCCTACCAGACTAGAAGGAAGAAGAAGAACACCTCTGTTGGGTCAGCTCCAGACTGGCCAGAGGCACATCACTTAGCCCTAAAGCAAACCTCTGGCCATTCATCACCAGAAGAGGGCCATTTATCACCCAGGTCCACAACATCCTCTCCAGAGATGTCCCCAAGAAACTTACACAGCCAAGCACTGGTGGCTTGCACCTGCAATCCTAGCTACTTAGGAGACAGAAATCAGGAAGATTGCAATTTGAAGCCAACCTGGGAAAATAGTTTGCAAGACCCTATCTTGAAAAAACCCATCACCAAAAAGAGCTGGAAAAGTGGCTGAAGGTATAGACCTTGAGTTCAAACCTCAGTTCTTGGGAAAAAAGAATCTCAGGAAGGGATTACAGAGTCACCTGACAATACGTGACTCCCTCTGCCTTCAATCCTAGCAGCACTGGCACCCATGCAGACCTACTGGATAGGATAAGCGCCAACTCAATACTGGGAAACAGGCACAAGAGCCATTTCTGTGACCTTAAATTCAGGGCGGGGAAGAAAGAACAAGAAAAAACCCATCACAGAAAAAGGGCTGGTTAGAGTGGCTCAAGGTGTAGGCCCTGAATTCAAACCCCAATACTGAAAAAAAAAAAAAGAAAGAAAGAAAGAAACTTAAAAGACAGAATCAAAAAGAAAAAAAAAAAAAAGACAGAACCAAGAAGGAGAAACAACCCTACATGTCTGTGAGTCTGAGCAGTGTCTCCAAACTTGTCAAAATAAACAATAAAAGTGCTCCCTAAACAGCCCCTTTCTAGAGACCGTTCTCACCTCCACCTGCCTTGGGAAACCAGGCCTGTCTGACAAGACTGTGCCCAGTCTCTGAAGGCCTCACACAGACAGCAGACCAATGCAATGGGACCAAGAAAGACCTCTGAATTTGGGCACAGATCCCATTGAAATGTGACAGATAGAACGCCTACAGCCATAAGCTTGGGAGGATGGGCTGATGGAGCATAAGCCCAACAGAATGGGGGAGGCCAGATATACAGCTCTTTTTGAGTGTCTACGGAGCTCCACGAACAAGCCAAGTGGGCAGGGCCAGCTGCTGGGTATAAGCTGGACCTCAGGCGGAGAGCAGTCTGAGCCAGACCAAATGCAGGTTACAAGGTCATCTGGTAAGGACGTCAGCCCACCTGCCACCCAGACAGCTCCCACATCTCCCCACCTTTCTGTGACTTCTCAGAAACCAGGTTTACTCTGCACTGTCCTCATTGGTGAAGCAAAGTGAGGACAAGGCCCTCGGCCCAAAACAGGACTCCTTGCCCAGCCAGCTGTGGGGCAGGATCCACACTGACCTCGCCTTCCCAGCCCAGCCCCAGGTGCTCCTGAGAGCAGAGGGAGGCACGAACGCCCTCCACAACACACGAACAGAACAGATGCGAATGCTCACGCATGCTGGACCCAGGGAGGGTCGTGAGGAGAGGTGTGGAGAAACCTCCTCCACCCCAGGACAGAGTCAGTCATCCTGGACTGTCCCCCTCCCCCCAAGCAGCTTACCAGCACATGTCCTGAGATGGACGCCGCATTTGCCACTGATGTCGTGAAGACATTGTCTGCAGAGGCCCCCACATTGGCCACTGTCACTGTAGTCACTTCTGCAAGAGAAGAAACCTGACATCACACATGACGAAGCCAGGTGTTACATGGGAGCCTCAAAGTGTTCCCACATGGGTAAATATACTCCACTATGGTGCTTTCAGAAAAATGCTATTGACATTTCTAGTCCACTCTAAGACATCTGGTTCTCCCAGAAAAAGGAGAAACCCACCTTTCCCCAATAAAGTCTTTTACCTGCAGTAAAAACATCCACCCCACGGGGCAGTCTCTTTCCCTCTGCAAAGAAGCTGCAAGTCCCAGAGATCCGGGGATTCCTCCCCCACACCCACGCACCCATCAACCAAGAGCAGGCTCAAGTCTGGCCTCCTCCCACATGGACCCCCACTGCCACAGCTCAGGCCACTGCAACAGGTTACCACAGCCTCATGCCCACATCTATCCAAGGTGTCCAGGCCTCCCCAACAACTCTTCCCCTGAAAAGTGTGATGACGAGCCACACCCATCCTTACACCCTGGATCTAGGCTCCTCAGAGGTCTGCACGGACAGGCCACACAGCTCCCACTTCCGAATCCTGCCTTCTGCTGGCCAGCATCATCCACAAGGCTCTCCTTGCCTCTGCATCGGCAGTGGCCCCAGCTATTCCCCAGCATTCCAGAATGTTCAATGCCCAAGACAGTCTCTAGCAAGCAGTGGGGGTGCTCGAAATTGCTGACTGCTCCATTGACCCAGCAACCACCAAATTGTACCACAGCACCTGTCAGTCTTCTGCCTCCACTACCAGACCACACTTGGCACACCTTCTGCCTTGACAACCAGACCAGACCACACCTGGCACGGCCCATTCATCCTTGCCTCTCAGTCAGCACTCAGGCATGACGGATAGCATCACATTTCCTTTCTGCATTCAGAAACACGTGTGCAAAAAGGACAAAAACTTCAGGGCTCTAAATCCTCTCGGCAAACTAGAGTCCATGGATGAAAGCAGAGCACTGAGAGCTCCCGGAGGCCTCCTGCAAATTGCTCAACAGACCACAGACAGATGATGGCACCAGCAGGCGGACCTTGGCCATACTGCACAGTGGCCCTCTCCCCAAGCCTACAGAGTCCTAAGTGGGAAGAACACAATAAGCAGCAATAAGAACAGCAAGCGATGCTGCTGCAAGGGTTTGAATGCTCAACTGAGTACTCCTGGGAACCCCAACTGGGAAAAGGACAGAACACTAAGGAAGGTGGGAGGATGGGCAGGGATGTGGTGACTGCAAGTGGCAGCTTCAAGTGGCATCACCTCTACAGGGTGAGGGGGCACACCCTAAAGAGGTGATGCATGGAGGCTCCAAATGCTACCTGAAACCTCACAATAAGAGTGTTCTGCGTGTCAAGAAATAGAAGCAGTGAAAACAAGAATTAGGGAATCCAGACGGCGGGAAGCTCTATCTAGGAAAAGGCAGACCTGGAAGGGGACCTACCCAGGGAACTCCTGGGCCACTGCAAAGCAGGGCTGACTCCTGGTGTCACTGTCTGCAGAAGCTCACCAGCCTTGCCAAGAGCTCAGGTCACAGATGAACTGGCCTTTGGCACTCGGGGCATTCAAGCTAGCCACACACCCCCGCCCTCCAATGCCACCCCCTCCCAGGATGGAGGAGGAGAAGACAGGCAGGACAGGAGGCAGGTGTCGAGAAGGTTCCAGAAGAGTCCGGGGAAGGCCAGTAGGGTCGCACGACCACGACCACGACGGGGCAGGTATGCATACAGAGCTAGGCCAGGCTGGTGGAGCGGGGCGGGTGTGCAGGAAAGGTGTGCAGGCAGGTGCTGAGCGCGTGAGCTTGGCATGGCCGGGGCAGGTGCGGGGCAGGTGCGGGGCAGGTGCACAAGGGGGTGGGTGCCGGCCTGTCGCGTGGGGCAGGTGTTCAGGGCAGGTGCGCGGGAATCGGGTGAGGCGCGAGGCCGGCGGGCGCGGGCGCACTTGCCTGCGAAGGCGGCGGCAGCGGCGGCCTCGTCGGGGCCAGGCAGGGCCTCGGCGCTCATGTCCATGTGCCCGGGATCGGCCGCCATCACCGCCACAGCCGTGACACGCCGCGTCTCGCGCTCTGCCTCCGAGTCCGCGTCCTCCTCCGAGTCCTCGTCCCTGCTCAGCACCGGCTCCTCCGCCTCGCCTCCCGCTGCGGCCGCGGCCGCCGCCGCCACAGCGGCCGCGGCCGCCACCGCTGCCGCCTCGGCCAGGCCCAGCTGCTTTGCCGCCGAGTCCGAGTCCTCCATCCGGACTCCGCCGAGCCCGCCCGAAGGCACCGTCCGGGGCCGCCCGAAGCGGGGCCCGAAGAGGCTACCCGAGCCGGGCCGAGGCCGCCCGAAGCCACCGCCCGAGCTGGGACGGAAGAGGCAGTCAGTCACACGCCGAGCCGAGCCGAGGCCGTCCGCCGAGCTAGCCGAGTGGAGCCGAGGTTGCCAGCCGAGACGAGCCGACGTCAAGAGTCTGGAACCGAGGAAGGCCGAAACTGCCCGAAGTGAGGAGCCGAGTCTGTCCGAATGGTTCCGAGGCTGCACGAGAATTCCGAGCGTTTCCTCCTCACTGTGTAGGAGGCTGAGCAGATTGTAGTTGCCGGTCGATAGACCTGGCCGGCTCTGAGCAGATACTCGCCGGTTTCGGACGCAGTTTGGCTTCACAGACACAGCCTTGCGCCACCGACTTTGTCCGCCTCCGCCGGCGGCGGAAGCCGAGCCGGCCCGAGGCCGAGCCGAACTCCGCCGAATATCCCCGAGCCGAATCCTTCCGAGCCTTAACTCCCGCCTCCTCCTGTCCGAAAGCTCCCGAGTGCTGCCGGACGGGCGAATCGGGCCTCGGCCGCAGTCGGACGCCCACTCCGGGGTACGGCAGGAGGAGCAAAGATGGCGGGAGGGCGCGTCCGAGAGGCTGCCGGGATCGCGGAGGACTCGGCGGCAAGATGGCGTCCGCACGCCCAGGTGAGACGGGTGGGGTTGAGCTAGCGTCACGTCGGTGTCGTCGCGCTATGGCGACGCGGGGCCCTGCCAGGTGGCCGGGTATCCCCGCGGGTCGCCATCCCGCCGTCCCGGCCCTGGAGGTCGCGGCCCCGGTCCGGATTTCTGCTGCGGGGGGCCCGGTCTTGGTGGGGGAGGGGCGCGATCGTCGTCCCGCTGGTGGCGGGGCATGCGGTGACACACCCCGTGCACCCATGGCACAGTGTAGCTCACCCTGAGCACATCTGGGCACACTCGGGCACGCCCATCGCACACCCGTGACTTACCCACCCCTGGCACACCTGCTGCTCACTGGGGCACACCCCAAGCACATCCGTGCATATCTGTGAGCACACCCTCAATCACACCTTCAGCTCATCCCAGGCACACCCATGGCGGCGTACCCCCGACACGCAGCACCCTCACAGGCATCCCATGGGCACATCTGTGTCACACTGGCGTTCCCAGCAGCCAGAGACCTCAGTGGCCTCCTCCCCTCTGTAGCAGGATCCCAGGCCTGGGAGCCTGTGTACTGCTGGCTCCAGGGGCCCTGGGCCTGTGTTGCCATCAGCCTGGATGAGAAGCTGGTCACAGCCAGTGCAGACCTGTGTGCATCCATCCATGGCTCCATTCTTCCAACTCTTCCTTAACGGAACAAATTTCAAGAATGTGTTTACAACACACGTGGCCTGGTGTGGCACCATGCTGTTTTTTTTTTTTTTTTTATTTATTGTTTTATTATTCATATGTGCATACAAGGCTTGGGTCTTTTCTCCCTCCTGCCCCCACCCCCTCTGGGCACCATGCTGTTTGAAAGTACCCATCACACAATTGGGATTAGCTTCTTTTTTCTGTGTGCACTTTTGTGATAAAAAGAAAACCCTGGGTGGGAAGGTGGTCTTGGAATTACCGTTTGTTGCAGTATGTATCATTCACATAAAAACCCAGTTTCCAGGCTGGAGGTGTGCCTGCTTAGCAAGTGTGAAGCCCTGAGTTCGAACCCCAGTCCCACCAAAAAAAAAAAAAAAAAAAACAAACCCTAAGGCAGAAAGGGCTGACGGCATGGCTTAACTGGTAGAGCACCTGCCTAGGTGCAAGGGCACCTAGGTGCAAATGCAAGAGCCTGAGTTCAAACCCTACTACCACCCTCTCCCCTGAAAGAAAAAAGTTTCCAACAGTTTCCAAATCCCTTGCAGGGACACACTGCAGTCATGAGTAGACCACCCTACAAAGAAGCAGCTCCCTGTGGTCTATTTCCTTGGAGCTCTCTTGATATGTAGGTTCCAATCAGTCAAACCTTGTCTATAGAAGTCCTCTGCCAATTAGGTTTATTAGTATATTTTCATTTGCTAAAAAATTAAATTCAGGGGCTGGCACAGTGGCTCAAGTTATGGAGTGCCTGCTGAGCAAGTGTGAGGCCCTGAGTTCAAACTCCAGGACCACCATAAATAAAGAAATAAATAGATAGATAAATAAACAAACAAACAAACTTAGAACTGAAGATGGAGCTCAGTGGAGAGCACTTGCCTAACATGCTCAAGGCCCTGGAGTCCATCCCCAGCACCACATCCACACACAGATTATCATAAGCTTATACCACAACAGGACCTCTTCACAAGCCTCTTCTCACATCAGGAAAAACATTGGTTCTCTTTTACTTCCACTTTGAACTTCTACCTCACACTAGTCGGTAGCCACATTGTGGTTACAGTCAGTAATTGGTGAAGTGTTAAGTCCCATAAGCCACGGTTGTGTTCAGTCAAAATGAACCCATGTAGTTCTGAAAGAGAGCAGCAGATCTTATAGCAATTATTTAAATGCTGTATCATTTGGGGTTTTTATAGTATTGTTTCCCTGAGCTCCAGAGTTTCAATCTGTGACCATGGGCAATTAGTAGATATATTTGAAATGTTTCTGACAGTTTTTTTCCTCAGTGATGCTGTTGGAACCAGGGTCTCACAGGTGCTAGGCAAGCACTTTATCTCTGAGCTACACCCCAACCCTGACGCTAACCTTTAAGAAAAGGATCCAAAGCGAGGAAAACCCCAATTAATGTGAAATCGACTGAAGTAATGACAGGTTTCTGGATAGCCTAGTTTAGCTGGAAAAGAACAGATCATGACTCAGTGACCCTCACTTGGCTTCCTGTTCCCTCATTCATGTCCACTGGGAGCCACAGAGATGGTTACTTATGTCCTGGCTTTATTGGTTATGACTTACCCATACGAGAGTCTCCATCTCTGGACAGAAGGTCTGAGGTCTACCACGAAGTCAGATCACCCACAAAAGCTCACCAAGAGCCGGGAACTGGTGGCTTATGTCTGTAATCCTGGCTACTCAGGAGGCAGAGATCAGGAGGATCCCGGTTCAAAGCCAGCCGGGCAAATAGTTCCACATGACACTATCTCGAAAAATCCTTTACAAAAAAAGGGCTGGTGGAGTGGCTCAAGGTGTAGGCCCTGAGTTCAAGCACCAGTACTGCTAAAAAAAAAAAAAAAAAAAAAAAAAGCTCACCAAGGCAGGTGTTTCTTTCCTGCCCTCCCTGGGATGAAAGAGGAAATACAACAGGAGACAGGTGCAAGCCGAGTTCAGTCATTGCCCTACCTGCTGCCCAGAAGTACAACCTCTTTTTTTTTTTTTTTTTATTTTATTTTATTTATTTTTTTCTTTTATTATTCATATGTGCATACAAGGCTTGGTTCATTTCTCCCCCCTGCCCCCACCCCGACCTCTTTTTTTTTTTTTAATTTTATTTTATAGTTTTCACATTTACTTATGTGTGTATACATTATTTGGATCACCACCACCACCACCACCAAAGTATAATCTCTGTATGGGAGATTTTGACCACATTCTGAATTTTTTTGGTTGTGCGTACACATGTAGAAACATGGTGTGAGCCTCTACATAACAGCAGTCTGACCCAGGTCACATTCCATCAGGGGGTGCCTCACAGGCAAAATCTCAGCATCAGAGACGAGGAAGGAGGCCCCATTGCTCCTCAGGAGCTGACTGTCCCCCAAGATGAGGGCATGGGGCAGAGAAGGTCTAAGAAGCCCACAAGACTTGGTGGTGATCTAGGAAATTCTTTTTTTTCCAGAGGGATATTTTGGGGAAATGAATAAAATTCCAAAGAAAAGCAAAATATCTATGACCAATTATGAAAAATGATTTCTTATAACCCAAATCAGCAAAGGTTTACATCTGATTATGTACACGTGGCAAATACACAGAAACCACACAAGAAGGGAAAGCTACTGTTTGGTTTCGTTTGAGCGTTTCTTTACCTGAGGCCTAAATCACACCTGTCCTGTTGAGTCTGGTCTCCAGTGTGCACCCCACTTCTATGCTCCAGGTATAGGCTGTCCTCAGCCTTGGGTGCAGGAAGTCAGAGATTATGATATCCTCCTTGAAGGGATGGATGTAGAGGTGAGACAAGGACTAGCTGCAGGCCCAATATCACATTTGCTTCCTCCTGTAAGTGTGAGGTCAGAGGGGAACTGACCGGGACGGTATGTGGCTGTTGATGGTCACACTGACTTTCTTTTCTAGGGAGAGGCTCCTGCAAGTTGGTATCCTGCTGCTGTTACTGCATCCTGCTCTCTGAGCCAGGTGGCCAGGTCCCCACGACTGGATTGCTGCCCTTTTGTTCTTTTCATGCCCCTACTGCAATTCTTAAACTCTGAGTAGGAACTTTGAAGAGGGAGGGATGTCCCCTAGCATGCTGGCTCTGTCACCCACCAGCTTAGCTGTATCCCCTCAAAGACCTGGCGTCCCAGGGGACAGCCACTCACCTCCCACCAGCCAGGCCACTGTGGCAGAAAGATGAAAATTCCTCACTTTGGGTGGCCTTTTTACTTACCTTTGCATAAACAAGTATAAAGTGTACAGAACTCAGGAAATTGCTAGTGGATATTTAAATATCCTGTCCCCAGAAAGAAAATGTATTTTCTCATGAGAAAATTGAAAAAGGTCCTCTCTTTCTAACTTGGGACTAGAGCCAGGGTGACAACACCCAGTAGTGCTGGTGTGAGTTGCTCCCATCATCCTGCCGATAGCTAGTGAGGAGTTTGGTGCTCAGACCTCGCTCTGCTAGGGTGGGAGGGGGTCTAGCATTGCCCTCAGGTGACCACACCAGGATCCCATAGAGCAATAGAAGCCCCATATAGACAGGGAGTCAATTACTGGGTCTCTGGCCACCTGTGGGTACCTAAACCAGACCTGCTCATTTGTGGGACATGCGGCAGAGCCGGTCCCCTGGCTTGGCCACCTGGGCAGGTGTACCTGGTCTACTGGACTTGAGGATCCTTGACCACTTACCAGCTCTCATCGGTCCCTCTTCAAATGCTGCTCCATCTCAGCGGGCTATACTACGCCCTGTATTTCCTAGTCACACTTCTGATGATCCTGTACAAGAGTAAGTCATGATTGTAAAGTAGGCTGAAGGAGCCAGTGCCACCGCGCAAAGTGACCTGAGTTCCCACTGTGCTGTTCCCAGGTCAGGTTTTCAGCTATCCTCAGAACTGCCTGGTTCTCGATCTGTCTCTGTTACTTTTCATGGGGATTCTGGAAGCAGCTCGGCTATACCTGGGTGAGTTGGCTTGTGGTCACAGAGGTTCTATTTTAAATGTGAGTGTGAGCCTTTAAATATTGATCACTTTATAGTATGGTTCTTGGAGATGTTTCATTCAGACTGCTCCACCAGGTGTTTTGCAGCATCACCTTACTGTGTCATTAAGTATTAACCATCATTCAGAAGCTTTGTCCCAGGGTCTGGTGACACTGGTGGCATCCTTGCATCTGGAAGCATAGTCCCCAACAGCACTGGGATCAACAACCCCACCTGACTGTCAGAGCTAAAGCTGACCCACCTTTCTCCCTGGGGCCTCAGCTGTCTCCAGGGAGTAGGTCAGGAGCATCTTGTCAGGTCCCTGCAGGGCAGTGGGTGGGCCTAGCCTCCCCGTCTAACCTGAGCCAAGTCTGCCACCACCTATCTAGTGGTGTCTCTCCACCAACTCCCTTTTTCTTGAGTCAGACGGTTCATTTGAGGGCATGTTCTCTTCTAAGACTCAGCCACAGAAGTAAAACATGGAAATCCCCTCCCCAGAGCGGACTGTTGTGACGACCTCAGGCCCACGCTCCAGATGCCGCCTCTGCCCCACCTCCACTATTGGTCATGAGTATGTGTCTATTTTTCAGACAGAATCATATTGTGCACACTGCCCTGCCTCTAGGAATAGGAGCTGACACAACCAGGCACACTGCACCTGCCAGGTTCTGACCTCATCACCATGATACATGGTGTACAGTGAGGAAATTGAGGTGTACAGGGGAGCTGACCTCCACCCTTCCTCATGTGTCAGACCCAGGACCCCATGGAGGGTGAACCAAGTTTCCTCACCATCCATGCTAGATGGGGCTAGAGCCTGGGGGCCTGCTGCCTGGGCAGTGCTGGAACTTCCAGTTTGTCCATGAGGTGGTGCTGCCCAGAGAGTGCAGAGGTTCCAACTGCAAGACTCAAGCCTGGCCAGCCTCATGGGCCTGTGAACCTCGCCTTGCAGGTGAGGGGGCTGTCACCATAGACGGACTCCCCCCACCCCCGCCCCAAACACTTGGCACTCTGTGGCCCTCAGGGCACCCCAGGTAGCTGGAGTTAGCTGGAAGCAGCTTCAAATCCATTTTCCACAACCGACCCATTTGTTTATAAAATGTACAGTTTTTCGTTTTGTTTTGTGATACTGGGGCTTGAACTCAGGGCCTTCACCTTGAGCCACTCCCTATTTTTGTGATAGATTTTTTTTGAGATAGGGTCTCGTGAACTATTTTCCCAGGCTGGCTTTGAACCAAGATCCTCCTCATCTCTGCCTCCTGCGTAGCTGGGATCACAGCTTTGCTTTTCATAAGTATCCATGGAATTTTCCAGAACCAGCCTGCTTAGCCCAGAGCAAAACATTTTTGGGAGTTTTAAACAAAATCCCTTTGATCCCACTTGGAGTTAGGAGAAGGTGGCAGATGCCCGGAAATTAGGACCCAAACTTTCTCACATAGCTGGCTGGATACTGAGGTTAGCTGTAGGCACTCTTGGTCCTGGGGTGGCCATGGCTGATACAGCGTCCAAGCTGGGCAGGGGTCCTGAATATCCTGCACCTCCCTTACTCTCCTGTTTGCTCTGCTCTGCAGGCACAAAGGGCAACCTGACAGAGGCCGAGGTGCTGCTGGCCACCAGCTTGGCCCTCACAGCAGGCAGCAGCCTCCTCTCTGTCCACTTCATGCTCTGGCAGACCCTGGTGCTGTGGGTGGACTCAGTGCTTAGTGCTACTCTCCTGGCACTCCACGGTCTGGAGGCTGCCCTGCAGGTAGTAGTGATTGCTGCGTTGGTCGGGTAGACATGCCAGTTCAGCCTGAGCCCCTTCATCGGCAGCCTGTCTGGCCCACAGGGACAGCACCCTTCCTACTGATCGGCTGGGGGTGATTTTGGATGTTTACAAATCTTTTTTGTCGGGGTAGAGGCAGGAACCAGAGCAGGACAAACTGTTGGGGGCCTGGGTATTGAGAATGGCCACTGGGAGAATCTGGTGAATCCCAGGGATGTCCCCTGGGGGCCTTGTGGCTGGGAGCCTGACTTCAGCAACAGGGCCACAACTGACCACCGGGCCCAGCAGGAGGCAAAGACCTTCAGAAAGAAGGCTGCCAGCAGAGCCGTCCAGTGACTTCACCCTGTCACCACCACAGAGAAGCAGCATCCTGGCGGTTTCCAGAGTCATCCCCCCAGGGGGAGCTTGCTTGCCCATCAGTCACCATGTGTGTTCTCACACAGCAGTTCTTGGCATCTCGTGGTTCCCGGACTGGTCCCGGATTCATGTTCTGAGCCTGCTGTATGTACTCCGCTACCAGGCCCCATGTCAGGCCTCCAGTCTAGCTTCTGGACATAACGGCACACACTAGCTTCAAAAACAAATGAACCAGTCATCCATGTGTGGGGTGTTTTTCACCCTTTCCCCTTGGGAGTTTCTAGGAGGCCCAGGGGAAGAAGTCCAAGAATGGGAGAAAAGCTTCCAGTCTGAAGTCTGAACCTTACTCTACTAAACTTCAGCAACATTTGCACTCAACGCTGAATGAAATCCAACAAATCTCTGACTTTTTTTTCTATTCACAGACTAAATGTCAGTGCTCCTTAAAAAGTAAGCAGGTTTGCCAGGGGTTGATGACTTAGGCCTGTGATCCTAGCTACTTGGGAGGCTGAGATTGGGAGGATCTCAGTCTGAGGCCAGAGCAGGCAAATAGTTTATGAGACCCTGTCTCTGAAATAACCAGAGCAAAATGAACTGGAGGTATGACTCAAGCAATTTAAACCCCAATCCCACCAAAAAGAAAAAAAAGTAAGCAGGTTTTTGTTGTAGTTTTGTTTTATTATTTGTAGTACTGGAGATTGTAGTACCAGAGCACTTGACTTGAGCTGTGCCCCTAGCTCTTTTTTGTTTCTGTTTTGTTTTTGAGACAGGGTCTTTCAAACTTTTCCAGGCTAGCCTTGAACTTTCAATCTTCCTCCTGCCTCTACCTCCCAAGTAGCTGAGATTATAGGCATGTACCATCATGCCTGGCTGTAGCTAAGCAGATTTTAACTATAGCTTTCCTTCGTTACGTGTTTTCTGTATTTGGAATAACGTGTTCAAATACCTGTTTTTTTTTAAATAAATATTTATACTAGCATGAGTTTCCCTTAATTGCAGTCACCAACTTCCCCCAGAGTTTGGAACAAAAGAGCCCACCCTACTTGCTGCTGTCATGACCCAATCCTGGCACTCACCCTATGGCCCAGCTGCCCTCCAGCCCAACTCCAGGCCAGAACCTCCCTAGGTTGTGGAGGCTGGCAAGGGTGCAACTTGGGCTCCTGAGCCAGCTTCCTTTGACCTCCAGCCCCCACAGGCCATGGAGAAAGTCAGGGCTGCCTGGAGAGCTCCTCAGGCAGGCATAGGAAGGGCCAGAGCCTCAAAGAACCTGGGGCCACCTCCCTTACCTCCCTGTAGCCTGGGTGCACCCAATGGGCTGGGAACGCCTGCTGTCACAGGCTCTCCCTACAGACCACACTAGGGCCTCTGTTGACCAAAAAGCCTGTTAATAGTTCTGGGCTTCAAGCCCTTGACACCCCTACTCTGGTCACACAGATGCAGTCAGTGGTCACCTGTTCCACAGGGGACACCATGGGTGCAGGTGGCCCAGAGCAGACATGAGCCACATAGGACCAGCCTGTGCTATGATGAGCACTGGCTTTGGGAGTGGAGAGACCCATCTCAGCTGTTCTCTGCAGTGCACATTTCCTGCTTTCTGCTATCTCTAGCTCTGCCCAAAGGGCGCCTGCCCCTCCCTGTGCACAGCTGAGTGCTTGACCCCTGTGTGCTGGGCCAGGGCAAAGTCACGCGTGGAGCAGGATGGGGCAGGTTCTTCGAGATCAGCTACAAAGGCTGTGAACCAGGAAACTAGGCCTTTCCTGGGCTCAAGCAGGAACTGGACCTGCAGGACCAAGGCCAATTCCTGTCATCCCTATGCCCAGCTCACCTTGTGGTGTCAGTGCAGGCCAGAGGACACTGAGGCTGGCCCTCCAGGGCAAAGCACCCGCCTCCCCAGGAAGGGCCATGTGCCCGCCCAAGGCAAACACACCAGGGCCCTGCCTTCCTGGCAGCACCCATTTCCGCTTCCCCACCCCAGGAACAATAGTCAGGGTCTTTGGGTCCCTGTATTTGCCAGACACAGGCTGGCCTGCCCTCTCCCCCTTTACTTCCTCCTCCATGACCAGTGACTATTAGCTGCTCTAAGTGTGCTCTGGCCCTGCCCTGAGGAGCTGGAGCAGCTGAGTGGGCAAGGTGGCCTGGGAGTCAACAGGAGGACTGGCAGAAGTACGTAGGACCTCTGTCACAAGTGTCCCCACCCTCTCCAGACACCCCATCCCTCAGATGGCACTCAGGCTGGGCTTTAGGAGTTCCTGGAATGTGAAGGGGAGAGCCCTGACTCCCACCTATCCACTTCAGGGTGTGACTGTGAGTCTCTAGCTGGGTCCTGCTTCTGACTCCCACTCACAGACTGAACTCCAGTGTCGGGAGCACTAGACTGGCCCAAACCTGAGGCAGGGGGACACCTGGTAGGAGACAGACACTGACCTTCGCAGGGCTTCAGCCCTCTGAGGCCCTATCTAGGGTTTCCCCAGCAGGCCGGCCTGGGCCCCTGCTGCACGCTGCTTGGCCTGCCCTGCCGCACACCTGGTGCCGCGCCCTGCGCTCCAGGGGCGACTGTGCAGGGGCCCCAGGTGGGATGGGGACCGTAGGGAGGACGGACGGCGGCGGGCGGAGGCGGAGCTGGCGAAGGAGGGGCGTCCAGGGCCTGCCCCGCTGCTCGGTGACTCGGTAACCTGTCGCTCAGGTTCCTCCTCTCCGGGCCCCGCCCCGGCCCGCCCGGCTCCGCCGAGCTCCCTCCCGCCCGCGGAGACCAAGCGCCGCGGCCGAGGCGCGGACAGACGGGCGGACGACGCACCGATCAGTAGACGAACCGCAGCGCGGGCACAGGCGGCGGGGCAGCAGGTGAGCACTTCCACCGAGGAGCTGGCCACCCGGGCCTCAGTTTCCCCGGGTGACCATGGGGCGCCAGGCTTTGGTGCCGGGCGCGGGGTTTGGGAGCCTGGGGACAGCAGGGCGCAGGGGCAGCTGAGCTCCGGGTTCAGGAGCAGCGGGGACGGACGGCGGGACGCAGAAGGTTGGGGAGCGGTTCTTTTGGGCTTTTGGCCCAAGAACCGGCCCGTTGAGGCCCGACCTGCCCCGTCGTCCCGGGCGGCGGCCGGTGTGCGGGGATATTTTTAAGCCCGCAGTGTGTGACTCACCTGCCCCCATCCCGGCCCCCTCCCAGCCCTGGGGCTTGGTAAGGGGGGAGTCCCTGATTCAGACAAGGGAGGTGACAAGAGAGAGGCTTCCCTCCTGTGAGCAGGTTGAGTCTGCTCCAGGACCTGACCCTGGGGTGGACACATGACCCTGGACGTTGACCCTTCCGGGGTTTCTGAGTCCAGAGAAAATCCTGGCCCAGGAAGGCATCATGCTAAGTCAGGCTCCAGGTCAGAGTTGGGGTGTGGAGTTTCAGGGAGAGGGAAGGCTGGGGGTGGGGCCCAATGTAGGAGGGTGGGCTGGCAGGGGACTGTGGGTATCCAGCCTTGGCCATCTCTTGGTTCCTGGTCAGGCTGGCCTGAGCTGTCTGTCTGTATGGGGGTGTCCCTGGTGGCAGGAAGGGGCAGGCACTCCCACAGACCAGGTCTGAGTGCAGTCCTTCTCTGCTCTGCAGGGAGGCAGGGCCCAGCCCCAATGTGGTCCCACCCAGCTCCTGTACCTGCCTATTACCCAGACCCTGTTGACCCAGTGCTCCCCGTCATCTTGGCCCTCCCACCCATCCCCCCCTCCCCACCCAAAACTTCCCAGGCTCCTACCTGTCTCCTCCCTCCCACCTGACAGGGCTCTCCCCAAACTACTATTCCCAGAGCAGGTCACAGCCAGAGCCTGAGGGACTCCCCTGATACAGGGCCCCACCCAGCTTCCACAGGGCAGGCAGTAACCCCGGTGACTAAGCTGACCCCTCTCCAAGGTCACTTAGTGTGTGGAGCTGGAATTTGAACTTGGAGCAGTTCTTCTGCCCTTTATGCCCTGCTGGGGCCTCCTCCTCCTCCACTTCCCACCCACCCTGTACAGGGCCTGCTACACCCTCCCTTTACACCCAGAAGATGGCTATAGTAAGACCAAAGTGCAGCCTGAGCCCCCCAGGGTCCCCAGGGCTAGGCAGCCACATCACTATCTACCCTTATTGGGTTACACAGCTTCCCTGCTCCCCCCTCAACTAATAAAGGCCCCTGGGGGTGAGTGTCCTGCAGACCTGGAGATGGCCCCAAAGCCCTCCAACCTGGGCTTAAGGTCTCAGGCTAGACTTTAAGGGGAGCATTGCGTGTCCCAGCCTGTGTGAGTCTGTGTGCCTGCAGGCCTGGGTCTGTGGCAGTTTGTTTTGCCCAGGTGTGTACCTGGACCCACGTGCCCCAAGCCCTTGGTTGAGTCTGCCAGGAATCTTATTAAGCAAACACTCAGACTCACCCACTGAGGTCATGAGCATTCCGGACATTCTCCATGGACAGGTGGACAGAGGAATCTGGCCAGGCCCCCTCTGGCAAGCCAGGATCTAGGTGACATGCAGGAAGGTGCACCAGGAGTCAGGCCAAAGTGGTGGCCAAAGGCTCCCAGACCCCCCACCTTCTGAAGCAACCACCTCTGCAAACCCCCACACCTCCTGGAAGCCTCCTTCAGGGGGGTCAAACCAGAAAGTGCTGGGGTGTTCCAGGACCGCCCCACCAGAACCAGCCTTCCATATCAGCACCCCTTGTTGGTGGCCCCACCTTGGCGAAAAAAAAAAAATACTGACACACTGGTGATATCTGCCAGAAGGTAGATGGTATGTGGATCCAGAACCCAGGGAACTGGCTGCAGAGCCTCAGAAGGACAGCCAGAGGCGCCGTCCACCTTCCCCTCCAGGGACATGAGGACAGCCTGACACTGGAGGACACTGGAGGGCACTGAATGCCCTCATGTGATGTCAAGCTGGCCTAGACCACTGTACTCTAGTAATCCCCCCGGGTTCAGCCCAGATCAGACACCTGGTTGTTTCAGCAACTAGGCCTCAGTTTCCCCAAAATGCAGTTGGGGGGAGTTCAGGATGGGTATTCTGCTCCTGGCAAGGCCTTGCCCAGGACAGTGGCCAACTGGATGACCACACCACCCCCCCAACACCACCACAAACACCCTTTCCAGAACTTCCCTTGGGACAGCAGCCCCTGTTACTAAGGGTTCTTCCTTGGGCCACCCCAGAGTGAAGGGACCCCATACCCCTCAGATTACCTTCTGGGTACCCAGGACCCCAGGATTACCTGCTGTACGGCTCTTCCCTAACTAGGTCTCCCAGGACCAAGAGGGAGCCAAGGGATGTGCTAGGGACTGGAGGGACCTGGCCAGTGTGGGCTGCATATCCACACATATATGCAGGGGTCCCTTGGCGTATAGGCCTCCTGTGAGGTAGGAGTGGTGGGCTGAGGGATTGCACTTTTTGCCCCTGCCTGGACTCCTCTTCTCCCTTTCCTGCCATTCTCCCCTGCCAGCTCCCACTTGCCTCAAGGCCTTTGAATGAGCTGTCCTCTCTGCTTAAAAAGTGCTCCCCTCCCAGGCTCCTCTTCAGCCTCCTAGGCAACCTCTGAGGGGATCCCTGTGGATCTCACTAAAGGTCTGGGCTGAGATGGGGCCTCAGTAGCTACCAGCTGGGGCAAGGGTCAGGGGGCCTGTGCTCCCTGAGGATCCCCTGGGGAACCTGGGCAGGCCACTGAGAGCTGCAGCCCTGGACTTGGGGTAGGGGAGGAAAAGACCCAGGCTCAACCCCGGGAGTAACAAGAACACTGGCCCATCCCTGGGAGTAGCTGGCCAGGAGGAAGTGCCAGCTCGTCATCTCTGTCCTTAGGTGTGGGCCAGGCACTGGGCCCCAGGCTCCAGCCACATTGAGGTCTGCCTTCCCTGACACTGGTCACCACTCAGGACACCATGAGCCAGTCAGGGGCCGTGAGCTGCTGCCCAGGTGCTGCCAAGTAAGTCCCCAGCCCCACTCACCCCTCAGTGCCCTGGTGCAGTCCCCAGGGAAAGGTTTGGCATGAGCCCTGCTCTCACTGTCCCTCCCCTACAGCGGCAGCCTGAG
This sequence comes from Castor canadensis, assembly GCF_047511655.1. Lineage (NCBI taxonomy): Eukaryota > Metazoa > Chordata > Mammalia > Rodentia > Castoridae > Castor > Castor canadensis. Next base: position 208,903,450 of record NC_133386.1, on the reverse strand, counting down.
CCGGTCTGACAGTGTGGCTGGTGTGGTCAAGATGAGCGCCAAAGACCTGTTTGGTGAGTGAGGCTTGAGGACCCGGTAGATCTAGGGGGACGCAGGGGGATTGTGACCCTGCCAGATTTGCCCCTGCCTGCTCCAAAGCTGAGCCCTGGCCACAGACCCAGAAGAACTCTAACCTGGCCAACCCTGGGTGACTGGAGGAGGCCTCTGGACCCTAACCCACAGAGAGGTTCCACGACCTGTTCCCAAAGCTCTGGCCACTAAGCGCTCTCCCCCTCCCCATGCCGTAAGGGGAGAGGCCTTTACAAATAATTTAAAGAGCATCAATATTGATTCCACTGTGCGGCTCTGCAACCTGATCAAGGGGGTCAGGCAGGACCCAGCTGCCAAGTGTCTGCTGGGCGGGGGAGGGAGGCTGGCCACTCCTCCCTCAACCATGGCCCTCCCTGGCTCCATCACACCCTTCTTGGTGCCTCCCTGTGCAGGGGGGACATTCTGGTGATGCCTTTTAGGGTGGTGGAAGCTCTGGTCCAGACCCCTCCCCTGGGAAGGTGGGAACAGGTGTGAGAAACCTCCATGGGGTGAGGCTGAGCCTCCTGCCCATCCCAGGACAGATCTGAGTCACAGACTTCCTCTAAGCAGGGCTTGGGTGCTGCCCTGGGGCCAAAGCAGAGGGCTCCCTGTGGATTCTCATTGACCAAGGAAGGTCCCACTCTGTCTTCAAACCCCTGAGTTCTTCTGGTGGCTGAGGAGCTCATAGAACAACACCCCTAACCTTGACTCCACTTTCCCTTGTGAGCCCCTCGGGGGTTCTGTCCCACTTGGACTGGGGGGGGGGACTATGGGTCTCACCCCCTGGGGTGAGTGACAGCCATCTGTCCTTCCAGAACAGAGGAAGAAGTACTCCAACTCCAATGTAATCATGCACGAGACCTCACAGTACCACGTCCAGGTGAGACCTCTCTCCTAGGTAGCACTCATGTCCTAAGTGCTCCAGGGATAGGTGGGGAAACTGAGGCCCAGGGAGAAGTGGGGAGGCCAGAGCCAGGGTCCGCCCCATGCTGGTCCTGGGTTCAGCCACAGTGGTAAGGCAGTCCATTCCAGTCAGAGGAAGCTCACAGTAGGGCCCATGGGGAAGTTGGTACCCCTGGCTAGCACCATCCAGGGTGCTGGAAGCAATGCCCCTCGCGCTGTGCAGCCCTGCATGGGAAGAGGCCAGAAGTCGTGGGAAGGAAGGTGTCATCCTGGCCTCAAAACAAGGAACTGGATTGGGAGGAAGAAGCTGGAACAAAGACACCCTTTATTGAATGCTGCGGGGAACTTGATGGCTAACGCTGAGTCCAGACTAGTAACTGGCACCCTTTGACCAGCTGCCAGCTGGGGAGGGCTGCCTGTTTTAATTCACACTTAGAACTCAGGAAATATGTTTCTAAAGGCCCTTCCGGTGCCTGGGAGCTGGCTGATGATGGGTGAGGAATGACAGGGAGGCAGGGGGTCAGGAGGGGCCCCTGCGCCACCAACCCTGGCTGTGGGCCCACCACGCCACTGGCCCTCTCTTGCTGTGTCTGCACCTCTTGCAGGCTGAGGTAAGACAAGATGCTGTCCTCCAAACAGCGTTCCCTCATCTGTAGAATGAGTCCACAGATCCATCAGAAAGCCCCAGCCGTGCGGGAGTGACTAGGGCCCTCCGCACCTACCTGAGCTGGTTGGTCCGTTACGTGGTGACTACTGCCAGCTCAGCGTCCAGGGCATGGAGTGACAGATGGCTCAACCTTGGCCCCTTCGTTCCCGGACCACCTTCTCAGAACTGGGACTTTACCCTCCTTGGTGAACAACCACCTGAGGCCTAGCAGCCTGGCTCCTGGACTTTGCTCCACAGTGGCCTGGCTCAGCCTAGCTGTTGTGGGGACCTTTCCTGCCTGGGCACAGGCCAGCAAGGGTGGGGGGAGTAGATTTTTTCTGCCTTTTGCAAATGAAGAAACAGGCTCAGAGAGAGGGTGAGTGACCATGGGGGGTGGGGCACCAAAGCTTTTTTTTTTTTTTTTTTTAATGTCGGTTACTGGAGTTTGAACTAGCCTCACACTTGCTAGGCAGGCACCCTACCACTTGAGGCATTCCACCAGCCCTTTTCTGTGTTGGGTATTTTTGAGATAGGGTCTGTTTTCCCCAGGTTGGCTTTAAACCTGGGATCCTCCTGACTTCTGCCTCCTGGATAGCTGAGGATTCCAGGTGTGAGTCACCGGCTCCCTGCTCCAAAACTGTTTTTGTTTTGACTTTTTCTAGCTTTTCATACAATGAAATCAATGGGGAGGTACAGCTCTGTTTCCATCACAACTAGGACACAGAGCAACTCCATCACCACCTTCAACACCTCAGGCTGCTTCAGGGCCCCTCTGTGGTCACAGCTATCCCAATCCAATCTCTCACAGTGCTGATCAGTCTTTTCCCTTCCTTCCCTCCTTCCTCCCCTTCCCTTCCCTTCTTTCCTCCCTTTTTTTCCTTCCTTTCCTTCCTTCCTTCCTTTTCTTCCCTCCCTCTCTTTCTTCTTCTCTCTCTCTCCCTCTCTCTTTCCCTTCCTCCCTCCCTCTCTCCCTTCCTCCCTTCCTACCATCATTCCTTTTTTCCCCGTTTCTTTCATGAGGTCTCTATTGCCCCAAGCTGGTCTTAGACTCCTACACTCCAGCTGTCCTCCTGCCTCAGCCTCTCCAGGTGTAGCCATGCCTAGTGAGGATTTTCTTAGCTATTCTAAGTTCTTTGGACTTACATGTAAATTTTAGTTGAGTGGCTCAAGTGATAGAGTATCTGCCTAGCAAGCTCAAGGCCCTGAGTTCAAATCCCAGTATTGCCAAACAAAATAAAACAGAATTTTAGAATCAACTTGTCCATTTCTATGTCCCCAAAATGCTACTCGAATTCAGTTGGCATTGGTCAGATCAATGAGTCAGTTCAGGGAGAACTGACGTTGTAACAGCGTTGTATCCTCACTCTGTGAACATGGCATCTTTCCACTCGTTGTTCTTCAATTACAACACTCTGTGGTTTTTATTGTAGACATCTTACATATATTTTCTTAAATTACTCCCTAAGTGTTTGATTTTTATATGATGTTACAAATGATTATTTTTTTTTACATTGCATCTTCAAATTGTCTGCTGCCAGCATGGAGAAAAACACTAGACTTTTTTAAGGTGACCCGGTGTCATGAGACCAGTCATCTGTTGTAGTGATTTGCATAGACACTGGGTTTTTTTCTGGCAGCACTGGGGTTTGAACCAAGGACCTCACGTTTGCTGGGCAGGCACTCAGCCCATTTTGCTTTAGTTATTTTTCTTCTTTTTCTAAGTTTTTGAAAAAAACTATTTTTGAAGTATCATGCAGCAGTGATGCAAGGGGACTCCCCGGGATAACTCCACACATGCATGCAGTGCGCCTTGCGTAAGTTCACCCTCCTCCCCACTCTTCCAGACGGCGCTGGGTGGGTTTCATTGCTCGGTCTTCACATGTACATTCATGACCATATCGTCACCACCTTCATCTTAGGTGTCGGCTCCCCAGTGAGCGAGAACATGTGACACTTGGCCTTCTGAGCTTGGCTTCTCTCACTCAGTAGCGTGACCTCCAGTTCCATCCGTTTTCTGCAAACAACATAATTTTATTCTTCTTCATGGCCGAGTAGTATTCTGTGATACACACACATGTATATGTATGTACGTGTGTATATTTATATGACATTTCCTGTTTCCATTCATCAGTTGTCAGTCATAGCCACTGTCTCCACAGTCTGGCTGTTGCGAGGACAGCTGCAATACACACGGGCATGCAGGTATCTCTCTGGTATGTTGATTGACCCTCCTTTGGTCTATGCCCAAGTATGGCCCAGCGGGGTCATAAGGCTGGTCTCTTTTTAGTGCCCTGAGGAATCTCCGTGCTGCTGTCCATGGCGGTTGCACCAGTTACACTCACCCTCCGTGTGTGGGGCTCCTTTTCCCTGCATCCTCGCCAGCATTTCCTATTGCTTGTTTTCTGGAGATGGCCACTCTGACTGGGGCGAGATGGAGTCTCAGTGTAGTTTTACTTGCATTTCCTTTGTGGTTAAGGAGGTTGAACACTGTGTCACGTGCTTGTTAGCCATTTGTGTTTCTTCTGAGAACTGTCTGTCAGGTCATTTGCCTCTTTAGTAATTGGGGTACTGGTTCTGCTGTTTAGTAATTGGGGTACTGGTTCTGCTGTTTAGTAATTGGGGTACTGGTTCTGCTGTTTAGTAATTGGGGTACTGGTTCTGGTGTTTAGTAATTGGGGTACTGGTTCTGGTGTTTAGTAATTGGGGTACTGGTTCTGGTGTTTAGTAATTGGGGTACTGGTTCTGCTGTTTAGATTTTTTTTTTCCAGTACTGGGGTTTGAACTCAGGGCCTACACCTTGAGCCACTCCACCAGCCCTTTTTTGAGATGGGATCTCAAGAACTATTTTCCTGGGCTAACTTCAAACCACAATCCTCCTGATCTCTGCTTCCTGAGTAGCTGGCTACTCAGTATTCAGTCTAGCCTGGCTAGACTGAATTTTCTACAAAAACAACCATATTGTTTGAAAATAATGACCATTCTTCTTTTATATCATTTACTTATTTTCTTGCCTTGTTGCCCTGGTTACAATGACTAGTATAAAGCTGAATAAAGAGAATGGATGTCCATGCCTTAGGTCCAAACTAACTTAGAAGAAAGCATTCAGAATTTTGACCAGTGCATGTTTGGTCTTTGGGGTTTTTTTTATTGTTTTGTTTTGTTTGGTAGGACTGAGGTTTGAACTCAGGGCTTCACACCTGCAAAACAGATGCTGTACCACTTGAGCCACACCTCCAGACCATTTTGCTCTGGTTATTTTGGAGATGAGGGTCTTGTAAACTATTTGCCTAGGTTAGCCTCGAATTGTGATCCTCTGGATCTCAGCCTCCCAAGTAGCTAGGATTACAGGCTTGAGCCACCAGCACCCGGCTTCTGTTTTTGTCTCTAACTTTGTTAAGCCTGGCAGTCCTCGTGCCTCCACCTTCTGAGTAGCTGGGATTACAGATATGTACCACCATGCCCAACTCTGACTGAGTTTTGAATATTGAACCATTCTTGCATTTCTGGTGTAAACATTTATTCATTTGTTCAGGGGCTAAGTTGCTGGATTTTTGCTGACTTTTTGCATTGATGGCTAGGGGAGTTATTGATCTGTAATTTCTCATATAACCTCCTTGGCATGGTTGTGTGTCAGGGTTGTGTTGAACTTACAAACTTTTAGGGAGCTGTTTCTTCCTCCTTCGTTTGCAGGAAGAGTTTGTGAGACTTTCTGTTTCTTTCTTAACTGTTTCTCAGGACTGACCACCGAGGCCTTTGAGTACAGGGGCTCCCGCGTGGGATGGTTTTTGGCTATGAAGTCACTTTCGTGCCCGTCTGCTCTTTCCACTCCTCTTTGAGCACTCGTGCTTTCACTAGCATTTTTCTTAATCACCCTGCTAGAGAGTTATCCATTTTATTCGTCTTTTCAGAACCGTCGTTGGGTTTTTGTTGTGCATTTTTGCACTTAATTTCCTTCCCTTTTCTTCAGGTTTTACTTGACTGTGGTGTTTGTTTTTGTTGTTGTTTTTTTTTTCAATGCCAAGGATCAAACCCAGGATCTAGCGCTTGCCTAGCAGGCAAATGCTCTGCCACTGAGCTACACCATCAGCGTGTGTTCCTTTCCTTTTTTTTTTTTTTTCCTTTTTGTTTTGGCGGCTCTGGGATTTGAACTCAGGGCCTCACGCCTGCTAGGCAGGTGCTCTACTACTTGAGCCACTCTGCCAGCCCTTTTAAGCTTCTTAGGGTGAAAACTTAGGTAACTGATTTTAAGTCTTTCTTTTCAAGGAAAATATTCAATGAGGGGCTAGAGGCACGGCTCAAGCTGTACAAAGCATGCAGGGCAAGCATGAAGCCCTGAGTTCAAACCCCAGTGCTGTCAAGTACATATACATCGAAGATATATCTCTTTATAGTCATTGAAAACTATAAACTTCCCTCAAATCACTGCTTCAGTTGGATCCCACAAATTGTAATATGGATGTTTTTATTATCCTTCAGTTAAAAAATTTTTTTTGATGGTACTAGAGTTTGAACTCAGGTCCTTGTGCTTACTAGACAGGTGCTCTACCACTTGAGCCACTCTGCCAGCCTTTTTTGCATTGTTTTTTTGGGCTGAGGTCTTGCTTTGTGCCCAGGCTGGGGCAACAGGTACATGCCACCGTGCTCAGCCATTTGTTGTAATGGGGTCTTGTGAACTTTTTGCCCAGGCTGGTCTCAAACCACAATCCTCCCAGTCTTCTCCTCCAAAGTAGCTGGGATTATAGGCGTGATCCACTATACCCAGCTCAAGATATTTTTAAATTTTCCTTGTGACTTCATTTTTGACCCATGGGGTTTTATAAATATGTAGCTTCACTTCCTTGTGTGTGTGTGTGTGATTTGGAGGTGGAACCCAGCGCTTTGTACATCTAAGAAAGTGTTATGCCTCTGAGTGACATTGCTCACTGCTTCATTTTAAGAATTTGGGATTTTTTTTTTTCTAGCTAAGTTTGTATTATTGATCTCTACTCTAATTCACTGTGGTCAAAGAACATGTACTGTGGGATTTCAATCTTTTGGAACTTACTAAGACTTGTTTTGCTGGCCTGGCATCATGATTTTGTGTGGTTAGTTGTGTTGTGTTTTGCTAACCGTGTATGTTTCTGGTTTGACCCGGCCTCACTCAGAACTGCCTCCTACCTACTGTGCATTTATCATTGTTGTTATTTTTGTGGGACTGGGCTTTGAACTCAGGGCTTCATGCTTGCAAAGTGGGTGCTCTACCACTTGAGCCACACCCCATTCCATTTTGCTCTGGTTACTTTGGAGATGGGGGGCGGTGTTCTCATGAACTGTTTGCCCAGTCTGGCTTTGAACCGAGATCCTTCCAATCTCAGCTTCCCAAGTAGGTTGGATTAAAGCGTGAGTCACAGGCACCAGGATGACCACTCATTATCCAACCTGTTGGTGGACATGGTGGTTGGACCCAGTCTTTAGTATTCCAAGTCGTTCTGGAGCAAATGATCTTCTACCTGGACCCCGTGTTACACCTGTGCAGGTGACCTGCAGTAGACCTGGGAGGGGACTGGGCCCCGGTGGCTAACACCCTGTAATCCTAGCAATTCAGGGGATCGAAGTTCGAAGCCAGCCTGGGCAAATAGTTCTCGAGACCCTATCTCGGAAAAACCCTATCTCGGAAAAACCCTATCTCGGAAAAACCCTATCACAAAAAATTGGGCTGGTGGAGTGGCTCAAGGTGAAGGCCCTGAGTTCAAGCCCCAGTATTGCAAAAATAAACAAATAAATAAAAAGAATTTGGAAGGGAAGACGTGCTCCTTTGTGAGCTGTCTCTGACTCCCCAGAGGGGCTGGGCAGGGGCTGGCTGAGAGTGTGCCCCTTTCTCCACATCTTAACCCACGAGTATACCCGCAGAACTGGTGGTATTTTGGTCACTGCAATAGGTGAAAAATTCATTCCTAAAATAATAGAGTTGTAGAGTGTCAGTTTACAGTTCTTTATCCAGGGAGATTGCATACAATTTACTATATTAAAAGTAACATAATCAGGCTGGCGCCAGTGGCTCACGACTGAAATCCTAGCTACTTGGGGGGCTGAGATTGGGAGGATCAGGGTCCAAGGCCAGCTTGGGCAAATAGTTTGAAAGCTCCCATCTCCAAAATAACCAGAGCACAATGGACTGGAGGTGTGGCTCAAGTGCTAGAGCACCTGCCTAGCAAGCATGAAGCCCTGAGTTCAAACCCCAGAGCCACCAAAAAAGAATAAATAAAGAATAAATAAATAAAGTAACATAACCAGGTATGTTTGCACACACCTGTAATCCTAGCACTGGGAGGCTGAGGCAGGAAGGTCACATGTTTGAGGCCAGCCTGACACAGGGAGACCCTGTCTCAAAATAAAACAAAAAGCTACTTGTATTTATTTTTCTTTTTACTCTGTGCTCATATTCCTTGCCACCTTTCCTGTTGGGGTGTTATCTTTTATCTATTTGTTTACTTACTAATTTATATAAGATAATAATATAAGGTTATATGTTTATATATCCTTAATATATTTAATAAAATAAAACTTTTAACACAATCAGTACTGTCAGTACAATGCATATTGGTCTTTGTGTTAAGAAAATTAGCACCTGGCTCCGTGGCTCAGGCCTGTAACCCAGCTGCTTGGGAGCTGGACATTGGGAGGATTTCGAGTTTGAGACCAACCTGGGTATAATATAGAGAGGCCCTATTTCAATGAATAAACGGGGTGTGGTGGCTCATGTCTGTAATTCCAGCTACACAGGCAGCCAAAACCATAGGTAGGAGGATCGTGGTCTAAGTCTGATTTTAGGCAAAAATGTGAGACCTTATCTAAAATATAACTGAAGCAAAAACAGGTTAAGGTCGGGGCTCAAGTGTAGAGTACCTGCCTAGCAAGCATGAGGCCCTGAGTTCAAACTCCAGTACTGCAAAAGGGGGGAAAAAAAAAGAAAGAAAAGAAAATTAACTCTTCATCACATCTATTGCCTGTTTTTCTGTTTTGTTTTGTTTTGTTTTGATTTTCCTTTTTGGTTTTTGGAGACAGGGTCTTGCTATATAGCTTGGACTAACCTCAAACTTGAAGTCCTCCTGCCTCCAGTACTGAGATTACAGAGGTATACCCATGTCTAGCTAGAAATTTTTATTTTTATTTATTTATTTATTATTTATTTATTTTTGTGGTGCTGGGTTTGGTCCCCAGCAATGCTAGGCTAACTCTCTACTACTGAGCTACACCCTAGCAAGACTTTTTTTTTTTTTTTTTTTTTGGTGGGACTGGGGTTTGATCTCAGGGTTTTACACTTGCAAAGCAGGAGCTCTACCACTTGAACCACACCTCCAGTCCATTTTGCTCTGGTTATTTTAGAGATGGGGTCTCCTGTGTAATTTACCTGGGCTAGCCTAGAATCCTGCCAATCTCAGCCTGCCAAGTAACTGGGATTACAGGCCTGAGCTGCCAGCATCTGGTTTTTATTTGTTTATTTTTGCAGTACGGGGGCTTAAACTCAGGGTCTACACCTTGAGCCACTCCACCAGCCCTTTTTTGTAATAGGTTTTTTTTTGAGATAGGGTCTCATGAACTTCAAACCATGATCCTCCTGATCTCTGCCTTCTGAGTAGCTAGGATTACCGGCATGAGCCACCGGTGCCTGGCGATTCTTTGCAGTCTTGAAGCTTGGGCCTGTAATCAGCCTAGCTTTACTAGGTGAGGGAGCCTAAGCCAGGCTCCTGCAAAGACACACGGGGCAGGAAGGACTGGGCTGGCCACAGGTTCCCCACCGAAGCTTTCATTCTGTCTTGTGTAGCACTGTCCTGGGCAAGGGGACAAAGCAGCAAGCCCTACAGCCAGGTCAGGTTCTGCCTCAGGCAGCAGCGTGTGGGGCCTGAGAAATAAAAGCGAAGGTGGCCAAGGAGGGTGAGGTCTGCAAACGGAGAAGCCAAGGCAGCAAGGGCAAAGGCTGGAGCCAGGGAGCTGCTGACCCTAGAGCCCAGTGGCAGGAGGTGTGAGAGATTATGGCAGTGGTGAGAGGCTGCAGAGGAGTCTAGAATTTATCTGACAACCATGACCCCCCAAAAGATGTCCATCAGGGTAGAATGGAGACCCCCCATCTGAGGAGGGGCTGTGGCCCCTGGGACCTCCAGTTGGCTGAGACCCCTTAGTCTACAGGCTGTCTCCCTTAATGCTTGGGCTTGGGCACAAGGAGTGCTCTGCCCAGCAGTGATCACTGGCCATCCCCCAGCACCTGGCCACGTTCATCATGGACAAGAGCGAGGCCATCACATCCGTGGACGATGCCATCCGAAAGCTGGTGCAGCTAAGCTCCAAGGAGAAGGTGTGGGCCCAGGAGGTGCTGCTCCAAGTGAATGACAAGTCACTGAGGCTGCTGGACGTCGAGTCTCAGGTACTGGCCAGTCACAGTGGACACAGGGAGGAGGTAGAGAGGTTGGACCTAATGTCTGCTTTCCCCAGATGTGTGGCTGGTGTTTTCCACCATTTTGGCTTGTGGAAGGGAGCAGAGCCAAGGGCAGGCAGGGAGGACCTGACCAAGCTGAGTCTGGGCTGCTTTGGGCAGCCTGGACTGGCTTCCCTTACCCTCAGCAAATGCCGGGTGACAGAGCAGTCATCTAAGGTGCATCCAGAGGCAGATCCATGGTGAGAGAGCCTTGCCAGCTGTAGTGAGCCAGGCCCAGCTGTGTCCTAGGGTTTGTACCAAGGGTGCCCATAGCTGTAGCCAGTCCCTGTTGGCATCCATATCCCCGTCTATGGGCCACGTGGCCACGTCTGCCCTTGTCCCTCTGCGCACCTGCAAGTTACATGTGTGTCTGTGGAGCAAACTCCACATGCTGTGGTCACAAGTTGCATCCATGGTTGGGGCCATCGGTCCCTTTGTCAGCTGTAGTCATGGTCCACTCTGCCTGTGGCCGTAGCCGACATCTGTGTTGGGGTCCATGCCTGTACCTGACCCTCTGCCTGCCCCCAGGAAGAGCTGGAGGACTTCCCACTGCCCACTGTGCAGCACAGCCAGACGGTGTTGAACCAGCTGCGGTACCCCTCGGTGCTGCTGCTGGTGTGCCAGGACTCAGAGCAGAGCAAACCCGACATCCACTTCTTCTACTGCGATGAGGTGGAGGTGAGGCAGGTGACCGGTGGGGCAGGGGGTGGGGGGGTTGCATGCACGGTGCCTGCTGGGCCAGCCTGACACACTTGTACCCCCAGGCCGAGCTGGTGCAGGAGGACATTGAGAGCGCGCTGGCCGACTGCCGGCTCGGGAAGAAGATGCGTCCACAGACCCTGAAGTAGGGCCGCGGGGGGCATGAAGAGCTGGGGGTCTCGCCCTGGGTGCTAGGCTGGGTAAGAAGGGCAGTAGGACAGCAGCAGCCCAGCAGGGGGCCGTGGTCAGGCTGAGCTGGGCCTTGCTTACCCTTCCAGGGGGCACCAGGAAAAGATCCGGCAGCGGCAGTCTATCCTGCCCCCTCCCCGGAGCCCGGCCCCCATCCCCTTCCAGCGCCAGGCTGGGGACTCCCCTCAGGCCAGGAACCGCGTGGGCTTACCAGTGCCACTCAGTGAGCCAGGTAGGTAGAGGGGCTGGGCGGAGGCTCTCCTCTGGGTCTGGGCCGCCTCCCCACGCTGTCCCCCACCTCAGCAGCTGCTCTGTCCTGTTAGGCTATCACCAGCGAGAATCACAAGATGAGGAGCCACGGGCCATCCTGGCTCAGAGGATTGAGAAGGAGACGGTGAGTGCCAGCTCGGCAGGGCCCTCTCCTGCTCTTGGCTCCCATCAGGCCCTGGGCCAGCCTTGCCACCCCTCTCTGCGGGGGGAGGGGGGGGCGGTGGCTGTGCCTGACCCCTGACCTCTTCCCACCCCAGCAAATCCTCAACTGTGCCCTGGACGATATTGAATGGTTCGTGGCCCGGCTGCAGAAGGCGGCAGAGGCTTTCAAGCAGCTAAACCAGCGGAAGAAGGGGAAGAAGAAGGGCAAGAAGGGGCCAGCAGGTGGAGGCCACAGGGCAGGGCAGAGGGGCAGGGCTGCAGGGCGGGGCTGGTAGGAGCCAGAGCAGTGGTGGGTAACACACACAACGGGACACGCACCTACCCTGTTAGAGAAAGGTCCAGTCTGTATGGGGACAGCAGGCAGGGCTCATTGAGCACAGGGCAGGGGGGCCAGGGCCAGCAGGCTCATGTTCCCTCTTGTAACCCTCCCCCCACCACATACACACACCAGAGGGCGTCCTCACCTTGCGGGCCCGGCCCCCCTCCGAAGGCGAGTTTGTTGATTGTTTCCAGAAAACCAAGCTGGCCATTAACCTGCTGGTGAGTCAGCCATGCCTTGTGTGGGTGTTGAGGGTGGAGGGTCAGCCCCCACACACACCTGTCACCAGCTCTCTTGTCTCCTTGTAGGCAAAGCTACAGAAGCACATTCAGAACCCGAGTGCGGCAGAGCTGGTGCACTTTCTCTTTGGACCTCTGGACCTGGTGCCTGGGCCGGTCGGGTGGGGTTACAGGGTGGTCAGTCCTGGGGAGGGGTGGGACAAGCAAGTGCCCGCCTTGGGTTGTGTCTAGGCTGTCACGGGACCAAAGCCTCTTCCCAAGGGCCAGTCTGTGGACCTGCCAGTGGGTAGGCAGCAGGGTGGGTCTGGTGGGTCACAGCCCCTCTAACCCATGCTGTGCCCCAGATCGTCAACACCTGTGGAGGCCCAGACATCGCACGTTCCGTCTCCAGCCCCCTGCTCTCCAGAGATGCTGTGGGCTTCCTGCGTGGCCACCTGGTACCCAAAGAGATGTTGCTGTGGGAGTCGCTGGGGGAGACCTGGACGAGGCCCCGGTACGGGGTGGGGGGAGCAGGATGTGGACCAGGGTGGAGGGCTGGAGGGCATCTCTGGCGAGGGACATGACTGACCCCCTGGACCGCCCACCTCAGCTCTGAGTGGCCTCGGGAGCTGCAAGTGCCCCTCTATGTGCCCAAGTTCCATAGCGGCTGGGAGCCACCCCTGGATGTGCTGCAGGAGGCTCCCTGGGAAGTGGAGGGACTGGTGTCTGCCCCTGATGACCAGGTCAGTGCCACAGCCTGACCCCATCACTTTCCAGAGCCTACCTCCTAGCCCACTTCCCTCACTGCTCTCATCCCTCTGCAGCCACAGCTCAGGCTGCACCTGTGCATCTGTCCTGTGGCCGACCAGTCTGGGCGCCTGGCCCTGTCCTCAGTGGTTTTCACTGTCCTGGGACTCCATCTGTCACCCCCCTCTTGCCCAGCCCCCCCCCCACATCAAGCCCAGGTTCCCCCTTTCCCCACAGCCATCCCTAATGAGCCGACTGTCGATGCGCCACTCCAGAAAGCCCACAGTGCCGGGGGACACCGTCCCACCAGTCAGCTCCCCACAGACTCACAGGTGAGCCCCCTCAAAGTGAGAGTGGCACCCTCCCGAGATCCAACCCGTGTGGTGGCAAATGCCTTGTCCAAGTGCTTCAAAGTACCCTCTTTAGAACCCAGCTTTCATTTTACCTATGTAACATGACCGGAGGGAAATTTTCCAGTCACCACCCTAACACGTCAGCTCTTCTCATGCCTCCATGTTCATGGGTTTTAAAAAAAAATTTCTTTTTTGGGTGGTTTGGGGTTTGAACTCAGGGCCTCATGCTTGCTAGGCAGGAGCTCTTACTGCTTGAGGCACACCACCACGCCATGTTTATGTTTTAAAATAAAGGTTCGAATGGGCTGGAGATGTGGCTCTGTGTTAGAGTGCTTGCCTAGCATGCATAAGGCCTTGGGTTCAATCCCCAGCACTGTCAAAAAAAAAAAAAAAAAGAAGGGGAAAAAACAGGTTAGAAACTTTCTAAACCACTGAACTTAAACATCTCCACTGAGCACTGTCCCCTGTGGGGCTGCTGGGACCGACTTAGGTCCAGCCTTGTGCAGCCAGGAGACTGAGGGTCTGAGCTACCTTTGCATATACTGTGGACAGCGCTCACACCTGGAAACAAGGAGTACCCCACCCTTCCTGGCCCCACCCCCCGACCCAGGATCTGAAACTGAGATGCAGTTTCAGAAAGGAGGGGTAGTAAATATTTCAAATGAGTGAGCCCCACTCCACCCTTGTCAGCCTGGTGCCCATGGTTCCTAGCTACTGGACTGGAGGTGTGGCTCAAGTGGTGAAACACTTATCTAGCAAGTGCAAAGCCCTGAGTTCAAACCCCAGTACTGTCAAAAAAAAAAAAAAAAAAAAGTTACCTAGCTAGGACCTCACCTAAGGAACATCTTCAACCTATCTATCTACTCCACCAAGCCAGAGCTCACCCTGTGCCCCTAGGTGAGTGCTCCAGAGAGAGGATGTTTGTTAGTTCCAAGGGGCTATGGCTCTGAGAACAGCAGCATCCTGGCTGCATGGTCAGCTGGAGAAAGCCAGACCTGGTTACTCCCCAGGAGCACCTGTGGTTCCATTCCCCCCTCGGGGGCAGGGCGGAAGACCCCTGAGGCAGGCTGAGCTGGGCCAGCCTCACGGAGTGCGGAGTGCGGAGTGCGGAGTGTGTCCTGCCCACTCCTGCCTGCCCTACCTCCCCCACCTCCGGGTGTCACAGTTTCCATTCCTGGCTGGGGCTGGCAAGCGCAGCCCTCTTTCTACTGAGACCTGGGCAGCACAACAGGAAGCAGCCACGCACCTGGGAAGCTGCTGCCCCCAACCTCTCCTAGCCTAGAAGGAGACCCCAGCCCAGCCCTGGGCCTCAGCCCCTCCTGGTCCTCACAGGAGCTACCAGCCAACACCAGCCATGACCACGTATGTGAAGATCCTGTACGACTTCACAGCACGCAACGCCAACGAGCTATCTGTGCTCAGGGATGAAGTCCTAGAGGTAAGGGGTTGGGCTGCCCGGGACGTGGGGAACTTCCAGGGTGTGGACAGCTGCTGGACCCATCTCCCCAGGGTCCCTGGCCCTCGGCTTCTACTGGGTGCACAGTATGGGTCTCCCAGGCCCCCAGCACAGCTTGGTGGAACAGCTTTCTTACCTGGGGGACTCCCAAGGACAGGCAGGACCCCTGTGGTAGACAGCCCTCCCTCCAGTGGGACCCAGCAGGGGCTTGTCATGCATGCCCACCCAGAAGTGCTTCTCTGCACCAGCTGCCTTTGTGCCAATCCTGAATCCAGGCCACCCACTGAGGGACAGAAAGTGGAGCAGGCTGTGGGGGTGGGGGGTCTATAACCACAGTCAGGCTAAGAGGCACCCTCCCTCCAGGACCCCGCAGAGGTCAGGCCGAATGAAGACAGCCTCTTGGTCTAGGATGGTGCCCAGGGGAGAAAGGGCTGGGCTCAGGGGAGACCCCTGGAGCCCTCTGCCTCTGCAAATGGAGTTTGCGTGGGTGGTTGCAGCACCCCACGGTAGTGCTTGGTGGCCTGGGTAGGGCAGAGGTCTGAGCAGAGGATGGTGGCGGGCCTCAAAAGCAACTTGACGTCCTGCCCCCCTTTTGCTGCAGGTGTTGGAGGATGGCCGGCAGTGGTGGAAGCTGAGAAATCGCAGTGGCCAGTCTGGCTACGTGCCCTGCAACATCTTGGTTGAGGCTCGGCCAGAGGATGTGGGCACCCCCCTGGAGCAGGTGACCTCCTGACCCCCCTCCAACTCTGTTCTGTCCCCACAACATAGTCAGGACCCCTGGGGGTGAGGGTACAGCTGAGTCTCAGCTCTACACCCGGCTCTGGGCCCTGGAATTCCACTGTCTTCCGACTCCTCTTAGCCAAGAATGGCAGCCTGGGCAGGTCCTGATAACCACCCCCCACCCTTATCTCCTCTCCTGTTCCCCATCCCTTGCAGGCCAGCCAGAAATACTGGAGTCCCTCCAGTCCAACCCACAAACTGCCCCCAACTTTTGCAGGGAACAAAGACGGTGAGTGGCCACTTCTGCAGGGGATGGGGTGAGGGTTGCATGGTGTGGGGAATGAGGTAGGGATCAGGGCAGTCCACGGGCAGCTGAGCAAGTGCGCCCCACAGAGCTCATCCACCACATGGACGAGGTCAATGATGAGCTCATGAAGAAGATCAGTCATATCAAGGCTCAGCCGCAGCGCCACTTCCGCGTGGAGCGCAGCCAGCCTGTGCACCTGCCGCTTACCTTTGAGTCGGGCCCTGATGAGGTCCGGGCCTGGCTGGAAGCCAAGGCCTTCAGTGGCCGGTGAGTTGGAGCTGGACAGGTGGGTGGGTGGCAGGGTGCATGCATGCTGCCAGGGCAGGGCCCCATTCTCACACCCACCCACCTTGTCTGCCCGCAGGATTGTGGATAACCTGGGCATCCTGACTGGGCCCCAGCTCTTCTCACTCAACAAGGACGAGCTGAAGAAGGTGTGTGGAGAGGAGGGCATCCGTGTGTACAGCCAGCTCACAGTGCAGAAGGCCTTCCTGGAGGTGGGTGCCTCCCCCTGTACACGTACCTACTCCTGAGTTCTCTGGGAAAGGGGGAAGCTGTGTGGCCTTGCCCGTGGCCCCCAGACTGATGCACCATCTCTTCTCCCTAGAAGCAGCAAAGTGGGTCAGAGCTGGAGGAACTCATGAACAAGTTTCATTCCAAGAACCAGAGAAGGGCTGAGGACAGTTAGACCAGCCTGCCCAGTGTCACTTCAGCTGCTGCAGAGGAGAGGCCACACCTGTGGTGAACTCATCCCCAATGCATGGAGTATTATTTTTATATGTGTATTATTTTATATCAAGGACACAGATGGGCTGGATGGGGCTGGCTCACCTGCCTCCAGGCCCAGAAACACCTGTGGGCAGCCCCTCTGCCACCCCAGCCCCAGCCCACATGCACCCGCCCAAACCAAGGCTGGCCTCAGCCAAACCTGCGCCTGGCAATGCAAGCCCCGCCTCCACCTGCCCCAGTTCATGGGACTCCTTGGGTGAGCAGAGTCTCTTTCTCTGGCCTCTCCTGGGCAGAGGAGGGCTCCTTGCCCTTGTGACACTGACCCAGTCTCCATGCCTTCTCCCTGGCTGCTTGCTTCTACACCACGACTGGCCCCCCACACTGCAGGATGGACCCAAACTCCAAACTAGCTAGGCTGGTAACCTTGCCTCCAGATCTGCCCCCTGCTCCCTCGGGATGCTACTTCCCGAGGATGCCTGGGCAGGGGCTCCAGGACTGTAGGCCTTGGGTGCCCACTGGGGTGGGGCATCCTGTGCCCTTCACCCTTTTGGAGATGGCCTGGACATGAGTACTGGCTTCAGACACCCACCCTCACCCACAGAGCCCAGGACAGCAGCTGTCTCTGACCATTCCCAGGCCAGTGGAGCCTGCTTGTGTGCTGGTGGCTGTTGTGTCTTGGGGTCCTGGACTGAGCATCACATCCAGAGATGAGAGGTGGGGGAACTCCTAAGCTATATCATTAAATCAGTTGTCTCCTAGCAGCTGTGTGTCTGTCTCCTGGGCTGGGGTGTCTTGGGGCACCCTGAGTCTACCTCTTGTAAGAGCTGTCCAGCAGAGGGCAGGCCATGGCTCTGGTCAGACGGGACTGTGAACACACCAAGGGACACTCTTCACCCCTACAGCTATCTGAACCTTTCTGTGAGATGAGGACTGAGAGAAGGCCCAAGCCTGTCACCCAGACCGCATTTCCAGGGGCACATACTAAGGGCCGGTGAAGTCAGGTCTGCCAGGGGCATGAGTCAGAGGCAAAGCCGAAGCCAGATTTGGAGAGCTTTGCTTCAAGCTGAGAGAGATGCCGAAAAAAGAGCTTGTGGGCCTGTGGTACCCAACCACAGTTGGGGCATCAGCTCCAACTCCTCTCCAAGGAGCTCCTGCCCAGGGTCAATCTGAGCTCATCTGAGCCCCAGCCTTGGAGGAGGTCTTTGGCTCCCTCTGCTGGCAGCTCTGCAGGCTGCATTGAGTGGCTGCCAGAGGGTGCTGGATCATCAGACTCAGCAGAGGGAATTAGCCATGTGACCCCCCAAAGCTGCTGGTAGAACCCAACCCTGGGGTGGATCCTCCTGGGACCCAGTCCTGGGGTTCTGATGTGGTGGGCAGGGGTAACTGCAGGGAGCAGTTTGTACCCCGTGGAGCCAGACTGTGGAGTCTGTCTGTATCTTTCTGCTGATCTACCACCCAGCCAGGCCTGGCTTCGGCCCTTGGAGGCACCAGCTTCCTGGCTCAGATAGGCCCACCTGGGCCAAGTCTGCCCAGCAGGATCTGGGCAAGGGAACCTGGGGGTGTCTTGTGTCCTCCAAGCCATGACCTGGACTTGGTGACCATCACCCTCCTCAGAGCAGGAGAAGAGGGTTAAACTTCTGTCTTGACTGGGATTTTCCCCTCAGACAGGGAACTTGAACCAAGAGAAAATGGAGGACTAGTGAGGGGCAGTTTTCCTGCCTGGGTAAGCCTCTTCCTCAGGGTGGGGAGTGCTATGGGCTCCACCTGCTCAGAAGGGGGCCTCTGCTGCCCAGAGACACCTGACCTTGGGAGTTGGATAGAGACCATCCCCAGTCCTAGCCATTCCCAGGTGTTACCTGCCTACCCCCATCACCAGGGCTGGACCTTCAGGATAGTCTGGAGCTCCAGGTGCCCCCTCTGGTTTGGGTGGTCTGGGCTTGGGGCCTCCAGCACCTTCACCTGTTTCCCCAGCCAGCCCTCCCTGTCTCCTCCCCTATCACCATCCCAGGCCACCACCCACTCTGTCCCTGTGCTGCCTCCAGGATAGCTAAACAGGCCCCAGACCCCTAGACCCAAGCAGGCTCCCACTCTTAGGAGCGGCAGGCTCCTAGGCACCCTGGCCCTGCCTGTCTGCTCAGGACTCTGGGCTCCCAGAATTTGTCCCTGATTCTTCAGAGGGAATTCCTGCCACCTCCAGGATCCTCTCAAGGGCAGGACAGGTCACTGACCCCATCTGCTGCATGGTGTGGTGGAACCAAGGTCACACAGCATCAGGGCAGTTCAGCCCTCTGTGCCCCACTTGGTCGCCTACCCCAGGTGTGATTATCCCATTTTCTGTTCTGAGGGTGTCACTATCTATGGCCTGCAAATGAAAGCTGACAAATTATTAACCATGCACTAAGCACAGTCCTCAGCATGCAGTGGCCTCAGCTGCAGTCCCTAGGGACAGGTGTGACCCAAGAGACATAGGAACCAAATCACAATTTCCCTAATTGCAACATGCTTGTTCTTAACTACTCACCCCATCCTGACCCTTGCCTACAAGTCAGCAGGAGAGAGGAGGGCCCAGCACTGTGGCGGGGCCTGGGCTGCAGAAGGCCTGTCTGCAGATAGGGAGTGCCCACACTGGATGGAGGAAGAGCCCAGAGTTTAGACTTCAGGGAGGGTGGCCAAGCGAGTGCCTGTCCTGCAAGCCCCTCTGGCAGATGGGACTGCTGGTGGCCACCACTCTGCGCCTCGCTGTACCACCAGCAAAAATCTCCATGAACAAGGGCCGTCTCTGTCTGGGGACAAGCATGTCTTTGTGGCTGTGGCTGCCCGCCCCTCTGCCCCAACGGGCCTTGACTGCCTGTGCCCACTCAGGCCAACCAGAATGCCAGGGGGCTTCCCACACCATTCAGGAAGGGCTTTTTCTTCCTTTGGTAGAAAGTGCATTACAAAACAGTTGCTTCACCAAGAAGTTGGGGGAATGGCACAGGTGGTAAGAAACTCCTCACACCTGGATGCTCCAGCACAGGACACACCTGTTACCTGGGGAGGGTGGTGCTTGACTGAGGTGGTTCCTTGGGTGAGGGGTGGTGCTGAGAAAGTGTGGAAAAGCAGAAAGGATCCCTGTGACTTCCTAAAGGTGAATGAACCTCAGAAGAGTTAGATGCAATTTAAGAGACAAAACTGTCAAGGGCGTGGGAGAAAGCGTGGAGAATACCTGAGAAAGTAGAGGAAGGGTGTTCACAAGAGAATAGATGAGTTTGATTTAATCAAAACTAAGGACTTGCTGTCAACAGAGGCCACACAGACCCCTAGTTGACAGGCCTGGACCAGCTGCAGAAGAGCTTTTTGTGCCTTAGAACCAGAGGGCTGGGGGTGGGGCTCAGCCAAAGAGCATTTGCTTAGAATTGAACAGATGTCTTTTTAAGTGTTAAACGCCAACTTCCCAAAGTGCCATCAAGCAACAGGTTGACACCCGGTGAGTGCTCAGTGGGCTTCAGTGAGCATCTCACCTACCTGGGCAGTCTGGAGGGAAGGGAGAGGCTCAGGTTCAAGGTGGGTCTTTGGAGGCTCCGTTAGGATTGGGCGAGTAGGAGCCATTATTTGTTCGTGACTGATGGACACGTAAACTGTTGGAAGTGAGTTTGGAAACTCGGCGAGCCCTGCCCAGCTGTCTACCCGCAGATCCTGAATGAAGACTTTCAGTAAGTTCCCAAAACAAGCAAGGCATCAGCAGCCTCTTCTTCCTGCTGTGAGTTTCCTGCTGTTATGGGCTGGGGAGCCTGCAACACAGGCTTCTGTGCTATCTACTGCTGTTGGTTTTCATCTTATTTATTTCTTTTATGTTGAGACAGGGTCTCACTATAATGAAGCTGACCTCAAACACAAGATTCTTCTGCCTCTGCCCCCTGAGTACTGGGATTATACCTGAAAGAGCTTGTTATTTTAAAAGGAATGAAAATACATTTGTCTCGGTCCATTTTCTGTTGCTATCACAGAATCCCTGAGCCTGGGTAATTTAAAAGAAAAGAGGTTTATTTGGCTCACAGTTCTAGAAGTTCAAGATCAGGTGGCCACATTTGTGCTGCTTCAACTCAGGACAGAAGGGCAAGAGAGAAAAAGCCAAACGTAGTAACCCATTCCTGAGGGTCAAGCATTAATCCATTCACAACCCAAATACCTGGCAACAGGCCCCTCCTTCCAACACTGAAGAGCTAAGTTTGCAGGTGAATTTCGGGGAGCGCGCTCCAACCACGGCACCGGAGTATTTCCAAAGTCGCACAGGGTTATTTTCTAACAGGAAATATGGACAGATGCACCACATAAACACTCTGGGGACCTTTGACAAGCTTCAGTGTGTAAAGGTATCCTGAGGCCCAAATGTCTGAGAATTGCTGTACAAAAATCTATGGCCTCACACACACCTGTAGTCCCAGCGCTAGAAGGCTGAGGCAGGATTGAGAGTTTGAGGACACTAGGAGGGCTACAGAGCGAGCAAGACCTTGTCTCCAAAAAGGGGGTGGGGGAGGAGAAGTCAGGTACAGTACAGTACTGTGAACCACTAAACACACACCCTTCAACCCATGAAATCAAATCCCCAGGGACCCTCCCTACCTTATCCTACCTCCTCCCCAAACAATGGCTGCTCTGAATTTGGAGGTTATTAATTCGAATGAATGCTCTGTGTGTGTGTCTCCCCTGCAATGCTACAAATAGTTGCTGCGGGTGTTTTTAAACAGGAAGTTGGAAACTGTGTAACAGGAAGTTGAAGCGAGTCTTACCTGCCCCCACCCCAACGTTTCAAATGATGTAGACCTCAGACCACCTGTGTGGACAGGTCACAGGTAAAGAGGCCCATGGTGGGGGGAGGGAGGTGACCAGGGGACCCATGCTGTCCGGGTGGGCCAGTGTAGGTGGATCCTGTAGCCCTATCCAGCCCCGGTTGAAAGCCTGACCACAGCGTTGGGAAACCCAGGACCAGCGCCACTGGGGTAAGCCCGTCTCCACTCTTTTGTGGTAAAACACACAGCGACATTCCCATCTCAGCCGTCCGCATGTAAGTGTGGAGACACATTAAGTACACTCACACTCTGTGCAGCCATCCCCACTGTCATCTCCAGATCTTTCTCCTCTTCCCAAGGGGAAACTGTCCCCATTACTGACTCATCTCCTTCCCAGCCCCATCCTGCTCTGCTCTGGGGACTCATGTGCGGAATCTGTGATTGACTTATTTCACTCAGCACAGTGTCCTAAAGGTACATTCGATGTGGGACCTGCATCAGAAGCTTCCTTTTTCTTTTTTCATTTCTTTCTTTCTTTTTTTTTTTTTTTAATTGCAGCACTTGGGATGGAACCCAGGGCCTGACACGTGCTAGGCAAGCCCTGCACCGCTGAGCTACACCTCAGCTGCTGGTCCTTTCTTCCACTGTATGGACGACCCACATCTGTTTATCCACCATGCACACGTGGATTGCTTCCACATTTTGTCTATTGCAAGTGATGCCGCTATGAACATCAGAATACAAATATTTCTTTTTGAGACCTTGCTTTTAATTACTTTGGGGACAGAGAAAGACAGATTTTTTTTTTTTTTTTTGGTGGTATTGGGGTTTGAACTTAGGGCCTCCCACTTGCTAGTTGGTGCTCTACCACTTGAGCCGCACCCCCAACCATTTTTGCTTTAGTTATTTTTCCAATAGGATCTCTTAGATTTTTGCCCAGGCCAACCTGGACCTTGATCCTCCTATTTATGCCTCCTGCATATCTGGGATGATAGGCACACACCCACACCACCAGACGTTATTGGCTGAGGTAGGGTCTTGCTAACTTTTTGCCCTGGCTGGCCTGGAAACACCATCTTCCTGATCATGACCCATGGTACCCAGCTTAACTCCTATCTTTTAAGAGTGTAATTCCAAAAGAATTGCTGAATCACATAGTAATTCAATAGGGTGTTTTGGGGGAGGCATTGCTTTTGTTTTTGAGAAAGGGTCTTGCTACGTATCCCAAGCTAGCCTCAGACTCACTATCCTCCTGCCTCAGCCTCCCAAACGCAGGTACACTCTGCCTGGCTACTTCTCGATTTTTTTTTTTTTAAGTGCTGGGGATTGAACTCAGGGCTTTGCACTTGATAGGCAAGTACTCCACTACTTGAGCCACAACACCAGCCCTTTTTTTGTTTTCTTTAGGCTATACCTCTACTCCCAAGAAGCTAAGACCACGCATATGTGCCACCATACAAAGCTAGCCCAAAACTGGGGAAGAAGGGGTCTCTGAAATGAAAGGTTTATTGAGCCGTTACCGTCTAGCAGAAGGAAAGCAGGGCCCCCAGCCACCAATATAGGACCAGGTAGAAGCTGGAAGACATCCACAAGACCAGAGCCAAGTGTTCAAACAAACAGGAAAAGAAGGGTGGCAGCCTACAGGGAGCCATAGATAAGAGGTGTGGGCAATATGGAGCTTGGAAGCTCTAGGACAGAGGGACTTGTGGCTTCTGGGTGGGGTGGAGTTAAGAGTTTCAGGTTTCAACATACCCATTCTTCTTGTCAGGCTATGGGCTGTGCAACTTCCCTTACCGCCTCTGCCCTCCTGCATTTGTCTCAAATTGAGGAGTGTGTATGTATTTTTATATTTATATATGTATATTTTTACATCTGTATGTATACATTTATATAGTGAAGGTGTAACATTTATTAGGAAAGGAATACACTTTTTTGTGGGGGATGGGATTGGGATTTGAGCTCAGGGTGTCGTATATGCAAAGCAGGTGCTCTGCTGCTTGAGTCACACCTCCATGGACTGGTCCAGCCATCATAGGTGTTAGGGACTTCCCTCACTCCCATGGTGGTGGACAGTGTCCTGGACCTCCTGGAAGGTGGACCTCCCCAGGGTGGCCCTTCTACCTATTGACGCTACACAATCCTGCTCACTGGAGTGGGGGCTCTCAGCCTGGCCCATGGGAGGGAGGTGGGCCCTGCTACCCACCACCTGTGTTTGGTCTGGGCTGCCCAGCCCAGGGTTTAAGGCACCTGGAAGGAGGCAGCTTACAAGTTGCTTTTGCACCCACCTGGGCCTGCAGATGTCCAAAGGGTGCAAACAACAGGATAAAAGCTTGGTATCCCTGCCTCTAATTTGTTTCTATCGGCTTTGAGCCATTCTCTCTGCAGTCATCTTGCAGCCACCTTGGAATCCAGGAAGGACAGCACTGATTGATTACATCTTGTGACAAGAGTCACAACTGCCCCCACCCCCAGACAACAATGGCTTTCTTTTTTTTTCTTTTTTTTGCAGTACTGGGGCTTGAACTCAGGGCCTTCCCTTTGAGCCACTCCTCCAGCCCTTTTTGTGATGGGTCTTTCCTACTGATATCTGCTTCCTGAGTAGCTAGGGTTATAGGCGTGAGCCACCGGTGCCCGGCTTAACCATGGCTCTCTTATCATAACCAGACACCATCATCAACAAGACCACACCTATGACTGGGACTGTTTGGTAATTAAACAGACCTCTCACCCCAATTCTTCCTCTGTTTAAGCCTAAAGCTCATGTCTGTACCAGGAAGATGGGCTGAAGTGCTTACTTCCCTGTGGTTTGTCCGGGCTGCAGTAGTAAATATCCTTTCTCTGCCCTTTATTTAGCCTATTGGGGCAAGTGTCCAGACCTGACATGTTGGAATCCCCAGAGTTAGGCCTCTGGGCTAGAACTCCTGATTACAGGGTGGGCCAAGCCACAAGCGCTGAGCAGGGCACCCAGGAGCCCCCAGCAGGGCTATTTCCACAGCCTCCAAGTTCCCTCCCTGTGTGTCTCCCTCCCTCCCTCCTCTGCCCAGCTTCCTGCACCCTGGGGCTCTGGCTCCACCTCTTCTTCCTGCTGAGTTACTAAGAGGCCACTGTTTGGGACAAACTCCTGTACTGGAGCCCCAAGACACAGGCTAAACACCAAATGAGGACACCCTCTTCTGGCTTACCAAATGAAGTGCTGCCTGATCCAGCATTGACAATAGTCAATTAAGATATTTAAACTGAGTTGTTGTAAATTTGCCTTCTGACAGCCACTTGGAAGTGCAAGTAACAATTTGATCCCTGGGTCCAGAGTCCTTCCTTTCCTTGTCCCCACAAACCATTGCAGCAGCTCTGTGTGCCCTCGGGCTGGGTGGTAGACAGTTTTGTCAGTGGCAATGTGATGATTTCAGGTTGAATCAGGGGACACCCAAACCAACCCTGCAGCTCCACCTGCTCATATTTCCATGTCAGTAGGCATGTGCTGAGCACTCTGCTCCCATTAGCTTTGCCACAGACAGCACCCCTGAGGAGTGGGTCAGGATGGTCATAATGGTAAAGCTGCCCAGGTTTGTTTTTCAGGAAGTTGGAGGCTGCTTTTGTCTAGTTCAGGGGCCCCTGTGATCTTTTGGCATCGAAGGTCAAACTCCACCCTGGGAGCACACTAACCACCTTCTTAGGAGCCATGAAGACTTGACTATCCACACTCAGACTACCTCCTGTCTGTCCCTTCTCTCTCCCCTCCCAGCTGTCCCCATGCCTCAGACCCCCTTTTCTTTAGCTTGGCCCTATCATGGACAGGTGGATTTGAGACCTGCTTTCGGCTCCACGTGGGGCTGCCTCATGAATAAACTTTTTCTTCTGAGAAACTCATCCTTTCTGTGATTGGCATCGTGTGGCAGGCAGAATCAGCCTGTTTGAGTGACAGGGTTTACAAAGGCTGGAAGAAGCTCACCTTCCTGATGCCAGCTGGATGCATCATTTCTATCCTTCAGTGTGTCACATGCACCAGCAGCCAAAAGGTGGCTACCTCAGCCTAGGGCACATCATGGCCCCTTCATGCAAGGCTGGAAGAGGGAGCAACAATTCCGGTGGTTCCCCGAGTCAGCAAGAAGGTCAGGTGCAAAGTCTATGGACAACTCCCTCTTCTTCCCCATGCAGGTCAGACAAGTTTCTGAATGTCAGAGAACAGGCTCAGCCAGCAAGACCCCTCCTCCCTTTCTGGCCCAGTGCCTCAGTCTCCTTCTGCAAAATGAAACAAAGCTGAACACACCCACCTGTCAGCTCTGCTCACCCACACAGATGGAAAGTGTGTTGGAACCCTGCTGGATGGGAGGTGAATGGTGGACTGCTGCCAGTGTTTGCAGCAAGAAGGGGAGTGTCCAGCGCACTTCCCAACAAGCTGATGCATCCCCTGGACTCAAGTCTCCCCAGCCCTTGCCTGTGGCTTCTGTATTCTGCGCTCAGGGCACAACTTGGGATACATGTGGAGCCAGGGCAAACGGGATCTGAGCAGCAGCCCCACCTGTCCCTTGGTCTTGGTGTGGTAGTCCTGCTGTTGCAAACTCATCCCCAAACCCGAGGTATTTCTGTCATCTACCTTGGTGTCAGGACCAACAACAGTGGACTTGTTTCTTTCTTTCTTTTTTTGCAGTACTGGTTTTGAACTCAGTGCCTTCACCTTGAGCCACTCCACCAGCACTTTTTTTTGTGATGGGTTTTTTTGACATAGGGTCTTGAAAACTATTTGCCTGAGGTTGGCTTTGAACCACAATCCTCCTGAGTAGCTTAGATTACAGGCGTAAGCCACCAGCCCAGCCAGCAGGTGTTGTTCTTGAGTTGAAACTCATCCTGACCAGGGTTGGGCAGAAGAGGGAGTTGTCCATGGACTTTGCACCTCACCTTCTTGCTGACTCAGGGAACCACCCAAATTGTTGCTCCCTCTTCCAGCCTTGCATGAAGGGGCCGTGATGTCCCCTAGGCTGAAGCACCTACCTCTTGGCTGCTGGTGCATGTGACACACTGAAGGATAGAAATGATGCATCCAGCTGGTAGCAGGAAAGTGAGCTTCTTCCAGCCTTTGTAAACCCTGTCACTCAAAAGGCTGATTCTGCTAGCCACACAGTGCCAATCACAGAAAAGACGAGTTTTTACAATTTTTTTTTTTTTAGGTAAAATGTTCATACTTGGAAATGCACAGAGGTGTGATCCTTACCCCAGGAAAACAGCACTGAATCACCTGGGCTCAACTGGACCTGCTGACTGCAGCAATTGGGGCTGGGGAAGGGACACTTAACATACTGTCAGGGGTGATGCTACTGGCTGGGACCACACTGTGAAGCCATTATCACTAGCATTCCATCACCCCAGAAAGCTCCCTCAGGTCCCGTTTGAGGCCCTCCAGCTAAATTGAGGCTCCAGAGCCAGGGCAGCTGAAAACCCATTTCCCTAAGGGAAACGAAGGGGATTTGGACAGGAGTGTTCAGTGTGCCCTACAAAGATGCATCTTTCACAAGGCAGATGTCCCAGTACCTAGTTGTCCCACCTGTGACCAGGGTCTCTCACACGGGAAACTTCCACACTGCAGGCACCCTTGTGGCTTTTGTCTGACCTATGAGCAATTTGTGCTGCTTGACTGCTGCTCTGGCCTGGGAGCCTGGCCTGAGGAGCGCCTGGTTCTTCCACGGAAAGTGAGATATTCATAGGGAGTAAGGTACAGGTTTCTCTAAATCTGCAGGTCAAGGCCTGACTAATGGAAGCAGGGGGAAAGCACACGCCCAGCCTGAGGGGCAAGAGATGCTTCCAAGCCCTTCTCTGATCAACCACCTGCTGGAGTCTTCCTTGTGTCCTCACACCTTGTGGATCAATCCCCAAAAATGGCCCGGGCAGCCCTTGGAGTCACCATGCAGAAACTCTGTCTGGTCCTGAACTTGATACAAATGGAGTAATTCATATGCGTTCTTCTGAAGTAGCCTCCTGTTACTTTCTTTCCACAGGGCTTATGAAGCCCAGCTTGGCAGTACCTGCATCTATAGTCCAATCCCTGTACTGGGGAGTGCAGGATGAGGCACTTGGTCTACTCGGCAGTTCTACTGCTGGGGGCACTGAGCTGTCTTCAGTTTTGAGCTTTTATCAAACAAAGCTGCTAGGAGTATCTTTGGATGGACGGTTCTGATCTGAGGAGCCAAATTGCTAGTTCTTGTGATGATCACCTGCTGGACTTCACAAGGAACCTGATCACTTCCCACGTGCATCTGATTCCCGCCTGGTTCCTCTGTATGCTGGCCAGCACTCAGTTTTCTCACTGCTGCCTTCTGAGCAGGATAGGGCTTTCACAGGATGGGGTGTCCAAGGACAGAGTGGTCCAAGGATGGAGCTGTCTCACTGTGGACTTTAGCTACACTTCCCCACAGTCTGAATCTTCTGTGAACTATAGTTCCTGTTTTGGCATCTCAGTGGACCAAGGACTGACCAGGTCCCATGCCTGTGGAGAGCAAAGGCTCTTCCTCTCTGCCACCTAAGAGTCAACCCAAGGACCTCCCTCTAAGACTCCAGCATAAAAGCTAAACCAGGGCTGGGAGGTGGCTCTGTGGTAGAGCACATGCTTAGCATGCAGGAGCTCTGAGTTCCATTCCCAGCACTATAAAAAAAACAGCTGGGCACCTGTGGCTCACACCTATAATCCTAGCTGCTTGGGAGGCTGAGATCAGGAGGACTGAAGTTTGAGGCCAGCCTGAGCAAACAGTTCTGGGTTCCCCCATCTCCAAAGTAAACAGAGCAAAATGGATTAGAGGTGTGGCTCAAGTGGTAGAGCACCTGCTTTGCAAGTGCCAAGCCCTGAGTTCAAACCCCAGTACTACAAAAAAAAGAAAAAAAAAGATACAGTGTTGACAGTTGAGTGATGGGACACACCTGTAATTCCAGCACTTGGGAGGCTGAGGCAGGAGGAGCCACAGTTTAAGGTTGGCCTGGGGATAAGTAGCCAGGTCTTGTCTCAAATTTAAAAAAAAAAAAGTACTGAGAAAAATGGGAGGCAATGTAAGCCAAAGATCAGAAGAAACACGTACACATCTGAGAAGGCTTGGTCCAGAATATATAAAAAAAACTCCTACAAATAAAAAATAATGATAGTAAAAAGACAGATCCCAAAGCTGGGTATGGTGGTCTGCACCTATAATCCCAGCGACTCATGAGTCAGAAGTAGGAGGATCTCATGTTCAAAGCCGGCCCCAGCAAAGCTCCAACTCAACAAAAAGAAACAAAAAAGGTCTGTGGCTCTAGCTGAAGGGGTTGAGGCTAGCAAGCGCAAGAGGTTCAATCTCCAGTACCAAGCAAACAAGGAAAACCCAAACATAAAGCCCTCCGTGGTTACTGGCTTTTTTTTTTTTCTTTTTTTTTGGTGGGACTGAAGTTTGAACTCAGGATCTCATACTTGCTTAAGCAGGTGCCGTTATCTATCGCTTAGGCCGTTCATTCCACCAGCACATTTTTCTTTTTTCTGATGGTCTTCCGGCCACTGTTTCTTACCATTGACTTTCCACAGACGACCCTCCTACTCATGCCTCTTACTGGGACACGTTCCCTGGAGGGTTCTTCAATCAAGACCTCTCAAGACCCCACGGCTGTAGGGTCGCACAGCTGGGTCTGCTTAGTTCCCAGGCGTGGCCTGGTCGTCGTTCCGCAGAACTGGTGTCCTGGCGTCTGGGCGGCGGCCCAGCGGCTGCCTCAAGGGGGTAGGCCGACCGTTCGCCCTGTCCCCATCGCGTTGGTGCCTTAACTG
This sequence comes from Castor canadensis, assembly GCF_047511655.1. NCBI lineage: Eukaryota > Metazoa > Chordata > Mammalia > Rodentia > Castoridae > Castor > Castor canadensis. The sequence goes on along the minus strand of NC_133386.1, from coordinate 208,874,668 downwards.
GGCTCCCCGGACCTGGGCCCACCCGTAATCGATGCTTTGTGCTCGGGGAGTCCTGGCCTCCCACACTGCGCACGAAGACCCCAGAGCCGGGATCCGCGGCCGAGTCTCCTGAGCCGGACCTCATGTCCATAGCCTGGGCCTCGCCTCAGGGGGGCGGAGCGTCGTCTCCGGGGCGGGGCCTCGTCTCTAGGGCGGAGCGTCGTCTCCGGGGGGCGGGGCCTCGCCTCTAGGGCGGAGCGTCGTCTCCGGGGCGGGGCCTCGTCTCTAGGGCGGAGCGTCGTCTCTGCGGGGCGGGGCCTCGCCTCTAGGGCGGAGCGTCGTCTCTGCGGGGCGGGGCCTCGCCTCCCACCGCTCCGATTGGTCGGGGAGCGCGGGGCATTGTGGGCAGCTGCGCTCCCACCGCTGCCGCTGCCGCCCCCGCTGTCGTCTGTGCCTCGCCATGTCGGGCTCCCCAGTGAAGCGCCAGAGGATGGAGTCCACGCTGGACCAGCTCAAGCAGTTCACCACCGTGGTGGCCGACACGGGCGATTTCCATGGTGAGGGGGCGTGGGGCGGGCCATGAGGCGGCCCCTAATTCTGGGACCCAGACTAAGGTGGCTGTGCCCAGGGCGGGGCCTCGTGGGCGCCGAGGCCGGGGGTCAGCGGTGCTTTGGGCGCGCGGGCCGGACCGGACCGGACCGACGGGTCCTGCGAAGGCTCTCTGGGCTCCACACCCGCCTGGAGCCTTCGGCGACCCCGTGACCTTTGTGAAGCGTGCGTGGAGGTTTTGCAGCTTCCGCGCGGTGCGGTGCCGCCGGCTGGGCTTTACGAGGGCCGCGCTCGCTCGCTGGACACCACCTGCTAACACAGCCTGTTGCACTGGCCTTCCTGCGGGGCCAGCTGGTGACCGTCCGCGGCAGGTGCCTGCCCTGGCTGGGCGTCCTCCCCACCTGCTGAGCACAGACTCGCGCCCAGGCTGTGCGGGCTCGGAGGGAGCTGGGAGACACGCAGACAGGAGGGTTGCACGGCTCGCCCTTAGCTCCCGGCCTTGCAGTGAGCCTTGCTTCATGTTTGCTGTGAACATCTCAAAGTGCCTTCCGCTCTTTTCTGCTTTCTCATGGTGACTTGAGAAACAGGCTTTAATTCCTCTTGGTAACTGAGTACGTGCATTGTTTGTCTAACAGAGCCTCGGCGAGTGACTAGACATATTTGGCTGCTTGAATGTAAAGAATGGACTCAGAGACCGGCTCCGGGTCTAACAGGGTGACCCAAACCTGTCTAACAAATAGAAGCTCTGGACTTTTGTCAGAAGGCTTCAGGAGATCCAGTCACAAGCAATGACGGCCTCTGCCCCTGTAGTCTGGATCTCTCCGGGTGACCATGTATAAGACAGTGCCACAAAGGTGGCTGTCCCTGTGCCTACTCCTCAGCTTTCTCCCTTAGCACCAAGAATAATTTGTAGTGTTTGCAGAGTGCATGGAGCCCTTGTCTGCATCACTCCTTGCTGATTGTCCCCAGGTAGAACAGAACTAGTTGTTATACCTTCTAGTAGTACAGGGCCAATGTCTGGATTTTCCAAGGCCATAGGAGGAGGGATCTGGGAGTGTTATTTTTTAGCAGTCTCTAAACCAAGTGCTGACTTTTTAAAATGTATCTTAACTTTATTTAAAAATAAATTTATTGATAATGTAGATTAATACAAGTTACGTAATTGTAAACAGTGCATAGGGGTTTTTAAATGAGATCTGTATTTTGTGAGTGAAACTTCTTGACTCCCTGGGTGTCAGAGGCCTCTGAAAATAGAATCAAAGCTCTGGAGCTCTTCCCAGAACAACTTACCCCCTTGTTTTGTACTCAGTGGAAGGTTTCCTGAACCATGAAGCCCATCTGTGGACCCCATGGGTCTGCGGGCGGGGGGGGGGGGGATTGGTGCTGGGCATCCAGCTCAGGGCATCACACATGCTAAGCATGTGCTGTACTACTGAACTATATCCCCAGCCCCTTGGTTTTGTTTTCAGTTGTAGTAAAAGCAGTTTGCTAAAAGCTAACTTTTATCAAGGGGTAATTTTATACAATGAAATGCTAAAGTTTTGGTGTATCACTCAGTAGACTGGTATACCTGAGCCAGCACCATGCTAGAGCACACTTTTTCCTAACTTGTTATTTTGAAATAATTGTAGACTCACAGAAGTTGCAAAATTAGCTCATGGAGCCCATGAAACCCTTCACCCAGTTCCTCCAGTGATATCCAAACCGGGAAGCAAGCACTAGTGTGAGCAGTTTGCTTACAGACCTCCACTGGGGGTTTCCACAAGGTTTTATAACATGTAGATTTGTACTAGCACCATGATAGGACATAGAGCTGTCCTGTTTACAGAGATCCTCTGTGTTCTAGAGGGCCAACCCTTCTGTTCTCTGTCTCTAGTTTTGTTTCAAAGGACACTTTGAAAGTACTAATTTGTCAAACAAACATTCTGGACCAGCGAGTCCCCTGCTATGATGGGCATCTGGGCCTCCATGACTGTGTCCCTGCTACAATGGGCAGTTGGACCTCAGTGGTTGTGTCCCTGTTCTTCACAGCACATTCCATTGGGACAGGCCAGCTGGCAGGGCCCAAGATCAAGCTCCATTGGCTTTTCTTAATATATATTTTTTGGGTAGGTGAAAGCAAAGATTTTTTAGGACCCCATTAGAAGGGAAGAGAATGGTGAGCAGCTAGGCAAAGGAGTACAGTGCTGGCTTTTCTTAATTGAGAGAGAACTAATTGTGCTAGAAAAGACAGTATTTGTTGAAGCCAACTGTGAATACTGTCCTGTTGGACCAGTGTGCCTCCTAGCGTCTGCTGGGCAGTAGGACACACTCCTGGTGCATGTTTTCCCAGGGGCCTTGCACATTGGTCCCAGGTGATGGTGAAAGTCAGCTCTTACAGAAGTTTGTTTGCTCCCATCACTTAGCCTTTTTTTTTTTTTTTTGAGACAGGGTCTTGCTATAAAGTCCAGGATGGCCTTGAACTCTGGATTCTCCTGCTTCAGCCTCCTGAGTGCTGGTATTACAGCCATGTGCCACCATGACAGGGTCAGGCACCTTATGTTGGTTGCTGTCTTATCACTATGCAGACAGCTGCTTCTTGGCCAGCCTCTGAGGAAAGGAGCTGTGAGAGCAGTGTTCCCATGCCCTATTCAACTGCTGAAGGGGACCTCGCTTAGTCAGGTGGATACAGGTGCTCTGCTTATTTTCCTATTGGATTAAGTCAGTTTTTTGCTGCTGTGGCAAAATAGCTGAGAAAGTGAACTTAACGGAGGAAAGGTCATTTTGACTTACAATATCAGAGATTTCAGTCCATTATGGTAGGCAGGGTGTGGTGGAACAGTAGCTCACCTCATGGTGAGCAGGGAGCAGAGAATGCCTGCGCTTTTGGCTTTTTCCTTCTTTATCCTACATGGGTCCCACAGGCGGTGCTGCCCGCATTCAGGGCGGGTCTTCCCTCCCTTAGTTACCCTCTCTGGAAACGCCCTCACAGACACACTCAGAGGTGTGCTTTACTAATCTAGGCACTCTCAGCCCAGTCATATTGACAATCAAGATTAACCGTCAAGCCAGGCACCGGTGGTTTATGCTTGTAATCCTAGCTCCTCAGGAGGCAGAGGTCATGAGGATTGCAGTTCAAAGCCAAGCCCAGAAAAATTGTTCACAAGCCCCTATCTCAAAAATACCCAACAGAAAACAGGGCTTGTGGAGTGGCTCAAGTGGTAGAGTGCCTGCCTAGCAAGTGTGAGGCCCTGAATTGAAACCCCATTACCACAAAAAACAACCCCCCAAAACAAAGATTAACTGTCAGGGTTTGGGTGTAGCTCAATGGTAGAATGCTTGCCCAGCATATGCAAAGTCCTGGGTTGAATCACGCCTGCTTTTGAAAATTGCTTCCCTAGCCATTGATGAGTACAAGCCCCAGGATGCCACCACCAACCCATCCCTGATCCTGGCTGCAGCACAGATGCCCACCTACCAAGAGCTGGTGGAGGAGGCCATCGCCTATGGCAAGAAGCTGGGCGGGTGAGTGCCAGGGCTCCCCCCTTCCCCGAGGCTTTGCTAGTTAGCGGCTTGTTTCCTTCTTCACTGAATGCTGGCTTTGTGTTTACTGAGGTGTGGTTTGCATGGAGTAAGCTGCACGTGTCAGTGCCAGTGTAAGCACCCCACATGGGAGACACAGGCCATCTGCAGCACCCTAGGCCCTTCCTCTGCGGGCAAATCCTGCAGCCCTCTCAACCACTGTAGTGTCTTCTGGTTGTCACTTTATTTCACAGCACAAGCTGATGACTTTTAGTAAATCTGTGCAGTGATACAGCCATCACCACATATGATATTAGAACATGTCACTTTCCAGGATGTTCCCTGGTGCCTGTTTGCAGTGGGTCCTCACTCCCAGACCTAAGCTACCATAGACCTTGTAAGGTCCATACTTGTGCGTTTTCTAGACATCATTTTTTATTCGTTTATTTATACGGGCATACACTGTTTGGACCGTTCCTCCCCCCTTCCCCTCCAACCCCCTTCAGTTCTCTAGACATCATTTAAAAATTTCCATGGTGACAGTGCCCAGCTGAGGGCTGCACCAGGCAGGCAGTGTGGCCTGGGCAGGAGTGGCCCAGTGGCTGCAGCTGTCTCTCCCTGGCCATGTGTGGCAGCTACTCTGCACACTGAACCTGGCCCTGCCTTCCCCATCATAGCCAGCTTCCCTTTCCTCCTCTCTCAGCACTCCTGAAATTGGGTGATGGTAAGCCTTTGCTTTGGGTGGTCACTGGACAGGTTCTGCTCCTGCACACGGCTGACCCATGAGTTCAACCTGTGAGACTGGCTGAGACATTTTCATGTGTAGTGAACTGACGAACACCCTCAGCTTGTGGTTCATTTTGGAACAGCACCTGCACTTTATCTGCTGTCTGCTCAGGCAACTTGGGAGAGATTGAAAAGCTCTTTTTGCCAAGTCAGTTTTTATTATAGTACATTTACACCTTGGTTACATGTTAGAGCTTGACAAAATTCAGCAAACCACTATAGATAAGGTGCAGCATATTCTACCCTTGCGTCTGCTCCCTTCCCATGTCCCCAGCTCCACTGCTCTCTAAACGGTATTTCTACCTTTTCCAGATTATCATATAAACAGATCATACTTTGTAGTTTTTTTTTTTTTTGACATACAGTAATTGTACACATTTATGGGGTACTATGTCGTAATTCGATACATGTATACAATGTTTATAATCAGATCAAGGTACTTAGCATTTCCATCCCCTTAAACATGTATCACTTCTTTGACTTAGGTGAAAAGGTAACTTTTTGCAAGTGCCAAAACATAGAGGGATTCAGTTTAGGAAGATGAGGATGTTCTGGAGGGAGTGGGGTGGTACCCAAGGGTGGGAATGTGCTCAGGGCCACTGAACTTTAAAATGTTCAAGATAGTAGATTTTTTGGTAGAGGTATTTTACCACAATAAAACAGTGGTTTTGGGTTTTTTGTTGTTGTTCTTAGTTTTTATCTAGTTGTTTGTTTTATACTACTAAGGTCTGAACTTTGGAAATTCCACTTGCTAGGCAGGCTCCCTACCACTTGAGCTACTCCAGCACTTTTGGCATTGGTTGTTTTTTTTGGTGGTGGGGGGCGATACTGGCCCTTGAATTCAGGGCCTCACGCTTGCTAGGCTTTGCTAGGCAGGCACTCTTATCACTTGAGCCACTCCACCAGCCCTGTTTTGTATTGGGTTTTTTTGAGATAGGATCTCATGTACTGTTTGCCTTAGGTGGGCTTCGAATCTTGATCCTCCCTATCTCTGCCTTTTGAGTATCTAGGTGTGAGCCACCGGCGCCTGGCAGCATTGTTTTTAAGATCGGGTCTCATTTTATGTCTGGGTTGGCCTGGACCACATCCTTTTATTTGTGCTTCCCCACATATAGCTGGGGTGACAGGCATGTTCCACACCCAGCTTTTTGTTGCTCTGGGGTCTCACAAATTTCTTGCCCTGGCTGGACTGGAACTGCAGTCCTCCCAATCTCTGCCTCTTGAGTAGCTGGTTTGGGTTTTTTTCTGTGTTTGAGGCCAGGCCAGGCTAGCTCTGAGTCTTCCTGCCTCAGCCTCCTGATGCTGGGATTACAGATGTGTACCACCATACCCAGCTGGAACAGTGTTTTAGGGGAAAAAAAAAAAAAAAGATGGAGAGACAGTAATATGGCAAAGAAATACAGCGTTTGTTTTGTAGGCTTCTGTGAAACCTCACAAGCTTCCAACCCAGTTTTCCTCTAAATTTCAGGCCACAAGAGGACCAGATTAAAAATGCTATTGATAAACTTTTCGTGTTGTTTGGAGCAGAAATACTAAAGAAGATTCCGGGCCGCGTATCCACGGAAGTAGATGCCAGGTAGATGGGTGGGATAGGGAGGCAGCAGGTCCCCCTGGTGGCACTGATGGCTCAGGAGGAGGTTTGCTTCTCTAAGATCTCTCACAGTCATACCAATGGGGCTCCCTGTTTACCTGCTTGACTGATTGCCAGTCTGTCTTTCATGAAAATATCAGCCTGTGGATCCCACTAAGGAATGCTGGTCCTGAGGTGGGGTCTCAGATTGCTTCCTGAGTCATGCTATGCTCTCTGAACAGAAGGGGTTTGCTTACACAGTGGCTCAGCTAACAGGACATCCTGCTGACAACACACTGTCCCTTGGTGGGTGTCCTTTGTGATCTGAGGGGGACCTCATCCTTTGTTCTCACAGGCTCTCCTTTGACAAGGACGCAATGGTGGCCCGAGCCAGGCGCCTCATCGAGCTTTACAAGGAAGCAGGAATCAGCAAGGACAGAATTCTCATCAAGCTATCTTCAACCTGGGAGGGAATTCAGGCTGGAAAGTAAGTGCCCCCCACAAGGAAGGAGTTGTCGGCTCTGGGGGCTAGAGTGGGGAATTTTGAGCCAGGTGCCCTCTGCTCAGGGTTGGACCAGGGAATGCCATTTCACAGCAGCCAGGAGGAAAGGAAGGCTTCCCATTAACCAGCTGCAGGTTTTGCCTCTCAGTAGTCAATGAATCCTAAGTTTACATGGTTTTTTAAAAGAAAACAGTTGTTACCCAAATTACATGCTCAGTGTGGGAGAGACAGAAAATGTAAAATCCAAGCAGCACTCCTCTGTATCTCTCACCCAGATACAGGAGCCTCAGTAAGATGCGTTCGTCTCCTATCTGCCTTTGCTTGTTCCCCTACCAGGCCCCACCCAGAGCCAGTGGTCTCCCTTCTGTCTGGATTTGCATGTCCTGGATGTTTCACATAAGAAGTAGAGAACATGTGAACTTTTGTGTCTGGCTTCTCTCACTTGGCATGATCTAAGGTTTATCCACATGTAGCATGTGCCAGTGCTTCATTCTGTTTTCTGGCTGAATAATGTTCCATTGTATGGATAAACCACAAGTCCACCCATTCATCTCTTGCTGGTCACATGGTCTGTTTGCACTTTTGGACCACTGGAATGCTTTGAACATAGCCATGCACACTTTGGTGTGGACCTGAGTTTTCCTTTCTTGTGGGAAAATTCTGAGAAGTGGGTTGCTGAGTCACACGGTCAGTGGAAGACACTCTCCACTTTGGCTGTCCCAGCATGGTGTGAGCTACACCCATTCTTGGACATCCGAGTGGCAAAGACACCTCTGAAGCTGGCCCTGGGGAGGGAACCTGTAGCTGGAGCAGCCCTCATCCAGGCATATGGCAGAGTGGGCTCTGCTCTGTCCTTGGAGATCCACCCAAGACATCCACAGTGCATGGGAGTGGGCATTGGATGAGGGCTTAACATGCCACAGGGCTTCTCGAGAGGCTGGGGCCATGAGCTTGCTGGGTGGCCCTAGAAAGAGTGAGGTACTAGCTACTGTCAGCAATGACATAGTGACATGAGCTTTGTGATAATGTGAGGGACCTGGGATCCTGGTGCTGGAGCAGGCATGTAGATCTTCTTGCCTTTGCCTGTTTTGTAATGTGGATGTGGTGAAGAAAGCTGGGTTACCCATAACCCACTATCCAGGCACAATCCTGGAGCTCCAGGCTTCTTCCTAACAAAGGACAGTCCTGTTCCTGCCCCTTCAGTTAGGAAACTGCAGTGTCCTCCCACATGGAAACGGCAGGTGCCCAAGAGCAGCCTGAGGCTGCGTTTGGTCTGCACCACTACTCATCCTGTCCCATCTTCATAGGGAGCTGGAGGAGCAGCACGGCATCCACTGCAACATGACGCTGCTCTTCTCCTTCGCCCAGGCCGTGGCCTGTGCCGAGGCAGGTGTGACGCTCATTTCCCCCTTTGTGGGGCGCATCCTTGACTGGCATGTGGCAAACACAGACAAGAAATCCTACGAGCCCCTGGAGGACCCTGGTGAGCTGCCCTTGGAGGTCATGGGGTGAGGGGGGCTGCGGTGTCATTGAGCAGGGCGAGGTGCCGTGTGTGTGTGTGTGTGTGTGTGTGTGTGTGTGTGTGACCGGTGTGGGGTCCAGCAGGACCGGGGGTTGAGGGCAGCTGCCAGGCTGTAACTTGGTAGCTATCCTCCAGGGGTAAAGAGTGTCACCAAAATCTACAATTACTACAAGAAGTTTGGCTATAAGACCATTGTCATGGGCGCCTCCTTCCGGAACACGGGCGAGATCAAAGCACTGGCAGGCTGCGACTTCCTCACCATTTCTCCCAAGCTCCTAGGGGAGCTGCTCAAGGACAGTACCAAGCTGGCTCCTGTGCTCTCGGCCAAGGCGGGTAAGGCCCAGGATCCAGCCCTGTCCCTCTGTCCTGGTGAGGCTGTGGACCCCGTCTGCGGTCCACACGTGTATTCACACAAGTCACTGGCTCAGTGTGAGGAGGGGAGGGCTGCCCTGATGGGAGGTGCCATGCCTGGACCTTAGGGACACTTCTGAGCCCGAGGGGTCAGGGTAGGCCATGGAGAGCTGTAGTGTCCCCCAGCCCAGGCCAGTGACTTGGAGAAGATACACCTGGATGAGAAGGCCTTCCGCTGGCTGCACAATGAGGACCAGATGGCTGTGGAGAAGCTCTCTGATGGGATCCGAAAGTTTGCTGCTGACGCTGTGAAGTTGGAGCAGATGCTGACGGTGAGTTCTGACTGGGCAGCCTTGGGCAATGTGACCTGCAGTAAAGTCAGGCCACAGCTGAAACTGTGGGGACCCTTTGAGGTCCCACTCACCTGCTACCCAGTGAGGGGCCTGCCAGAGCCATCCTAGGGCATGGGAACATTCCTGGGACTCATGGGTCCTACCCCAGCCCTGGTAGTCAGTCACTGCAGCCCTGGCAGGGATGGTGGGGGGCAGCTACATGACTCATGCCATGTGATTCACATTGTGTTCATTTCTAGGAACGAATGTTCAGCGCAGAGAATGGGAAATAACAGCACCTGAGGTTGGACCCACATCTGCACTGCCTTTGACTTGGGTCTAACTGCACACAGCTTGTAATGAATCTTGCATTTTTCAGCAATCAGCAGAGATGGATCATAGGTTTCTGATTTTATGTAAATTTTTGCCTAATGCATTAAAGCAGTCACTTTTCCTGTGCCGTGTTTCATTTCACCTTCTCTGTACATCAGCAGCACCTGCCCCAGCACCGGTCAGGAACTGAGAGTTGGGTTGGGGTCAGGAGCCCTGAGGGTCACCCTCGTAGCCCTTATCTCAGCACCCCCAGCCAGGGCACAACTGGAAACCTTTAGTTTTAAAGAGAGAACCCTGCACAGGGGCCTCTGTGCTTGGCATCCTTGTCTCCTGGGCTTGTAGGGTGCATTAGCAGGGAGACACATGGTGGCTCTGCCCTGGAGGAGCAGCAGGGCTCCATGCTGTGCAGAGGTGATGCCTGCCTGAATGAAGAGCAGCCCCACCCAGCATGGCATCCATGTGGGGATGGCATGGTACACCAAACCCCTGGCTTTAAAACCTAGCATGGGAAACCCAAGGCAGTGGAGCACTCCCATTGCTGGGAGGAGCTCAGGACAGCCATGGGTGGCTCACCATCCCTAGAACCATTAGGGTGAGGGCATGCAGGCTCAGTGCCAGACTGCTGGGGGAGCAGGGCACAGAAGCTATACGTGTAGGCATGGAGGACCACAGAGCACCCTCTTCCCCTGCCAAGCGTATACCCAGAGACATCAAGGCTCTGGTGAGGGTCCTGCAAGCCCCCATTTGTTTGGATCGGGGGCATTTGGAGAGGTGCATGGAGCTGCTCCTGAGCTCCTCCTCAGAAAACCCACCAAGAGCTTACTCCACCTGGGATTCTGGCATCTCCCTATTCCAGAAATGGCCGGTCTGGGCAGGTGGAGTCCTGAATACTGAAAGAGCCTTAGGGGAGAGAGCGAGGCTGTCACTGCCCTGGGTCAAGACCTGCAGGGCTCCTGGGGAGGCTCTTGCCACCTATTCCTAGTCAGGCCAAAGGGCCTGCAGGGTATCACTACAGGGGGCCGGGGTGTCCAAGAGCTAAATGAGCAAAGCCTCATCCCTCCCCTTCTCAGTACATGGGCAGCTTGGGCCAAAGTTTCCTACAGCGCAACAGACCTCCTGGGCTGACCAGTGGGCTGTCCTCGGAAGACACCAACAGTATTGTGCCGCCAGTGTCCTGGGGAACCTAGGGTCAGAGGCCAGGCTGTGTGCAAGCTTTGTGGACACAGGTCACAGTTCATAGTCACGTGATCTCAGTAGAGCTGTGCATACTCAGGCCCAACTTCTCAACATTCCCCTTTCCCACCCAGATGGCAGGCAACCCAGTCTCTGGATAGGATGCTGACAAGGTCAGCTGTTAGGTATTACTAGCTTTTTTTTTTACCAAATAGCTAATTTCATGGATATCAGCACTGCCTGATTGGACACAATATTACATTCATGATATGCCATTGCAGGAAAGCCACATTTCATTCCTCCTCATGGTGACTAGCTCAGCCATGAACATCAGGGTTCCTCGTTCATGGGATGGTCTCTATTTCTCTTGGGTAGACTAGGGGTAGGTTTGAGAACATACCCAGGCACATGGGGAAAGCTGTCAGTTGTCTGGGTTTTTCTCTTCACTCTCCGCTTCCTCAGCCTGCTGCTCCCAAACCCTCTGAAACCAGGCACAGTGGTGGCAGAGGCCCAGCTCAGTCACAACTCCCTCCACCCCCACATGCCTGGACCTGGACATGGAGGCCTAGCACAGCGGGCAGACCCACTCTTGAATGGTATCTTCGCTGTATCATTTCCCACTGTGGCCTGAATACCGCTGCAAGTCATGTTGACACCTCACCCCTGATGGTTTGGGGGTGGTTAGGACGAGGGTAAAACCCCAAGAATGGGATTTAGCGCCTTCATAGAGATCCCAGAGAACTTCTGCCCCTTCCACCATGTGAGGCACAGCAAAGCGCCCTCTGAGCCAGAAAGCCCTCAGCAGACTCATCTTGAACTTCCAGCCTCCAGCACTGGGGGAAATACCTTTTGGTGGGACTGGGGTTTGAACTCAGTGCTTCACACTTGAACCACACCTCCAACCCATTTTGCTCTGGGTATTTTGGAAATGAGTCTCACAAAACGTTTGCCAGGGCTGGCCTTGAACCATGATCCTCCCCAGCTTCCCAAGTAGCTAGGATTACAGGTGTAGGTCACTGGGGCCCAAAGAGAAGTAACTTTTGTGGTGCACACACCACCCACTCTGTGTGTGGTTTTGTTCGTTTTTCATTACAGCAGTCTAAACAGACCAAGACAAGGCATGATTCAGATTTTTCAACAGTTTTGTCCAAGGATGTCCATTACCACATGGTGACAAGAGCAGATGAGGGAGGACGGTGCAAGGCCAGCAGCAGTGCCTTGCCTTGCTTCAGTCTTCTATTTGTTTTGAATTTTCTTCATCAAAGCCTTATGACCACCAAGGTGCCTCCTGCCAAGTCCCTGACACTGGGTACCACCCTGGAGCCTGGGGATAGCTGTGATAGCCAGTCAGGTAGAGATCGGAGAGGACCTGAGCTACTCCAGGGCCAGCAGGCTGCTCACTGGAGGGCCACATGCCAGACACCCCAGGAAGAGACAGCAAACAAATTGCACTCAAGAGAGAGACAGTCACAAAGCTGCCTTGGGCCCCAGCAAAGGCCTGTCCAGGGCCTGAGAGGTGATGACTCATGGCCAGTCCTGCTTCCACATAGACCTTGAACCTATGGCCACTCCACAGGTACTACAAGACAAACACCACTGGGCAAACTGGGGGGTTGGGTGACAGCAGTTTCTTAAGAATGTCATAGTGTGATATTCACAAACATATTTATCAATACTATACAGGGCGGGGTGACACCTGTGTCTATCCTGATGGCTGCAGCACCATTCTGGGCTTGGTGGGGGCCTCCACACAGCAAGGGCTAAATGAGGGCAGATTTCTTCAGCAGGAGTGCTGCCAGTTTGGGGGCAGGGAATGTGAACAGGAATTTCCCTGTTCACCTTTGGCCAGGATGAGTTCTGAGTAAGCACAGGTCTGTTGGGCCCTCCCTAACCCTTACCCCCCAGTAGCTAAGGAGATGGGGTCAGCAGAGAGGCCACAGTAGGGCAAGACCCCACCCCAAGAACCTTGAAACTGACTTCCTTGCATTGATGGTGAAAACACTCTGCACTCCAACCATTTCTCTCTGAGGCCTTCAACAGTCCCACAAGGTCCAGGGCAGGGCCTCAGAGGCTCCTCAACAGGTGGGGACAAATGTGGTCTTCAGAGCCCCAGAGGCTCCCTCTGGGGACACCTGGTCCATCTCAAGGGTGCAGCATCCACCACAGGCTTATTTCCTATGGGATGGACATGTGGTCCAGGCTCAGCATGCAGTGTACTGTGGCCAACACAGCCCAGCAAAGGGCTGGTCACAAGGCAGGAGTCCCCCTAGCCCTTCCCCAAAGCCTACCGGCCACCACAGAGAAAGAGCAGGTTCTGCACAGCAGGGACAGTGGAGTTGGTATTCTGTCCAGTGACCAGGTGGCGGTCCAGAACAACGTGCACAGCATCAGGCTCACTAGCTAGAAGGACAGGGCACAGGACTTAACCCCACAATGCCCCCAGATCCATTCCCACCCACTGAGGTCCTGTGAGCACCAGGCAGGGTCCAGGGGTCATAGCCTGCCCGGGCTGCTTCCCCAGGATGCAGCAGGCAGCCCTATCCATCTGCTGTACATGTGGGGGCATCAGCTGGGACTCACCACTGAAGCCAGCTCCTGAGTCCTTCACAAAGTCCTCCACGACCAGTGGCAGGTGGGCAAAGCCAGGTGCTCTGACAAGCTCGTACACAGAGGGCTGTGGGGGCAAGGGTCTGAGCCAGACTAACCAGTCCCTGGCAGTGTTGCCTTCTGCCTTGCCCAGTGCCCTCCCCTGGTCCCAAAGATTAAGTCAGAGTAGAGCAGGGACCCATTCTTCACATGAGGAGAGAAGGGGACAGGAAGCCAGAGATAAGGGCACTGTGGCGGCAGTCCAACTGACCAGCTCCCCCAGCACCAGGCACACAGGGCCAAGATGAGATGGGCTGGCAGTCCCAGGGGAAGCCCTTTGTGGACTCCACAATGCCTGTTTGGATGAAGACTGGCCCTCGCTCAAGGGGCCAAAGCCTGCCCTGGAGGGTCCCAGGCTGCCCGACTTCATCCACATGTGCCTGGCACCTGTCACATGGGACATGATGTCCTCAATTCAGGAAAGAGAAGCTCTGGTGACATGGGAAGGTAGGGTGACAGTGCCTGTGGGACTCTGCACCTGGTGTGGCCTGACTGTGGGACAATGGCTTGTCCACAAGGAACTCACCCCTGTCAGGCTATAGCCGGTGAATACCCAGGACCTGTCCTCACTGGTGGCACAGCACAAGGCAGCAACACCATGGCCAATGGCGCAGATGGGTTCTGAAAGCAGAAAGGCACCTCAGCCTCTGGATGCCCACCATGGCCCAGCCCCTCCCAGACCAGCACCCCCAAATAGTGGGTGGTTTAAGACCAGATCTGATCTAGAGTCTGGGTCGCCTCAGGTTTTGGTGATAAGGCACACGTGAGGAGGGCATGAAGGAGATCGAGGTCCATGAACCAGGCCACTGCCTGCCCCTACACAGCCGGGTAAGGTGCTCCCAGGTGGTTCCCTGGCCTTGTGGGGCCACCCTGGCTCCCCACCAAAGGTTGCTTGGTGTCATTGCGTTTCCACGGCTGAGGTGGCTGAAACAACTGCTGTCTGCTCAGGCCCAAAAAAAGACACTGTGTGAAGCCCCAGACAGTCTGCAGACTGGCCACTAAGGAGCGCACAGCCAGCAGACGTGTTTGTCACATCCTGCCTGGTCCAGTACAGAGGAGCCCAGGAGGGCCCAGCCACCCACCCTCTTCAGAGCCTGCAAAGGCCTGCAGGACAGCGAATGATGGAAGAACGCACAGTTGCCCTGAAGGTTGCACACACAAGGGTGTGCATGGATAGCACGGCAAACTTATCCCTTGCAGGTCAGAGCCACTGTGGCTCTCCACACCTACCTGACTGGCAGGTGAAATGACCCAGCATGTCCAACTCTGAACCCTGCATCTGTCAGTGACCCCGCCTCTGCCATCCTTGCTTGTTCTCCAGTTTCTCCTCACCCACTGCTCTCAGCCATCTTGCCACCCCTGCACCCAGGCATCTGCCCCCGCCTGTCCTCATCACCCCACAGATGCCCCCCGCCTGTTCTCCTGCTGTGTCACCCCAGCATCTGTCCCTGTCTGTCCTGCTCCTTGTCACTCTTGTGTCTGCCTGCTGGTCGGTCTTCCAGTTTATCACCCACTGTTTTCAGAGCGGAAGTGCTGCAGAATGCGTGCCAGGGACCCACTGCTGGCCAGGTCGGCCAGGGCGCCAGGACAGCTAGGGATCAGGAGGGCATGGTACCGGGCACCTGAGGGAGACCACAGGTCAAGAGGTCACAAGGCAGTCACAAGGGCAGGGGCCAACCCTCCACAGGGACCCACTGGCTAGATGGCATCACTTGTCATTTTCCCTACACCGGCTATGGCTCCCCAGCCCCACACAGGCTTCTTCAGGCCAGCCTGATTTGCAGTCTGCACTCTCCCCAGAGCATGGGAATACTGGGGCCCATGGATATGGATCAGAGGCTGTCTGCAACCACAGACCTTCATAGCAAGCCCCAGGGGAGCTTCAGGGGCAGAGAAGGGGAACATACAGAAACCCTAAACCTGCCTATAAGCTGACCCTACAGTCTCAGGCACCCACCCGGGGGAGGACCATGCTGCCTAGCAGGGTGTGAGTCCCAGCCCACCATCAATGGACTCCAGCTTGGCGGGACTAGCATAGGCCTTGAGACGGAAGTCTTGTACCCAGCGTGCATTGCTCTCGGTCACGTCCACAAAGTCCATGGCCTTTCCCTGTAGGAGCAGAGCCCAGAGGACGAGGGTCAGCACTGGGGTTATCCCAGCTGTTGGTTCACAGGGAGCATGGAAATGATGGAAATGGGAAGGGGAGGAACCCTGAAAGCAGCTTCTCAGGGTGCAAAGGCACCTAAGAACACAGACCTTTTTATGGGCTGCCCCGCCAGGGAATTCCAGTGACCACCACACCCCAAGATGAGACTGTCTCAGCTGCTGCTACAGGACAGGGTATCGAGTACTAGGAAGGATTAATGAGCCAGACCCCCATGTGTGGTGGCCCAGCAGAGCCCCACATCCAAGCTGGCACACTCTGAGGTCTCACCAGGGGCTACACCACACCCTGCTCCCTCCTGAGTCTCCTGTGCAGAAAGTGGCAGCAACTGTCTCACCCACTTCAGAGGTGACTTCAAAACAGGCAAAATCACAAAAATGCAATGCATCCTTGCTGTGGACCTATTTACATCTGATGTCCCTGGGGCCTACACCATCAAAGGACCAAGAATTTCCTCCCAATAGAGGATCTCGAGTTTGATGCCAATCTTGGTAAAGGTAGTGAGATCCTGTCTCAACAAAAAAAAACCCCAAAACCAAATAGGTGTGGTGGCAAACACCTGTTATCCCAGCTGAGATCAGGAGGATCAAGGTTTGAGACCAGACTAGGCAAAAAGTTAGCAAGAAAGCTGGGTGCCAGTAGCTCATGCTTGTAATCCTAGCTACTTGGGAGGCTGAGATAGGGAGGATCAAGGTTCAAGGCCAACCTGTACAAACAGTTCGCTAAATCCCACCTCCAGAATAATTACAGCAAAAATGGACTGGAGGTGTGGTTCAAGGGGTAGAGTGCCTGTTTTGTAAGCATGAAGCCCTAAGTTCAAACCCCAGTCCCACTAGAGAAAAAAAAAAAAAGATAAAACAAAACCCTTAGTGAGAATCCATCTCAACCAATGGTGGTATACACCTGTAATCCCAGCTCAAGGAAGACACAGGTGGGATGGTCAGGCCAGCAAAAAAGTAAGACCCCCATATGAAAAATAACTAAAAGCAAAAAAGGGCTAGAGATACGGCTCAAAGGTAGACCACCTGCCTAGCCATTGTAAGGTTCTCAGTTCAAGTCCCATACTGGAAAAAAAAAAAAAAAAGTACAAGCAAAAGGGCTGGGGGTATGGCTGGAATGGGAGAGTACTGATCTAGCATGCTTGAGGCCCTGGGTGGGTTCCATTCCCAGTACCATAAAAAAAAAAAGTATTCCTTCCAGTGGAAATTGCATGTCCCTCATACTATGGGCTGAGCCTCATCTCCCACTGGGAGACATGCAAAAGAAAAAGAAATGAGGCTAGCACTTGAGGGTGCTACCAGGTTTGGTTGCAGATCCCTCACTCCAAGTCAGCTCCTGTGGGGTCACACAAACTACAGAGGACTCCCCATTCCTTCCAGGGAGCAACACCAGCAATGCTCCTGGCCTCATCCCCAGAGAGGGAGAACCTGTCACCAGAGAGAAGTGACTGTACTTACCCCAGGAGTAGCCACCTGCAGGTTGAAGGCAGCACTGGCCATCGTGAAGCAGTGGAAGAAGGACTGGGCTGACACACCTAGAGGAGAAAGGTCCCCAACAGGTATAGGTTTGGCAGGACTGGCTGTCCCACACTTATCCCCACCCCAGGAGGCTGCCCCCAATGCCTCTGGGGGGCTCTTCTGGTCCCAGAATCACCCTTAGGAGCAGCCCATCTCTCCTACCCCAGGGCCCACTCCCCTGAGGCACAGCCACCGCCCTCCCTCTTCAGGTCCAGGAAGCTGAAGCTCAGATGATGTGGTCAGAGGGGCACAGCCAGATCTGTGTTCTGCCAACCCTGGCCCACTGGCCCCACAAGACCTACAGGCCAACCGGTGGCTCTGCAACCTCCAGAGAAGGTTCTCTCTCTGGCCTGGTACCTCCACCTTCAATCAAGCCCAGCCAGAAGTAGGGGCAGAACCCAGCCCACCTCAACTGTCCATGCCATGCTGGCCCTGGCCTCATCCCATCCTTACCCACTAGAGGCCTTTCCAAAGGCAAAGGCTCAGATCAGCCCCTTATAGCAGCAATGAGCAGAGCCCATCCCCACGGAGGTGGGCCTATGGGGAGAGGCAGCTAGAGAGCAGAGGTGTGCCCTAC
Organism: Castor canadensis; assembly: GCF_047511655.1. Lineage (NCBI taxonomy): Eukaryota > Metazoa > Chordata > Mammalia > Rodentia > Castoridae > Castor > Castor canadensis. Next base: position 208,857,166 of record NC_133386.1, on the reverse strand, counting down.
CTGTCCCCAGAGGAAGGACATGCAGGGTCCCTTCCTCCCAGGGGTATAGAGTATAGATTCTGCCCCCATCATGCTGCTTCAACTGTGCTCTGAGGACCCTCAAAGTGTGGGAGTGCCGGCCTGGAGGGTTAGGAGGAGCAATAGCCCCAGGCAGCTGCATGCGCCTCACAGTGAGGCCTGTCTCAAAAAACCGCCCCCTCACCCCCAGCTCAGAAGACTCCAGGCCCACAGGAGAAGAGCACAGCTCTACCGCATCCAGCTCTACCGCATCCGACAGAGGCAGCACACACCCACTTCGTCTTCAGTGTTCTGGTTTCTAAATTGCTTTTACCAAGACCCAATTCTTGCACATTTTAATCTTTACTCACTCTTATGAATTAATAAACATCCAGTGCAAAAAACACACAAACCGAAGCAAATCAAAGTCTCCCCAACCTCTGCCCCTCGACATCCTCAAACCCTCACTCACCACCCCTCCCACGAGGATCCGCCCAGTCCAATGGCTTTTTTCAGAGCCCCGTGTCACCCCACTTCCTCAGTTCCCTCCCTGCGGCACAGCCAGCCTGGCATTCGGACTTTCTGCCGACGCTGAGCGGCCTCGGGGCTCCCCCCACCTCGGTCTGGGGCGGAGCTCAGTAGGTCACGACCCTGCAGTCCCCTCTCGAGAGGGAAACCCCCTAAGTCTCAGCTCCGGCCCCCACCCACAGCCCAGCAGTGTGACTTCCTCCGGTCACTTCCCTGAGGACCCTCGAAGGAATCACCTCCTCAAGCTGAGCCAAGATGCTCACGCCTCGCCGGGCAGTTGGGCACCTGCTTGGAACCCTGTGCGAGGTCAGCGGAACCTCGTCTCTGCCGCCCTGGCCGTCCGTCCAGCTGGCCCCGTCCCGCAGCGCTTCCCGGGGAGCACGAGGGCGGGAACAGGGCAAGGGAAAGACCAGCGCGGTGGCCCCCGCGACCTGCCACCCAGCCTCCTAGGGCAGACGCTCCAGACCCGCACTGAGGTCCTGATGGGCCCGCCCCGGGGGGACAGGTGCAGCCGCGGAGAACCCCGACTCCTCCAGCAGAAACGCCGGCCTCCGGGCCAGGGCCACAGAGCCGCCACGCCCAGAAACGCCGGCCCGGCACTGACGCTCCCGCCTGCCCAGCCGCCCAGCTGTCGCTCCTGAGCCGACCGCGCCCGACTCGACCGACGGCCTTGTGCCCGGTGCGTCTCACCTTCGGCGGCGCCGCTGGCCACCAGGAGGCAGGCCGGCCGGCTGGGTAGCCGCTCGGACGCCATGGCCGCAGGCAGCACTCTCGCCTATGCGCGGGGGCGGGACGTGCGCGTGCGTGCGTGCGTGGGGGCGGGGACGTCCGGGGGCGGGGCGCGCGCTCAGTGGCGCACGCGGGTCACGTGTTCTTCGATCGGGGGCGGGGCTGGGGTGGCTGAGGCGTCTGGGTCATCCGCACGGTTGGGGTCGCGGTTGGCTACCGGGGTCGTCCGCACCTTCGTGGTCTCCGCTAGCTTTTTAGCCCGCCCTCTCCTTTCTCCGGGGGCCTGCGGTCCGAGCGGCCTCCCGATCGGCACCAGGAGTACCGTGCTCTCCCGTCCCTGACCCTTCACTCGGCCGAGTCGAGCCGGGCTGCAGAGTGGACCCGGAGCGAAGACCCTGCCTGCGACTAGCGCCCCGACAGGGGGACAAGGGCGGCCTGTCCAGCGGGCCTCCGGGGGCGGCTGCTTGTGTCCGAAGGTGAGGGGTGCGGTGGCTAGACACCTCTGAGGCGGGGGAATCCTCTTCAGCAGGACAGTTGGGAGATGCAAAAGTGTCCAGGAAAGGAGGGGGTGTCGTTTCTTGAGATGGGGACGCCTCCGGGGTAGAATGTTGAGTTCGGGTAGGAAATTGTCTGGGGTCGAGCTGCATTTGAAATGGTTTTTCTTTACGTTGATATTACACGGGAGTATCTTCATGGGCAGTCATTCAGTAGGTGAGCATCATTTAAAGCCTGAGCTGGAGGGAGGGCGGCTGGAGAAGGCTTGGACCAAACTGATGGTTAAGGGGGTGTCTTGGCTTTTGCCCTCCCCCACTACCACCTATGCCCTGCAGTTTCTGCTCCAAGGAGGGAAAGTTTGTTGTGATTAGGAGCAGTCAGAATGGTGAGTTCAGGCCAACAAGCCTCCTTGGACACGCACAACCACTGGCCCCTGTCTCCTGCCCAGCCCAAAGCAGACCTCAACCACCACCAGTCAGGAACACCTGCCCTCACCTTACCTTCACAGTAAGAAGAAAGCTGGGGCTCCTAGTTGGGCCTGGAAAGAGAAGATCCAGGGCCCTTTTCAAGACCCACAGGGCCAGGATGGGCCAAACCACAGGGAGAGTGTCCCATCCCCCACAATTGCTCGCCTGTAGGCATTGAGCCTGGGAGCTGTACGGACCAGTTGGAATTAGGGCAGAATGGTCCACCTGGTCACCCAGCCCCATCTGCACTGCCCCCAAGGCATTCCTAATGCACCAGAACTGGCTGAGCCAGCTACAGGTGCAGAACTAAGGGCACTGTCAGGAGCTGAGCCTACAGGAGTTCTCCACTCTGTGGGTGTCCACCTGCCACACTCTTCACATACTGGGACTTGTTAAGCAAGTTCTTTGGTTCCAAGAAAGGGAGGGAGGAGGAAGCTAAGTCTCCAGCCCCAACACTAGCAGCAAGTCTGGTGTGTGCAGTGTGTGCAGTGTTGCACTGTCTAGTGTATTTTGGAGCACTGTGCTTGCAAGTTGACCCTCAGACTTAAGTCCCTGGCCTCTGTCCAGACCTGCATGTTTGTGTGAGCACAGCTTTGATTCCTTCATGGGTAAGCCTATGAGGTTATTCAGGTCCATGTGGTGTTTGGGACCCAGGCCTTCATGGGGCAGGTGTGATAGAAAGGCAGTGGCTGGCCAGGACCTGCCTGAACCAGGAAGCTGTAGCAAAGGTCTGAGGGTAGTAACTGGCCAGGAGTCACATTCTGGGTCTGACATTTCGAGACTGTCTTTCCCTTGTCTCCTTCTGTGGTAAGATGACCCTCAAGGCCCTGTCTTATTGCCCTGGAGTGGGGGAGGGGTCTGCCACCAGGTGGTCTGTTGTCCCCAGTGGTTTCCTGCTCCAGTGGCTGGGATCTGTCCCCACACTTCCCTGTGTAGGGGACTAGAAGCCAGGCCCAAGAGTCGGTCCCCTGGCATAGGCCTACCCATGCTTTGGGAAGGGAGCCCAGCCTGCACAGCCCTAGTTTCCCAGCTCAGAACCACAGGAGTTTGCACAGCTCTCTTGCAAAAGTTCCAGAGCTCCGTACTGACCTTCAGCCCTAGAAAATACCTAACCACATCCTCATACTTGTTCCCCAGTGCAAGAAGAAAAACAACCCATGAATTCCTTGTGAGACCTCCTGATGCCCCTCATGCTGAAGACCTGTGGATAACCTTTACTGCTGATGTGCCCTGATGCACAAAGATTTACCTGCTTTCACTTCCTTGTTCCTACATATAAAACAAACGGGCTGGAGTAGTTCAGGGGTCATGACTCTCATCAGGAGCAGTAGCCCATCTGATCCCAGTTTTTCTCTGTGTCTTTGTCTTTCTCATTCCCCATCGCTCCCAATCACTTGTGCAGGATGCAAGAGGTGGTGCCCAAACAGGGACCTGATTACGGGGATCTCAGAGGATCAGGCAAGGGAACACTCTCCAGGGGATGCGTCTAAACAAAAAACAAGGCAAGGCGGAGAGTGCGATATTGAAAATAGTCAGATGTAAAATAATATGGGACAAACAGGATCTAAAAGTAGAGATCTTTATGTACAGATGCTCAGAGATATGCTTAAAACTAGGGGTAGTAAGGTTAAATTGCTTCAACTTACAGTTTTTAGATTATGTGCAGAATATGTGCCCTTGGTTCCCAGAGGAAGGGACAGTGAATTTAGAAACCTGGCAAAAGATAGGAGAAAAACTCAGGAGCCGTTAAATACAGACCTTCATGTTCATCATGTGGAGCCTGATTTGGGATTGTTTAGACCCAGCCCCTGTTCATAAACTAAAAATCAAATCTTCAGAATCAGAGCCTGGGGGATGCAGAGGTTCAGGTGGCAGCAGCCATTTGGGTGAGAACCCATAATATCGGAAAAGTCTCAGCCACCACTACCCTTTGCTACCATGGCTCCTCTGCTAGAGGCCCTGCCAACTTTTAAGCATCATAAACTTCCCCTCCCTGGCGGCAATTCTGAGAGCGAGTCTAGCTTGGAGGGTAGTGAAAATGAGGAAGATTATCAGGGTGCACTGATAATCCATCAGACATAGCTACAGTCTAAACCATTTAAAGGAGAGAATTTTACGCTGAAGAGCCCACTTCAGAGTGCTATTGCCAGGGCACGGGATTTAGGAGAGGATACTTCTGGATTTCATGCCCACCCAGTGTTTGAACGAGTTGACCCAGCTACAGGGCAGCCACAAAGGTGGCATGAGCAGATTTCTTTTAAAACTCTTAAAGAACTAAAACAAGCATGTAGTATGTATGGTGCCACAGTGGGTTTTACTCAGCAGCTGCTAAGCAGCGTAACTGCTGATACTGCCTTGCCTTCTTACTACTGGATGGCCATAGCCAAGGCCTGGCTCAGTCCCAGGGATTATCGTTTGTGGAAAACTAGTTATACAGAATTATGTAAAGAGCAGGCAGACCTCCTATAACACTGCTCATGGCGTTCCCATAACTGTGGATATGTAATTGGGCCAAGGAAATCATGCAGGGCTGGGGAATCAACCCCATTACACTCTACAAGCTTATGAGCAGCTTGCTATTGCTGCCACTCAGGCCTGGAGAGAGCTGCCCACTAAAGGCAACAAGTCACAGAAAATTACAAAAATTTTACAAGGCCCTGAGGAACCGTTTCAGGATTTTGTGGCACGCCTCATGCAACACATTGGTCGCACTGTAGGGAATCCTGAAACTGGCACAATATTAACTTGGCAACTAGCTTTTGAAAATGCAAATAAACATTGCGAGGAAGCCTTTTGCCCATATAGAAAGAAAGCTTCTCTATAGGACTTGATTTGCCTTTGTTCTGATATAGAAGGAGGTTATATTCAGGGGATGGTACTCACTGCCGCACTTAAAGAAACTTTACATCCTTCCAAGAAAAATACTTGCTATCATTGTGGTAAACTGGGGCATTTTGCTAAGGAATGCTACAAAGGCTCAAAATATAAAATTCCTAGACCTGTGGTTTCTGGGCCCTCCAGTTAGGCGCCTGAGTCACCCGGAATCTTTCTTCACTGCAGACAAGGCTGTCACTGCTGATCTCAGACTGACATTGAGGGCTGCCCCTTACAGTCACCTCAGGGAAACTCCCATGGGGCTGGCCACGGCCCCACCAAACAGTAGGGGCACTTTCTGTGTTCTGAAAGAGTCCAGGCATACTCTTTCAGGCCTCCCCAGGAAGCACAGGACTGGACCTCAGTCCCACTTCCTGCTACGTCCTAACTCCTGAAATGGGGGTTCAGGCTGTCCCCATGGGAATTTATGGGCCTTTACCAAAAAATACAGTAGGATTAATTTTAGGCAGGAGTAGTACGTTCTTAAAGGACCTCCAGATACATCCCAGGGTTACTGACCAAGACTACACAGGAGCACTCAAGATTCTTGCTCAAGCCCCTCAGAACTTTGTAGCCATTGCTCCCACAGACAAGATTGCACAATTAGTGATCTTTCCCAGTGTAAAAGCAGGGAAGGTGCCTACTGCCACCCCGTGGGGAGAGAAAGGGTTTGGACATTCCAGTCATACCTATGGGTACAGTGAGTCACTGCTGATCACCCCGAGATGGTTCCTTTTTTAAATGGCAAAGCTTTATGGTATTGTTAGATACAGGGGCAGATGTTTCTGTAATTGTGGAGCAACATTGGCCGTCCAAGTGGCCCTGTATTCAGGCCACTGGCGACTTAAAGGGTGTCGGCTCTACCACAGCTCTCTTACAGAGTGCTTGCCCCGTCTCCTGGCCCAATGAGGAAGAACACTGGCACTTTTATACCACATATGCTAAAAGATTTGCCTGTAAATTTATGGGGAAGAGATGGGTTACAAGAAATGGGAGCCATTTTGCATAACCCCAGCACTAAGGTTTCTCATAGGATGCTACAAGCTTTGATCCACGCAAGGGTTTAGGGAAAGATGAGCGGGGGCGACGAGAGCAGGTCTATCTGGTACCCCAACCACCTCGTATGGAGCTAGGCTATGATATATCTCCTACACATTTTTAGAAGGGGCCCTGATCCACAACTCCCCCCCACCCCCAATTAGGACAGCGGCCAAAATTACCTGGCTCACTTATGAACCTGTCTGGGTGGATCAGTGGCCCTTAACAGGAGAGAAATTAGCAGCAGCACAGGCCTAAGTACAGGAGCTATAACAAGCAGGTCATATGGAAACATCTCATAGCCCATGGAATACACCCATTTTTTGTTATTAAGAAAAAGTCAGGCAGATGGCGCTTGCTACTGGATTTAGGGGCTGTTGATACGGTGATGCAACCCATGGGACCTTTAAAATCCGGGCTTCCCACTGCCATTCCCTCACAAAATCATCTTTATATTATTGATTTAAAAGACTTCTTTTTTACCATTCCATTACATGAGGAAGATAGAGACATTTCTGCCTTTTCTCTATCTGTGCTTAATCATGAACGTTGTCATTGGAAAGTTTTACCCCAGGACATGGCAAACAGCCCCACCCTGTGTCAAGCGTTTGTTGCCACAGCCCTACTACCCTTAAGGCAAAAATTTGATCAAGCTTGTATTATTCACTATATGGATGATATTGTACTCAGCCACCCTCGTTTGGATATTCTTCAAAATCTATTGGCCCAAATTTGTTGGTTCGAGCATAAAATTATATGTGCTTGAACAATTGCCCAAATGGGATCTTATCGTAGCCCTGGAAAAGATACAGCAACAATCTCCCTTTTCCTATTTGGGCCAGATTATTGAGGGATGTTCTGTCTGCCCCCCCAAAAATAGAAATCCGTAAAGATAGCCTAAAAACTTTAAATGATTTTCAAAAATTGTTGGCTGAGTCCTGCCTTAAAACTTATACCGTGTGAGTTGTCTCCTGTCTTTAAGATTTTTCAGGGAGACACTCAACCATCATCCCTGAGATATCTTACACCGGAGGGTCGTATGGCCCTGGCTAAGGTTACACAAGCTATCCACGACTCTTGTGTTGGTTATTTTCAATCAATACAACTTCTTATTTTACCCACTGTGGGTTTGCCCACAGGAGTTCTTTGGCAGACTCAGGGAGTGCTAGAACGGCTGTGTTTGCCTCACTCCCCTGCTAGGGTCATCCCCTCTTACCATATTGTGGTGACTAAACTAACAGCCATGGGACGTTTTCACATGTACAGCTGCTAGGGCTGGAACTGTCCCTTATTGTTGTTCTGGTTTCCAAGGAACGACAGGCTTGGTTGTGGCTCACGTCGTGTGGCAAAATGCATTAGGAAACTTTACAGGACAGCTTGGAGAGCATTTGCCTTCCTCTACACTTCTGAATTTTGCTTCTCAACATGCTTTTATATTTCCTCACAATATCCGAGAGGATCCCATGCCTCAGGCCCTTGTGATTTTTACTGATGCTTCAGGCTCTGGGAATGCTGCTTATTTTTCCTCTCAAGGATAAAAAGTTGTGAAAACAGTTTTTTCCACTGCTCAGTGTGCTGAGCTTCAGGCAGTTATATTGGCTTGTCAGGATTTTGCTCGTGGTCCTTTCAATTTGTACACAGACAGTGCCTATGTATGTGGGGTGGTCAAAACCATTGAAACCTCTCATATAGGACATACCAGCAATGATCAGCCTTTTCATCTTTTCCATGAGTTACGGGTGTTATTACAACACTGTCAGCATTGTTATTTTGTGGGCCATCTCCAGTCCCGTTCTGGCCTTCTTGGTCCATTGGCTGAGGGCAGCTGCCAGACCAGTGCCTTGGTTTCTCCATTAATTTTACAGGCTGATACCCGTCACCAGCACAACAGGCTGATTGATACCCCGTCACCAGCACAACAGGCTGATTGATACCCCGTCACCAGCACAACAGGCTGATTGATACCCCGTCACCAGCACAACAGGCTGATTGATACCCCGTCACCAGCACAACAGGCTGATTGATACCCCGTCACCAGCACAACAGGCCGATACCCGTCACCAGCACAACAGGCTGATTGATACCCCGTCACCAGCACAACAGGCTGATTGATACCCCGTCACCAGCACAACAGGCCGATACCCGTCACCAGCACAACAGGCTGATTGATACCCCGTCACCAGCACAACAGGCCGATACCCGTCACCAGCACAACAGGCCGATTGATACCCTGTCACCAGCACAACAGGCCGATACCCGTCACCAGCACAACAGGCTGATTGATACCCGTCACCAGCACAACAGGCTGATACCCGTCACCAGCACAACAGGCCGATACCCCGTCACCAGCACAACAGGCTGATTGATACCCGTCACCAGCACAACAGGCCGATCCCCTGTCACCAGCACAACAGGCTGATTGATACCCCGTCACCAGCACAACAGGCCGATCCCCTGTCACCAGCACAACAGGCTGATTGATACCCCGTCACCAGCACAACAGGCTGATTGATACCCCGTCACCAGCACAACAGGCCGATCCCCTGTCACCAGCACAACAAGTCGTACACAGCCATCCTCAGTTCCACCAAAACTCCAGGCTCTTCGGGACACTCTCATACCACCCGGGAGCAGGCCCGTCAGATTGTTGACTCGTGTTCAAATTGCACTGCTCATCTGCCTGTGCCTGCTGAGGGAGTAAACGCTGGTGGTCTTCACCATCAGCATTGTGGCAGATGGATGTTACTCACATTCCATCTTTTGGACGACAGCATTATGTTCATGTCGTCATTGATACTTGCTCTGGTTTTACTTTTGCCTCCCCAAGATCAGGGGAAACAACAGGCCACGTCGTAGCCCACTGTTTGGCCGCCTTGGCGGTGATGGGCAAGCTGCTCCATATTAAAACAGATAATGGCTCAGGCTACATTTCTGCTGCCTTTAAGGCTTTTTGTTCCTCCTTTCAAATTCTTCATACCACAGGCATACCCTGTAATCCCCAAGGCCAAGCTATCGTGGAACAGGCTCACTACACTTTAAAACTTCAATTACAAAGACAAAAAGGGGGAGATAGCTCCCCGGCCACTCAAATTAATAAAGCTATTTTTTACTTTAAATTTTTAAAACTTTTCAGAATCTGGCCTTAACACCTGCTGAAAAGCATTGGGGAAATTTTCAAAAGAAACAGCTAGCACAGTATTGTGGAAGGATGTGATGACGGGCCTGGTGCAGTCCCAGCCCAGTCTTGATGTGGGGCCGAGGTATGCTTGTGTTTTTCCTGAAGATGTGGAAAACCCAATTTTGGTGTCTTCATGGTTTCTGAAGACTCATAGAGTCTGTGGACCAACAGATGAAGAAGCTTCACTTGATGGGCCTGGAGGAACCCAACCACTGTCAATCTTGCCTGCTGTGGTAATGCTGAAGGGAACTCCTCCACTGAACAAGCCAGGGATTCCTCAACTGCCACAAGCAAAACGCCATCTTGACAAGCACAGTGGAATGACTCATGGATCAACTCCTCCGACCTGGGGACAAATAAAATGTTTAGTGGTTATGGCAAGAGAGGTTGTTAGAGGGCGGGGTCAGGAAGGGACTCCCACTGTTCTCTTATTGGCTATGATTGCCATCATTAGCTAAGAGGTAAGCCCTACAGGAGCCCAAGAATTCGTACATTGGGCTTTTGTGCCTCATCCACCTCTGCTTCATGCAGTTACCTGGAGAAGTCCACCTATATCAGTTTTTATGAATGATTCTGAACTTGTTGGGGGCCATTCTAGTGGTCATCTTACCCCTACCTCTGCAATTTATAACTTTACAGAACAGTTTGTTGCTCTACAAACTGTGCATGGGTCATTAGTTCTAGTGCCTCCCCCTTGCACCCACTTTGAAGAGTGCCCTGTTGTGGAATGGCACTCAATTTATAGATAAAAAACTAGAATTCTTTGGTTTTACAATGCCTCATGCTGGCCCCATTTTCCTCATCGCCATGATAAGTGCAACCCTTGGCACCCTGGCAAGGGGCCCCTTGGGAACAGTGCATGTTTGCCTCATTCATGGCCATGAATCTCACCAGTCATATAATTGTGTATTGGTCTTAAAATGGCACCTCTGAGACCAATGCAACAGGCTATTGGACCACCTCTGCTTGGCCCTGATGGGGGCATCATCCAGCCAGACTTGTGGAAGCTAGGGACCACTACCACCTTCCTCAGTTTTGACAAGCTGGTCATTGGTGAAGACAGGAGGCGTTAGAGCCCATAGCAGGGGGCTTCAGGCATGTGCTCAACACCCTTTTGCTCTATTCACTGGAACAATTAATATTTCTAAAAATGGGAGCATTTTTATATTTCCTGTCTGAATTGTAATTTAACATCGTGTGTTGATAGTGGTAGTAACTGTAGTCTTTTGCTGGTTAAACAAAGTCCATATAAATCAGTGCCCACAAACTTTATAGGCCCGTGGGATCACAATAGAGGGCTACAAGTTGATAAGGAAGTAAAGGCTAAATTGGGAAGAGAAAAAAGATTTGTAGGCCTTCTTGTGGCTGGCATCATAGCGGCCATTGCTGCCATCACCGCTGTGGCTACCACCGCAGTGGCTCTCTCTCAGTCCATTCAAAACGCTCATTATGTAAATACTTTGCCCAAAATGTGAGCCGTGCTTTTCAACAGCAAGTGGCTAAAGACAAAAAGACAATATTCGTCTAAATACCTTAGAAGCCGCATTACTAGTAGTGGGTGATGAGTTACAGACTTTAAAATTTAGACAGGAGTTATTACGTCATGCAGGCTTTCAACACATTTGTGTTACTGCCGAACCTTACAATAAGTCTCAGTTTCCCTGGGGCAGCATCAAGGCCAATGTGATGGAAGCCTAGGAAACTAACAATGATTCCTTAAACCTATAACTATTGAGACAACAGATTTTGGCCATGCAAAGAGCACACAATCAAGTTATTTCCCCTGCAGATATGGCAAAAGTGATTTTAGAGGAATTACAAGGATTTAATCCATTAAATTCTCTTAAACATTCCTTCTGGTATCTTGCTGGTATAATAGTACTAGTAATTGTTTGCTTTTGCATGTTTTCAGTCGGATATCGAGCGGTACAGAGACATCTCCTTAGATTAAATGTCGGACTGCACCAGGAACATTTAGGAAATAAAACAGGGGCAGATGTAGGGAACTAGAAGCCAGGCCCAAGAGTCGGTCCCCTGGCATAGGCCTACCCATGCTTTGGGAAGGGAGCCCAGCCTGCACAGCCCTAGTTTCCCAGCTCAGAACCACAGGAGTTTGCACAGCTCTCTTGCAAAAGTTCCAGAGCTCCGTACTGACCTTCAGCCCTAGAAAATACCTAACCACATCCTCATACTTGTTCCCCAGTGCAAGAAGAAAAACAACCCATGAATTCCTTGTGAGACCTCCTGATGCCCCTCATGCTGAAGACCTGTGGATAACCTTTACTGCTGATGTGCCCTGATGCACAAAGATTTACCTGCTTTCACTTCCTTGTTCCTACATATAAAACAAATGGGCTGGAGTAGTTCAGGGGTCATGACTCTCATCAGGAGCAGGTAGCCCATCTGATCCCAGCTTTTCTCTATTTGTGTCTTTGTCTTTCTCATTCCCTGTCATTCCCAGTTAGGTCTTGTAACCCACTTGTGCAGGACGCAACACCCTGAGTGGCATTTCTCAGGTCTGAGATCTGGGCCAGGTATCGGGACAGTCCTGGACACCTGGGCATGATCAGGACTGCTATGGGGTGTGGTGGAAAGGTACCTCCTCCTCTAGGCAGAGCACAGAGAGCCTTCAGGGACCTGGTAGGTCTGCCGTCAGCAGCTCAGACACAGGTGATGTCCCTTGGGAAGGGTCCATGTCCTCATTGTGAGGGGTGGCCAGGGCTGCATCTGGTATACTGACCTGCTGAGATCCTGAGTGTGAGGCTCACACACTCTAGTTGGGGGGAGGGGAAAACCTGGCAGGAAACTGAAACTTAAACTGAACCTGACAACAGTCATGTAGCACTGAGGATGAAGTAGCCAATGAAATTTTTACAAGCAACCATATATGGGTTAAACTGCTTCTCACTTCTGTAACCTGCTTGCAAGGGTATATGAGGCAAGGCCCTTTTGTTCTTGGGGCTCAGCCTTTGGATGTGGATCTGCTGAGCTGCTGCGCGCACGCTAATAAACATTGCTTCCTGAAAAGCCTTGGTGTCCTGTTTCCCTGCTTCAATATTCCACATTTCTGGGTGCTCAGTCCGGGATTCAGAGATGTTGTTTTCACCTCCTTGTCACTGGGACTCAGCATCCTTGGCCCACTGGAAGAGCACTCCTCCAAGCACCAGTGGACCTGTTGATCCAATGGAGGGACTTGCCTCTCCTGGCACACTGGAGAGTGAGTCTTGGTTGCACAAAGGAGCCCGGAGAAGGCTCGGGAACCAATTGGGAGCTCTGCCCATCAGACTAGTAAGAACCTGGGTTCAAATAGTAGGCCTGCCTTTGGGAGGCAGAAAGGGAGCCTGATCACCTCCCAGCAACATCTGAGTAGCCCCATCCTGGATGAAACCATGTCTCTCAGGTTAAGGGAGCAGAGCAGAAGTGTGTGTGTGAGTGAGACTGAGACGTAGCCCAGCTACAAAGCAAGTGAGGACCCTGTGTAGGTGTAGTTCCTGACCAGGTGACCATGTCCAGGTTACCAATAAGGGGAGCACATCTTTCTTCCCTGTGTGACACAGAAGAGGACCCCTTACCTCTCCAAAAATCCCTACCGCTCTGTGTCTGTCTTGATATCTGGTAATGGGAAGAAATGGGTGGAAATCAGAGTAAGGGCATCCCCTTTGGAGTGTATGCTTAAAAACTTTAAAAAGGGATCTAATGAAGACTATGGAGTCAAGTTAACTCCTAACAAGCTTAGGACCCTTCGTGAATTGGATTGACCTGCTTTTGGTGTAGGGTGGCCCCCACGAGGGTTGATAGACAAAATTGTAATCAATGAAGTTTATAGGGTAATTGTAGGGAACCTGGGCACCCAGGTCAGTTTCCCTACATTGCTTGCAGGATGCAGTTCTCAGCCTGCCTGCATGGCTAAGACCTTGTCTGGAAGAAATCTGTAGGACAATGGTAGCTAGGGTGGCCTCAACTTCCAAGTGTAGGGAGAAATCAAAGGAGACTGTACTGGCTGTGGAGCCTGAGGAACCACTGCCCCATGTGCCACTTTGTCCACCCCTGCCACTGGCGCCCAGTTCCGCACCCTCACCTTCAACATTGGATGAAGAAGCTCCAGGGACAGTCACACCTGTAAAATCTGGCCCGGAAGCCTCTGGAGCCTCAACTCCCCTGACCTCCCTGAGCCTTCTAGTTCTCACCCCACATCCCCCATTCAATCGAGGACATCCAATCAGTCTCCATGAGTACCCCTCCTCTTCTCAGACTCCCACCGTTCTCCAGATTCCCCTGAGGGAGGTCCAAAGCCTAATGTATTATGACCAGGATGGTCAAATACAAGGAAGAGAGTGTTCATCTCCCAGCCCTTTACCATGACAGACCTCCTAAATTGGAAGCCCCATACCCCCTCCTCCACAGAAAAACCTCAGGCAGTAAGTTTAGCAACTGTCCATCATCCAAACACATAAACCCACCTGGACACCCTGCTGACAGCCTCTTCTGACTATTCAGTGCTGAAGAGCAATGCCGTATAACATTGGAAGCTCTAAAGTGGTTGGAGACCAGGCCCCTGAGGCACTGTAAATGCCAAGCATATGTTCAAGCTCCTTTCCTGAGGAAGACCCCCACTGGGACCCCAACGAGGACCGAGGCTACCAGTGGCTTGAACAGTATCAGGAGGCCCTATTGGAGGCATGAAGGAAGGAGGAAAAAGGACATAAACATGAGTGAAACTGAGGACCAAGGATCAGACAAGAGTCCCAGCCAGTTTTATGAGCATTTGTGTGAGGCCTTCTGCTCATACACCCCTGAAAACCACCAAATGATTAACACCACTTTTGTTGACCAGGCCCAAGGGGACATAAGGCGGAAATCGCAGAAACTGGAGGGATTTGCTGGAATCAATGCTAGCCAGCTTCTGGAAGTGGCCACAAAGGTTTTTGTTAAGATCAGGAGGCAAAACAGGAGTCTGACAGGAAAATGAAAAAAGAAAGTGGACCTCCTTTGCTGCAGCCCTTGTTGAACGGTCAGGCAGGCCATGATGGGTTGGTCTGAGCAGAGGCAGGGGCAATCACCGTGACAGCGACCAGTGCCCCCAGGACGCCCCCACCACAGGGAGGAACTAAGTCAAGATCAGTGTGCCTATTGTCGCCAGGATGGGCACTGGAAGAATGAATGTCCCCAAAAGGCCAGGGACTCCCAGAAGGCCCCTCAGACCAGAGGCAGAAGCCAAGTTGTCAAGGGAAAGTATTAGCCTGCCTGCAGGGAGGCCAGGCCGGGCCCTGGGATGAAAACATTGGATTGGCAGCCCTGGAAGGCTATGAGGAGAAGAATAGGACAGACCAGTTTCCATTCTACTAGGCCCCTGGGAGCCTATGGTCTGAATGAGGATAGGGGGGCCATCAAGTTGGACATGGGCACAGAACTCTCAGTTGGGGCCCAACCAGTGGGCCCCCTTTCACAAAAGCATACAACTATTATCAGGGCTACGGGAAACCAAGCCTGCTGCCCCTTCTTAGTGTCTAGACAATGCAGTCTTAGGAGTCATAAAGTAAGGCACGAATTCCTCTGTTTCCTCTGTCTCCCCAAATGCCCTGTGGGCCTGGGGCAGGGACTTGTTATGCAAGCTGAGGGCACAGATAACTTTTGATTCTGATGGCATGGCAGCCTTAAAACTGAGAGGTCCTGAGGCAAAGACTCTAACACAGTTGCACAAGGAGAGGAATGGTGGCTCTATGTCCCCGAGGGACGGCCTCCTGAGATTCCTGAGCTTCCCAGACACCAGGATTCCAGCTGTCTGGGCTGAAGATGATCCAACCCCTCAGGCCTTGCCAAAAACATGCCCCCAGTACTGGCGGAACTAAACCCCATCAGCCAAAAGCAGTACTTCATTCCCGCAAGGCCCAGGTTAGAATACAAAAACACCTTGACATACTCCTAAAATATGGGATCCTTCAACTGTGCCAGTCCAGAAAATGGGGACTGAGGATTTTAGGCTGGTTCAGGATCTCCAGGCAGTAAATTTAGCAACTGTCACTGCACCCCATGGTCCTGAATCCCTACACACTCTTAGGCCTTGTGCCAGCTAAGGCAAAGCTTTTTACCTGCCTAGATCTAAAGGACGCATTTTTCTCATCTGCCTGGCCCCACAGAGCCAACCTGTTTTTGCCTTCCAGTGGGAAAATCCCAATATTGGGGAAAAGGAGCAACTGACCTGGGCTCAGTTGCTGCAAGGTTTCAAAAACTCCCCCACTATCTTCAGAACTGCCTTGGCATCTGACCTGGCATCTCAGCTGACCAGCACAGCTGTGCATTCCTCCAATATGTGGATGACCTCCTGCTGGCTGGACCAACTCTGGAGGACTGTATGGAAGGGACTTGTCTCCTCTCTTTTACGAGAGGCATTGTACAAAGTTTTTCAGAAGAAGGCCCAGATTTGCCAAAACACTGTCAAATACCTTAGCTTTCACCTGTCACAGGGGCAATGCAGGCTCAGCCCCAAGAGGAAACAAGCTATCTGTTCCATTCTGGCCCCCAAGACCCACTGGCAAATCAGAGAGTTTTGGGAGCCACAGGTTTCTGCTCAATCTGGACCCCTAACTCTCTCTTTTGGCTAAGCCCCTCTATGAAGCCACAAAGGGGGGGAGAACAGGAACCCTTGGTATGGGGAGAGGAGCCAGGGAAAACATTTAGAGAAATTAAGAGGGCACTCACAAATGCCCTGCCCTAGGTCTGCCAGATGTGGTGAAGCCCTTTTTCCTGTATGTCCATGAGTGAAAGGGGATAGCTGTCAGTGACCTGACCCAGCCACTAGGCTCCTGGCATCGTCTGGTAGCTTACTTGTCAAAACAATTTGATGTCACTTCCTGAGGCTGGCAGCCTTGCCTGCATGCCCTAGCAGCCACTGCTGTCCTAGAGGAAGAAGCAGACAGGCTCACCCTAGGGCAAGAACTCACCATCCAGGTTCCCTACTCCGTCCTGACACTCATGGAGCACAAGGGAAATTACTGGCTGACCAACTCTCAGATAGTCAAATACCATAGTATGCTATGTGAAAACCCACACATCCAGCTAGAGGTTGTTAACCCTGTTGCCAGTTGACTCAGGACCCCTCCAGAACATGATTGCTTAGAGGTAATGAATGAAGTCTTCTCAAGCCAGCCGGATCTAACTGATCAGCCTATAGGCCACCTGGATGTTGAATATTTCACAGATGGCTGCAGCTTTGTCTGGGATTTCATGTGCTTTGCTGGGTATTCAAGGGTTACTCAACTCAGTCATTGAAGCCCATCTACTGCTGGTTGGAACTTCTGCACAAAAGGCTGAACTTGTTGCCCTCACATGGGCACTCCAGCTCGCTGCAGGAGTACAGGTAAACATCTATACTGACTCTAAATATGCCTTCACGGCCATTCATGTCCATGTGGCCCTATATAAAGAGAGGGGACTCATTGACTCGGGAGGAAAAAGTATCAAGTATGAGCAGGAAATCCTCGAACTGATAGACACTCTATGGGCCCCTAAACAGGTGGCAGTTATACATTCCAAGGGCACCAGAAGGGAGAGGCAATAATTGCCAGGGGAAACTGGAGAGCTGACAGAGAGGCCAAACAGGCAGCCCTCACGAGGTGAGGTGACGGGCCCCACTGCCCTGACAGCTGCCTTGTTCCAATGTTCCTTAGCTGAATGGGACCCACGGTACACAACACAGGAACAGGCCTGCATCAAGACTGATGAGGGAAGCTTTCTACCAGATGGTGGAAGTTTGCCATGGTCGCATTGCCATTTCCGAGTCAGTGGCTCCCATCTTTGTCAAGCAGTTCCATGAAGGAACCCATTGCCACCTTGGTCCAGCACTTCTGTGTCCCCAAGCTCTCCAGCATAAGTAAGGCAGTATGTGAAAGATGTAATCTGTGTGCCACAAATAATCCCCGGCAAGGGCCCAAGGGCACTGCCCCAGGTGCAGAGTGTTGGCAGAACTCCTCTTGAAAACTTTTTTTTTTAACCAAACTGTAAATTCTTTTATTAACAGGCATTATAGACAGATAATACTAATCTTATTTAAAAACCATGAGTGCCATACTGGTGAATATACAGCTCATGAATAATTTAAAAAGTATTTCCCATTTTAAAAGGCAACACAAAGCATACAAAACCCTGTACTAAACAAAGAAGCTGTAATATGGATACATGACTGTTGTGTCTAAAATGATATACACAGTACACAATTAATGTTAGTTACGCGATTGGTACATTTTTCTCTATGATTCTCTTCATGCTTCACTTTCCCCAGAGACTGAATTCTGAACTTCCTCTTCTAAAATTGGTACAATCAGGTGATCCCTGGACATCAAATTATATTTCATCACAAATTTAGTAAACCGATGACATAAAAATGTTTCATCTTCATATTCATCAAATATCTGCCGGTGATGAAAATAAGCATGTGAAAATATTCTGTAAACCCTATGGCATAATGATCCTGGTTTTGCTGCAGATGATTCTTTTATGCTAACCCTGCTGCGAAAATATTTATTGCTATTCAGAAGACATGCAGCACCATCAGGCGTGTGTCTCATAAAGTCTATAGCAGGACACTCTTTTGGACTTTTATGAGCTGCACAAAGAAAAATCCATTGAATAGGACCCTAAAATTACAGCTGGGAAAACTGTCAAGAGACCCATCTACAGTGGGATCAATTACTACCTACAGCATTACTAAGAATCAGTTCAAGTCCCAAGAAGCAGACAGGGCTTTCACCCTTTGAAGTCCTTTATGGACGCCCACCCCCTTAATCAAGGGTATGCAAGGGGACCTCAAAGAAGTAGGTGACCTCACCTTGAGACAACAGGTGCAGATTCTTGGGTCAACTTTCTCAAAAATCAACGATTGGGTCCTGGAGAGACTCTCCATTAACCTGACAACCCCCTCACACCCTTACAAACCAGGAGATGCCATCTGGGTAAAAGAATGGAACGTCCAACCATTGAAACCCCATTGGAAGTGACCTTTTGTTGTTATTTTGTCTACTCCCTCCGCTGTTACTCCCTGGATCCACCACAGCAGAAGGAAGCCAGCCTCTCTCAAATGGGAGTGCGTCCCCGACCCCACCTCACCCTGCGAGATCACTCTCCAGAATGCCTGCACCCTTCCTCAGCAGGACCTTGCTTCCTGGGAAACAGGTGTGTGGTTCCCAGGGGACCATAAACAATGGGATTACAGCCCCAGAATCTGACTAGTCTATGCACGGAGGAAGCTCGAACATGGGATGCACACCTGCTCTTCTCTACATACTTGGACTCTTACCTTTTGGGTTGGCTCTTGCAAAGTTTCCCCCATGTACTGAGTGTTATAAGAGAGCCTTTGTTGGGACCTCCATGCAGCCATATTTTGTATCATACACCCACCAACAGGTTGGATGTTACATCGGCTCATATACTCCTCAGGTTTGCAAGGTTACTAGTAGGCGATACTGGAAGTCCCAGAGTGAGGGGAACAAAGCAGGTTACATTTGCAATGGAAAGTGACAAGAGTGGGTCTGCTGGACCCATTTGGACATTGGGAAGGTTCTGATGGTGGGGGAGTCCAGAACATTGCTCAGGAACAACTTGTTAGAGAGACAGCACACCAAGTGTCAGAAGTGCTCTCGCCCACACCAAAGCAGGCTGCCAATCAAGGCCCTGGGCCACTGTAAAATGAAATCAGAAGTGAATTAGGCAAAGGATTAGACATCCAAACAATAGGAAAAAATCTTTTTGTAGATCTGTAGGAAAGGATTGCCAAAGAACTAAACATCTCAAGTGGCTGGATGTGTGGAGGTGCCCTCATGAGTGAGGAATGGCCTTGAAAAGGGACTGGTTTAAATGCTTACCAACTTTTATTGTGGAATCAATCTGTAACTAGACAACGAGTAACTGACCTCAGACCTGGGATTCTCACATCAGAGGGAACTGGGGAAGAATGTATCAAAAGAACCAGGTCAGAGTATGAAAAGTGGGCAGGGGGAACCCCTTGTAAAGGGGACTCTCTTGGAATGGGACTAATCTAACCTGGTGGCCCAATGAGCCTAAATGGTATTGGACAGTGCCCCCATTGGAAAACTGTCCCCAATGTCATGATCCTCCAACCAATGACAGCCTCTTAAGTTGTTCTACTACTGGCGGGGCGAACCCATTCCGAGGCATCCCTGAGATTGGCAAATATTGGGATAACCTCACCAATACTGACCCAGGATGGTGGAGGGCACTGGATGGGTTATTCTGGATATAAGTGAGTTTATATCAGACTCCCTGGGACTTGGAAGGAAGCTGTACTATAGGAGTTACCCAGCCTGGGTTCTTCCTCTTTCCCAACCACCAAGGGGAACAGCCGGGGGGCCCCCCTTTTTGAAACTCTGGGGCCTAAAACAAAAAGGGACCTCGAGGTGGGGGGCCCACAGAGATGGGGAGGAGATGACTGGCCTCCCCAGGGGATCATCAAGACCTATGGACCTGCCACCTGGGCACAGGATGGGAGTTGGGTTACCAGACTCCTATCTATATGCTCAACAGAATCATTAGGTTACAGGCAGTCGTGGAAATTATTACCAGGAAGACCGCCTCTGCCCTAGAGCTACTGGCCAAGCAACAGACCCAAATGCGAGTGCTACATATCAAAATGGCCTGGCCTTTGGGTTATCTTTTAGTTGAGGAGGGGGGAGTATGTCAAGTTCAACTGATCAATTGCCGTCTCCACATAGATAGCACTAATATTAGAAAATGGCACGTGTACCTGTACAAATGTGGGAAAGGTGGGACCCGAACAGTCTGTTTGGAGGTTGGTTCTCTGCCTGGGTGGATTTAAGGCCCTGATAGGGGCGATGACTCTTGTCTTGGGAACATGTTTAATACTACCCTGCCTGGTTCCCTCGGTATTGCGGTCAATCAGGACCATTATGGAAGCCACTATAGAAAGGAAAACAGCCACCCATGTAATGATGCTGTGGAAATACAAACTCCTAAATCAGGGTGATGCTCTTTGACCCTAGACAGGTCCAAGCATCAAAGAGGGGAATGATGTAATTGGGGCAGAGGAAGACATGACAGGAAACTGAAACTTAAAGCAACTGAACCTGAAAACAGTCTTGTAGCACTGAGGATGAAGTAGTCAATGAAATTACAAGCAACCATATATGGGTTAAACCTTGCTTCTCGCTTCTGTAACCTTCTTGCAAGGGTACATGAGGTGAGATCCCTTTGTTCTCAGGACTCAGACTTTGGATGTGAATCCACTGAGCTGCTGTGGCACCCTAATAAACACTGCTTCCCGAAGAGCCTTAGTGTCCCGTTTCCCTGCTTCAATATCCGGCAACAACACCTGTACCCTGGACAAGGCATCCGGGGCATCACATATCTGCCTTTTAGGGCCATCTGATGGTGAGTGCCCAGGTGGAGGAGTAAAGGGGAGGCGCAAGGGCTGGGCGCTCGGGGTCTGTGGGAGGAGGTGCAGAGCCCTTACAGCTCGAGCTTGCCTCTGTTTGGAGCTCCTGAGCCACAGGAACACAGGGATTGTGGGGCCTGTCATGTGCCAATAGGGAGACTCTGTTGTTTTGTTTCCCATCTCTAGAACTTAACCCTGGTGGGATCCAGGAATAGGTGGGAGGCAGACATTCCTGGGGCCTTTGCCCCACAGGGTCAAACTGACGGCAGGACCTCCAGCCTCCTGTCACCCCTGCCTTCTTTCTTTGTAATTCTTCTGTTTCAGAGCACGCCAGAGCCTCTCCTGGGTGCCCTAGTACTGTGTGCTCCTCACTGCTTGAAATGCTGAGCTCCTCTCTGCCCACCAAACTCATAACCATCCCTCAAGCTTGTGGGCCCAGCAGCAGCATCTGCCCAGTACTTCCTTTTTTGTTCTTGTCGTTTTTGGTGGTATGGGAGTTTGAACTCAGGACCTCCTGCTTCTTAGGCAGGCACCTTACCCTTGAGCCTCCTTTGTTTTTTGTGATCTCTTCTGCCCATTGTCATGATGATTATCAACTAGCCTGTCTTGAGATGGTGGGGAGATGAGCCTAAAGGTAAATGGTCAGTCAGCATGGCTCCTGTTGCAGCTGAATCCGGAGTGGTCTGTTTTTTTCTTGTGCTGTTCCTGGGGCCTGAGTAAGCAGCTGGCCAACTTCCTACTTACAGGATGCAAAAAGCATGGTCAGCAAGTATACTGCATCAGCCTCCCCTACAGAAAAAAGGATGGGTGAGCCTCTCCTGCAGGAAAAGAGTATGATTGTTTGGGAATAAGCAAACTCATCCCTTCTTCCCTCTGTGACCACGCCACTCCAGTTCTGGAGAACTGCACATTTGGAGGAGGGCAGCGAAGTGATCACAGCCACAGCAAGGATACATTATAGGGCAGAGGTCTCCAAAGAGGAGCTGTGGTCTCTTGGGAGAGTACAGTATATCGTGTGATGCACAATGCTAGAGAGGAAAGCAGAAATACCCCGCCCTGTGTGTTCTGTAAGAAGCCACACTGATGGCTGGTCTGTGACATGAGGACCAGTGCAGCCCTAGTCCACATGTGGGTACAGGTGCTCTAAAAGCAAAGGCTAAGGCCACAGTTGTGGGGTCTGCGAACCTTGGTGGGGACGTGGTCTAGGGCCTCACTGCAAGGCAGGGTCTCCCTCCAACAGCGTCCAGCCCACAGACACCTCTGGCCCTAGAGGTGATGCTGTCTATCTGATTTTTACTATTTTGTGGGTTTCTGTTTGATCGGGTATACATATGTACTTTTTTTTAATACACTGCATGCTTTTATATCTGGTAATTGTTTAGGCCTTAACAGTCACTCTGCAATAAAAATAACTTAAACTAGCACTGGGTGTCTAGAGTTCTCTTCCTTTTGGAAGGGATCCTTAGGTTACTCAAAAGTTTAAGGCCCTATGAAGCAAAAGCTAGGCATCAGAACACACCCGCACCCCCCCAAGCCCTGAGCCTTGGGGAATTCTGTTACCTGGTTCTGACATTCCCCTTAAACAGGCACCAAGGCCTGAGCACAAGTGGGGAATTAGGAAAATGAAGAAACTGTCTTTAGAAAGTATCATTACCAAGTTGCAGTCACTGGTAGCAGGTGGCAGGTGCAGGCTCAGGTTCAGACAGGCTGTGCCTGTCAACGTGCTGAGGCTATGGCCTTCAGGGCTGCTCCTGATGGAAAGAAGTGACATGCAAGCTCTGGCGGCTCATAGATTGAGAGTGAGTCCACGGTGAAATTGTTGGAGTAGATGACATGGCAAGATCTAACCAAAATTCCGGAAAGTGAAGCAACAGTGTGACAGTTGATAAATCCAGGATCCAGGACCTCTGTTCCACAAAGAAGATTTTTATGGTGCACCTTGCAGCAAAGACTCAGCATGCAGGAGCAAAGGGAAGAAATAAACCAGCAGAAAAATGGACAGATGGCACAAAGAGGAAAAATCCCATACGGTGAGACCCAAATGGCCAAGAATCCTGTGAAAGAAGCAGGTCAGCTCAGTGCAATTGGGAAATACCAGGAGAGGCCAGTGCTCTCAGGATGAGCAACCTGTAGGGCTCTTTGCCCAGCCTTGGCCGGAGAGGAGAAGTGCACTCACAGGCTACAGTGCAGCGCCTGGTGGGGTAAGGTGTGCCTGCTGCAGAGGATGCTGCAAGTTCACTTCTGGGTTCACACCTGAGGAAGGGAAAGCAGGGGCGCAAAGGTGTATGCACATCTGAGTTCACAGCAGCACTCAGCATTGTTCACGAGCTCACACTTGTGAGGCCGAGGCAGGAGGATCTCAAATCCAAGGCCAGCCTGGGCTACACAGCGAGACCCTGTCTCAAAAAACAAAACAAAAAGATGGTACATTTTATCTGCATTTCATAGTGAACCAAGGAAGTGTGCACTGTATCCACAAATCCATAAGGGTGTCAGTCGGCTTTCCAGTGAAGACCCGAGCTAATCAATTTACACAGAGAAAGGCTGGTTTCATCTCACAGTTTGAAAAGCTTCAGTCTATGTGGTGAGTCAGCATGGTATGGTGGAAACAAGTGGTAGAGCAAAACCACTCACCTTCGAGCCTGGAAAAAGCAAGGAGGGGCTGTAACTCCACTAACCCCTAGCTGGGTGAGGTGGCGGCCCACACCTGTAATCCCAGCACTCATGAGCCTGAGGCAGGAGGATCCTGAGTTTGTGACCAGCCTGGGCTGCAAAGAGAAACCCCATCTCAAAAACAACGAAAACAAGCCAGGCGCTGGTGGCTCATGCCTGTAATTCTAGCTACTTGGGAGGCAGAGATTAGGAGGATCACAGTTCAGAGCCAGCCCAGGCAAATAGTTCAGCCTGGGCAAATAGCCCAGGCAAAGACATACTATCTTGAAAAAATCCCACACAAAATAGGGCTAGCAGAATGGCTTAAGTGGTAGAGCAGCTGCCTAGCAAGCATGAGGCCCTGAGTTCAAACCCCAGAACTGCCAAAACAAAGAGAATCAATGCCTTTGGGAGACATTCCAGATCCAAGCTATAGCAAGGTCTTACAAGTATTTTCATTTCTGCTTTTCTAAAGTTAGAAAAGAATCAGTAAATAAAAGGAGGAATATCACAGCATCAAAGGGCCTGGTCGCAGACCAGTAAGGACCGTAACCTCTACTGCCTCCCAAGTCTGCTGAAGTGTAGGAAAGTCCTTGTCTGTTTTTGTTTTACGGTACAAACCACAGGATGGACGGACTGAGGGAGGGGCCTGGAGAGCAGCACAAGAGAGTGAATGATGTGCCCAGAAGGCAGTGTGGTCCTAGCATCTGTGGAACAAGGCTGCCATGTGGGCTGTCTCCACAGTACCCTCCCCTAGGAAGGGCCAGACACAGGATGAAGGCTTAGGCAGGTGTCCTCCAGAACCTGGAGGAGGCTGTGGGTATTGATGGTGGTCAAGGGGAGATGAAGAAGGGTGGTCTGGGAAGGGCAAGGGGTCCATTTGGGGTGTTTTCACCCTGTGGGGGCTGTTCAGAGTTGGGTGGGTCTAAGATGTAGAGGTATAGGCAGGGCTGCTGCTTTCAGGGCTGGAAGGGAAAAATGGCTGTCACCTATCTCCCAGCCTCAGCTACTCGTGAGGTGGGAGAGGAGCCCAGGATGACACAGCCCAAAAAAGCACTTTCAGGGTCCAGTGGGGCCTTGCTCCCTGAAGCCCACTCCCCAACAGCCTCACCTACAGCCAGGCCATGGGCAGCCCCTGCCAGCTGGGCATCAGCCAGAACAGGCTCAGAGAGCCTGTGGAAGAGAGGTGATGGGGGGGACCTCCCTGCAGCCTGTTCTGCACCATCCATGGATGGAGGGTTCCCTGCAGAGATGATGGAGAAAGGCCCCTCCCTGCTGGAAAGGTCAGTCTGAGGAGCATAGCTCCCTTCCCCAGTGCACTGGGGCCAGCAGTCCAGGCCTGGGGCTTCTCTTGCAGCCCCTGGGTGTCCAGCTCAGATCAGAACTCTCAGAAAAGCCAGGGAGGAGCATCTGGGATGGAATGGGGGCTGGGCTGTGGGTAGAGCTCACCAGGACTGAGGATGCAGATGTAGCAGGCAGGGCCCATCAGGGGACCTGGGACTTCCTGCCCACTCCCTGGACAGACCAGGGTGTAGATCCGTGGCCCCCCATGGCCCAGTACAAAGTCTCTGCCCCTCCCAGCCACATGCAGGTGAGGACACTAGCCCAGCCTTTAGACAATAGAGTTTATTTCAGACTCAACCTCCACTCAGGCCCAGGGGTCCTGCGGCCACTGGCCAGGTGAGGGCAGTGTCCCCACAGTGCCCACCGCCACCTTCTGGAAGCCTGCCAGCCACCTCACCAAGGGGCGAGCTGGGACCAGATGCGCTGAGAGGCCGTGTAGCGGGTCTTCCTGCAGGCAGTGGGTGGTGAGTGATGGTCACTCGCCAAGCGGTTCTACTCTACCTGTGTTATTGCATTTATACGCTTGTAGACTCAGAGGATACTGGGTGTAGGCAGGAGGACAGTCTGTCCAGAGTGTTGGGCAGGCACAGCTGTGGGGCGGGGTCTTCCATGTTCCCCCCGTCTCCCTGCCAGTCTCTCAGTCAACCCAAGACCAGCTCTTGGGCTCCACCTTTCCACCCAGCCAAGGCATGGATAGCAGGTGGAGGTAGACAGCAGGTCAGTCCCCCTGCACCAGGCCCAGACAGCCCCCCAGCTGCGCGAAAGAGCAGGAATGGGGAGAGTGAAACAGCTGCACCCTTTAATGTTCCTACAAGGGCTGGCACCCCCACACACACCCCGCACACACCTATCCTTCAGAGACCAGCTGAGCGGGTGGGCCACACACAAGGTCTGCTCCTTCCTTGCTACTCCCAGCTGCCAGGTCTAGACAGAGCCCTCTTCCGGAAGTCAGAGCGCTTTCTGCCCTACTGTGCAAACACCAGCGCCTGGGCTCCTCCTGGTCCAGAGCTTGGGAGGGCAATGCTCCAGGGTCAGAAGAGATGGGCTCTGTCCTCTGGAGGTGGGCTGTCCATCTTTCCTGCTGCCTGTAAGTATGGGGCATAGGTGTATATTTATATGTCTATATATCTGATGTGTGGTATAGATAGCTATTTGTGAGCTTGCATGCAATGATTTCCCAGATCTGTACAGTAAGTGGGTCTGGGCCCCCCCACCTGAACACCAGGCATCATTTTTTCCGGGCCAGAAAGGCCACACCAAGAATCAGGGCCATGGTTGCCACAGCCACACCGCCAGCCACCAGCAGGGGGGTCAAGTTCTCACAGGGCCAGGAACCTCGGCCCCCTGGGCCCTGGATGGCAGATTTGTCCTCCTCTGCCCCATCTCCAGGACCCTTAGGCTCTGGGGTTGCATGGGGACTGCTGGGGGCCACAGGAGCTGTGGGGGCTGGCTTCAGGTTGCTGTGGTTGTTGAGAAGTGAAGGGTCTGCCTTAGCAGAGGTCTTCTTGGCAGGGGTGGGTGCAGGGGCTGCTGGTTGCTCCTGCTTTTCTGCTTGGGTCTCCTTCTTCACGGGCTTGGTCAAGGGGGCTTTCCCATCGGCAGCAGGGGTGGCCTTGGCCTCAGTGGCCTGAGGTACTTTGGCGTCTGGTTTGGGGCTGCTGGACTTTCCTCTGGACTCCATGGTGGGTGATGCTGGCAGCTGAGTGGAGGCGTGTGGGACAGGCAGGTGGATGGACCACAGTATCTCAGGACTGCTCACCCCTGGGCATTACATGGGCCTGGATAGAGACACAAGCGAGTCTGTAACAAGGGACTGTGTCCCTCCTGTGCAGTGCCCCCCTCCACCATGGAGACCCTTCCCAGGAGCCCCAGCTCTGGAGCCTCTAGTGGGTTCAGTTCCTTTCCTTCTAAGACCTGGCCTCCATCTACCCATGGCCACTCCCAGAGAAGCCCCTCCAGCCACAGAGGCAGGACTGTGGTTCCAGCCCAGGTGGGAGGGGGAGGAGTTGGAGGAGACCAGCCAGACTCTTCAGTCTTCTCCTCTGTAAGCTGGACTTGCTCAAGGACACACTGTGCCCATCCCATCAATTGCAGCGGAGAGGGGGAAGCAAGAATCAGCCTTGAGAACTGGGAATGTATTTGGTCAAGGAGGGGCAGGCAGGAGCCTCGACAGGCACCAGCAAAATGAGCAGTGCTGTCTTGGGAGGAGGATGCTGAGGGGCCTCAGGCTGCAGCATGGCCAGGACCCAAATGGAGGAGCAGCACGGCAGTGAAAAGAACCTCTGGGCTCTCAGGTGATGGTCAGGGTGGAGAATGGGCCTAGGCCACTAGGACTACAAGGACCCAGAGGTGAGAAAACTGAGATGTCTCTCCTGGAGGCAGAGAGACCAAGACAGTAGTCCCAAGCCACCAGCCTCCAGCTGGCCATCTGCCCTACCCAGCTTCTAGTGCCCTCTCCTCAATACCCACATCCAGCTCAAGGGCAAGATGTCCTTGCTGAGCCCAAGGCTGTGGTGGCCTCTGGGGCAAAGAGGATCCCTGGCACAAGTCTAGGGCAGGCACACACTGTGTGGGGCCTGTGGGTCAGGGTAGAGGACAGGCCCAGGGTGTAGGAAAGGCCTCACCTAGATTCTCAATATCCCTGTTGGGCAGAAGACTGGGTCCTGCCAGCCTGTCTCAGTGTGTGGGGTCCTGCCCTAAAGACCTAGAGCCACCTGTCTGCCTCTCCCCTGAGAGGATGACAAATGCCCCCACCTCCAGGAAGAGGGAGCCAGTTTGGGAGGCAGAAGCTCAGGTACTCCACCCCTCTGCCAGGCGCAGTGACCACACTGAAGGTCACCTGAAGGTCACCTCATGATGAGGATGTCCCTGTGAGAGGCCCAGCAGCTGCCCCACCTCCCAGGGAGCCCTTGCCGCCCCTCCACGCCTGTAGCTCTGCAGCAGGTGGCCGTCAAGTTTGCAAAGGGAAGGAAGACCCCTGCCACCTCCTTATTTTTGGCTCTCACATCCCCTCCCCAGGTCCGGGCCTCCTCGCCCTCCCCAGAGCCTCTAAGCCCCGGAGAGCAAGGGGCCCGCGTGCAACCCCGGTGACCTTCAAGGCTAGGGCACCGTGGCTTCAGCCGCCGGACCCGGCGTCCCTGTCCCTGCCCACCCACGGCGGGGCCCGCCACCTTACGCCTTCCGTCGGGCCTCCAGCTGGGAGATGCGCGTTCCCTCCGCGGGGCGACGGCGGGCGGCGGCTGTGGACGCGGAGAGCGCTCGGGAGTTTCCCACAATGCACCGCTCCGGGCGCAGGACCAGCGGAAAAGGGCGGAGCACGGCGATCGCAGCCGCGTCAGCCGGACCACGCCCGGCCCAAGGCCCGCCCCACTGGGGCTCTGGGGTCCCCCCCGAAGGGAAGCGCAGGCTCAGCGAGGAGAGACGCCCGGACTGCCCTCCTGTACCCCATCCAGACTGGGGGTCGTGGGGGCCGACGTGCCCTAACCGGATGGATGGGCCTAGGCCCGCAGGGGGAGGAGGCTGTGCTTCCCGCCCCATCCCCAAAGACTCCCAGAGAGCAGGCATCTACTTAGAATATTTATTTATCCTCTTACATGACAAGACACAAAAAATTACAACTCCTTAAAACTCTTCAAAAGAAAAAAAATATAATTCTGTAAGCAGCAGCAGCAGCTTTCAAGGTACAGATATGACGGGAGGGGGCAGCTCCCAGGAGCAACCGTGAACTGGGGGCCAGACCTGAGCCCCAGGTAGTGTCACTGGGAAGGGTCCTCCACAGAGGGGGCCGGGTTTGGGGACACAGCACCAGCACTTCAGGGTCAATCACCAACACAATCACATGGCCAGGGCTGGGAAGGTGCCTGCCTTAATTCACACAGAGGGTCCAGGGTTGGGAGGGCAGGACTTTGTGTGGTCAGGGGCCTGAAGCAGAGGCCCATAGAGTAGGGTGGACCCTGAGAGGGCTGCAACATCAACAGCCCATGGCCCCAGGCTCCATACTGGCCCTCATGTCTGCCCTCTCCCTGGGCAGGCCTAGTCCAGGAATAGGGATAGCAGAAGAGATGCCAGGCTGGAGAAATAGTCTTGGGATGGGGTCAGCAGAAGGCTTAGGGCACACAGGAGCACACAGTGCCTGACCACATGGGGAGGGGCAGTAGTAGCAGTAGTATCCCCACAGCCCCATTCTCAAGCAGTCAGGTCAGCTGAGGGGTGGGAGATACAATCTGACCCCCCCATACAAGGTCTGGGTCCCACTGGGGATGAGGGCCAAGGGCCCAGCTGAAGTTCCCACAGTGTGTGTGTTTGTGTGTGGGGGGTGGGGTGGGGGGGGTTGCTCTGGGAATCAGAACTTATTGTGATCCCTCAACCTGGGAATCCTAGCTCAACATGGGGCAGGAGACCCAATCCTACAAGACTGGCCCAGGAGGCAGAGTGGAGAGTCCTGACCAAGGCAAGAGCAGCAGGTGTGGATGGACTGATGGACGGAAGGATGGACAGACCCACGTGGGTGCAGCAGGTTCAATAAATAGGTTTGTGGGGGGGGGGTCCCATTTATAAACCAGGAGAGCCTTGGAAATAGGAGCTGGTGGACTGGGGGGAGGGGAAAGGGAAGGGTCAGCCTGCCCAGCCCAAGCCTGGAAGCCCCAGCCCAGAGACCAGCTCTGTCCCTGGGGGTGTTCAGGCCAGGCAGGACTAGGTCAGGGACTGGCTCAAGGAATGTACAGATTTCTGCATTTTCTACATAAATAAGACATTGATCCCAATGGTTGTCCCTGCAGGACCTCCATGGACACCTGTGTGTATACCCCCTACATGGACCCTGCACTCCTCCTCCTGCCTCCCCTGTTGATAGGGAGGGCTGGGAGAAACCTTCCTTCACTCAGCCTTCGGCTTTCCACCCTTCTCTGGCCCCAGTCAATAGACTAGGGAGGGGCGGCCGTAGACTTAGGCCTGGGGGCCCTGCAGCAGCTCCAGCAGGGACTCAGCGATGCCCAGGAAGTAGACCACCTGGGCGATGCCAAAAAGTGGTGCAATGACCAGTGCTCGGCAGTAGGCACCCTTCAGGAAGGCCAAGGGACCTTCATGACGCCAGATCTTTCTGTGAAGGAAAGAGGGTCAGAACTGGTGCCCAGTCCAGCCCAGCCCCCAGCCACCAGCTTGTGAAACCTGGCCCACCTGGCACAGTCCAGAAACCCTGAGTAGGTGTCCTCATTGATGCCTCGCTGAAGTGACTGAAGCCGAGTCTTTACCACTAAAAGAGAGTGTGTGGGTAAGCATGGGAGCCCACCAGTGGCTCTCCATTCCCAGTCGGGAGCCCAGCCCCTAGCACTGACCATCACAGGGATTGACAGCCACAGCGGCTGCACTCCCAGCCACGCAGCCAGCCAGGAAGGACACGTAGAAGGGTGACTTCTCCTCAGATGCTGGGCGGCCCAGCTGGTTCAGGTTGGCAAAGAGGGGGAAGTAGACGATGGAGAAGGGCACGTCCCTGTGAGGAGGGCAGCCGTGATGCTGACAGGAGCTAGTCGAGTGGGCATGAAGACTTCCTCCTCCCACCTGCCCCAGTCCTCCCACCTGAGCAGCGTGGCCCCTAGGCCCTTATACAGGCCAGCAATGCCATGTCTCCGAAGGAGGTCACGGGTCAGCTGGGTGGCCGTGGGCCGAGGACCAGTTGGAGCCTCCACTGAAGGCTGGGTACCCCCCTGGGCAGAGAGCTGGGCCTGGGCAGCCAGGATCTTTCTCTGAGCAGCTGGTGAGAAACAGGCTCTGGTCTCTTCCTCCTGGCTTGGGGTAGAGGCAGGGGAGACTCCAGCCATTGTCCCCACCCCCAGCTCTATCCCCTCCTTGCCCCTCACCAATACGGCCTGCATCCTGTAGCTGGATCTTCAACATCTCCATGGGGGTGGTCACGATCACCTGGCAGGTGCCAGCCCCGCAGCCTGCCAGCATCTCCTTAGGCAGGGTCAGCTTCTGCCTGCAGGGGAAGGGCAGGGGCCATGAGAAGCAGGAGCCCTCTGAGAAAAGGATGGCTACCATGCCTGGCACAAAGAAGGATGGGAGTGGCAGAAGCAGCCATGGCTCTGTGGGGGTGCAGTCCCCAAAGTCCTAGGCACTCCAGCAATGGGCATGGAGCCCAAAGGACAGATGGCCCTGTGGGCAGGGGCTGGGGGCGGGGGGGGGCGGTGAGACCATTCTCTTACAAAGAGAAATGGAGAATTAGGGGTCACTGCAGCCCCACACTCCAGCGATGGTGTAGCTGGTTGTTGCCCCCAAATCCTGGCAAGCTGTTGGTGGCTGGGGGCCAAGGACAGCTGACTCAGCAGCCACTCTGTGCCTCTCCATGTAGGCAGGGGGAGGCTGCCTCACAAGATTAAGGAAGCTGAGCAAGGGGCCTGCAGTGGGAGAGTCCCTGAGAACCCCAAGGTGGATACGGCTGGCTAGGCTGACATCAGTCCAGAGGACCATTCAAGTGTTTGCCAGACGCCCTCCCCTAAGACCTGGGCCCCCAGCAGTTAAGCAGGCCCAGCCCCTCACCCATCCTTAGACAGCTGATGTCGGAAGAAGTCGTTGGCTGCCAGCTTGATGGCCTTCTCAGGGGTGACCAGGGTCAGGTTCACGGCGGCTCCTGTGGGGCATATGCGGGTCAGATGGGGCCTGGGGAACACAGGTAAGTCAGGTGGGGGGTAGACGGACTCAGTGGCTTGCGCTGGGGAGGCTCTGGGCAAGTACTTGCCTCTGGCTGGCAAAGCCCTACCCAGCACTCCTTGGTTGCCACCTCCTGCCCTCTCACCCACATATGAGCTTGGTGTGTGCCAGGCAGGCGGGAACCAGACAGGATGGGCAGCACTGTGGCCTCCTCCCCTTCTTCTCTCTCATTCTGGCACTCTCCCGTCCCCTCCCCATGTCCTCCCCTGCATTTCACCTCCATCTGTCCCTGATTCTGGCAGGACAGGCTCACCCCATGCAAAGGCAGTAAGGACCAGGTCCCCAGTGCCCAGAGGTGGGCCTCCCTGGGACACCTCCCACCTGGTAGACAGAAGGTGCTCCCACTGGCAGGGACCTGGTGTAGGTCAGAGCTCAGCAGAGGTGGTGGTCAGTGCCGAGGCTCAGGGTTGCACAACACCCAGGCAAATCCAGGCCTGGGGATTGTTTTCTAAGCTGCTTTGCATAATGCCCCCACTTGCTCCTAGCCCCCAGGCACAGATGTGGTTCTGCCTGTCCCGGAAGGCAGGGGAGAAGACTGCAGCCACCAGAGTGGACAAACAGATCCACCTAGTGTCCTGCCACACCAGGCACTGGCATTAAGTGTGGGATAGCAGTAATGCCCAGAGGAGGGGCTGAGACCTGCCACTCACCAGAGGTCTAGCCCCTCAGACATCCAATGCCCCCCAGAACTCAGAGTTGGGTTGATGGCCAACTCAGGCCAGGTATAGCCAGTACCCTGAGATATATCCATACTTACACTGGAGGCCCAGGCTGCTGCCCCACCCCTGCTCCCAACCAGGCTTGCCCATCTGAGAACCTCACCCCGGTACATGCCGAAGTAGCCCTCGGAGCGGATGGTTTTGATGAGACAGTCAGACCTGTAGCCAAGAGGATGGAGTGAGCTGGGGGCCATGCCAGACTCCATCCCAGAGTGCAGATGCAGCCAGCGGCTTCCTTCTCTGCCCAGCCTGGAGTGTCCAGGGCTGACAGAGAGGCCAAAGTCAAAAAGTCTAGACTGGATGGGATCTCCCTCAGGCCGGCCCTAGCCTCAGTTTCTCCTCTATCCCGGCGAGGGAAACGCAGGAGCAGAGCTGAGGCGCAGGTGGCGCCCTCCTCCCATGCCACACGCTGCCCCAGACAGAGAGGCACTCACAGGCTTGTGTACATGCGCTGGCCATTCTGCTGGTTCTGCAGCCGTGTCTTGGCCAAGTCGATGGGGAATACGCAGGTGACCCCGATCAGTCCAGCGATGCCACCATTGATGAGCTTGGCTGGCAGGCTATGTGTGGCAGAGGCAGGTGTCAGGACCCACTTCCTCCGCCACGGGGCAGGGGTCGGACGGGGGCGGGGGCGCAAAGCCAAGACTGAAGCCTTGTTGCTTCTGACCTGATCTGCTTATCAGCCATTTAACTCAGTACACCAGGTGCAGCGGGAGCAGTGGACGCCAGGCCAGGCGTGGAGCGGAGGTGCTGATGGGGAGGAGGGGAGGGACCGCAGCAATGGTAGCTGAGAATGGGTAGGACTACGGGGAAGGTCGTGCTCCACCTTCAGGGGAATATCACGAAGTGAGCCACCTGGAAGGAAGAAGGGACTGGAATCAGCCGAGGGTGGGACCCATCAGGGGACAAAGCCTCCCCACCCCCACCCTCAGTATCACATGTGGCATCAAGCCCCTCATCCCCCTCCCCACCCCAGATTGGAACCATCCACGTGGCCAGGGGATGCATGGGGGAGGGAGGGGAGGCCACCCATCCCTGGAGCCACCTGGATTCCCCTCGGTGCTCTCTCTTTGGCTGGGCTGCGGTGGCCTCCCAGCCAGCCTTGCACGAACACGCTCACGTGCACACAAGGCAAGCTCCAGCTTTTAAAGGGCCAGGTGCCTCTAGGCAGCCGTAATTTGACCCTAGTCTGCACTGTGGTAACTGTCCCCCATCCTTGAGCAGAGAGGCAGCTGGCACCTGTCTTCAGAATGGAAGCTTGGGGTCTCCTCTTGGTAGCTCCAGGACCCTCCACCAGGATTAAGCTAATGGCTACCCAAAAGGGCTTGGCCACCCCAGGGACAAATCCCACCCTCGTGGCAGCCCACTCTGGGTCGTGGGTCCCTCTTCCCCTGGAGAAGCATGACACCCCTCCCACACTCAGCTCTCTCACCCACACTCCTCCCCATTTCCCTGGGAATTTCACCCCCAGACAGACAGACAGACACAGAACCCAGCAACCAAGACCTCCAGGAGCTGCGGAGTGTGTGGCATGAGGAGGCAGCTGGGGGTTGCCTTCCTCTCTCCATTCTCCTGCTCCTGAAGCTGGCATCCCCATCCCCTCTGGGGGCGAAAGAAAAAGCCTGTCCCACAAGCATCGGGGCTGGGAAGCCAAAAGCTAGTCTCAGGGGCCTCACATGGGAAACACAGTCATAAAAACTGAGCTGTGAGGTTCAGAGTTCAGAGGTCCTCTCCTGTGCCTTCCCTCCCAGAGGTCAGTTATCACAAGCTAACACCCACAGTTCTTCCAACCAGGGTCACACGGCTGGTTGGTCACACAGGGCCCTCAGAGGACTTGTGACCTTCACCACACTGGACTACCAAGGGTCTCTGGGTCCTCCCACCCTCCGTTGTCCCTGCTGCCCGCTGGGTCCTGCTCACCCCGAGGTGCATGGGACTCCACAAAGCCACCGCTCCACACCACTCCACAAGCCAGCTCACCAGTGAAGATAAAGCAGTGGCCAGGGGAGGAGGCTCGAGAAGGCAGGGATTGGCCAAGGGGCGGGGTGGGGCGGGGCGGACCTGGTGTGTAGGGGGGTCGACTTTCTCTTTCATTTTGGGCAAGCTGAGGATCCCTGCAGTTTTAGGAGAGCGAAGAAAAGGGGTGATACAGCTTCTGGGGCCAGGGCCCAGCCTTGGATCCTAGGGGCAGGCTGACCCAGAAGGCCAGGCCACCCACCACAGGGACCCCAGCCCATGGTCACCATTTCCCGGGACACCCAGCAGGTTTGTCTACAGCCTGTGGGCTGAACCCAGGCACCCAGAGGATTAGGGCTTCTTGTGTGCTTCTTCAGTATGCACCTGCATGTGCCCCTTGAGAATGGGTCTGCACCCATTTGGCTGGTTGTGGGTGGGGGGGTGGAGAGAAGGATGTGTATCAGGGAATTTCATGCTGGGGCAGAGAAAGGGTTCCCAGATCTCACAGAGCACTGGCTGCCATCCACAGGCCCTCACTTGGCAGGTACAGAGCTCGTGAGGCCAGCACTCCCAGTGCCCTCTGACCAGTCACCTGCAACACACAGGGCTGCAGAGGGAAAAGGTCTCTTTCTGCCCTAGCCTGTGGCAAAGGGCATGACCTCTGAACTTTAGCCTTTCTCCCTCCTCATCAGCCTACTCCTCCCTCCAGGTTTAGACCAGTCACAGCCTCCGTCCCTGCTACCACAGGGCTTCATCTCTCCTTCTGGGCCCTGCTCTCCTGGACTGCCTCCAAGAGCAGCCCCCTTTCTCCCCAGACCCTACTCCGTCTGGGGGGTCCTGGCAGTGAAACTGACCATCTGAAGTGGGAGGGGAGGAGAGCGGCAGGCACTGAGTTCCCCAGAGCTGAGTCAGCCCTGAACCCCAGGCCACCATTCAGGCAGGCCAGAGCATTGGGGAGGACAGTTGCTGGGCTGAAGAGTGAGGAGCTCTGCCTGTGAGCAACTGGCAAAGGGGACCCTTGTCACCCAACTGGACTGGACCCCTCCCCTTTTCCGTCTTTATTCCAACATTTCCACCCTGCTTGAGACAGCTGTCAAGGGTCCTCCCCAGCACCCTGCATGTTGCTGCCATAGAAACCTGGCTGTGTCCAGGCGGCTGAGGCCCCAGGGCTGTCTGCCTGGCTGTTCCAACCTTCCCCAGTCAGGTAAACCGGAGGCCACAGGCAGGCTGGGAGAAGGCAGGTGAGCATACAAAAGGCTCCCGCAAGACCATACTGCTTCTTCCCAGAGCCAGGGGTGAAAGCTCCCAGTGATGTAGCCGCCCAGCAGCATCTACCTCCAAGAAAGGCAACGGGATTGAGGCTCAGAGCCTGGGGCTGTCCGTCAGCGTCCCATTCAGCCTTCCCCAGTCCTTTCCTCTGTCCTACTAGCTGAAGAGGCCCAGAGATGCCCCAAACGGTGGACAAAGAGGAGTGAGCTGGGGGCCGCGTTCTCGGTTCCAAGACATCTCTGTCCTCTACTCCACTGTCGGGACTCAGCTGGCCTCGCTGTCTCCGGACAAGGCGACGGAAGCTCTGGCCACCTACGTGTCCACGCACGTCCCCTGGGATTCCGCGTGTGTGCCCCCCTCCCTCCCCCGCCAGGCCTCTCCTCCCTGGGCTCCAGCCCCAGACTCCCACCCGAAGAGGACACGTGTGCGCAGGGAGCGCGCCCGGCACCGCCGGGGCCGAGCACGGCCTCCCACACCCGGACGACGTGGGTCGGAGCATCCAACTGCCCAGGCCCCGCCGGAGCCGTCTTGCCCCGGCAGCTGTCACCTCCCCCGGCCACCGTGGCACCCCTGGCCCTCCTAACCCTGGCCGCGTTCGGGTGGGCGCCACGGGAGCCGTCCGGCGGGCACTCACCGCGCTCAACCGCCGCGCTCGCCTCCCCGCTGTGCCGCGCGCCTGGTCTGCACCTAGGCGGGGAGGCGCGTCCGCTCGGCAGCGAGCGCGCTCCGCCCCCGGGCCGCTCCACGGCTTCGGCTCCCCCTCCCGGCCACCTTGGCCACTGCGCCCAGCCAGACCACAGCCTCGAGCCAAGGCCACCCTCCAGGCCAGGGTTTGAGCGCGCACAGACCGGCCTGGGTGTCCCCCAGAGCCCTGTAGGGACCAGGACGCATGGTCTGGGAAGGTGGCGGGGAGCACCTGCATGGGGGGTGTCCTGGGGGAAGAGGGGTCCCCAGGCTAGAGAGAATGTGCTCTGAGGCAACTGAGACTGAGCTGGCCAAGAGCTGGTGAGCAGGGCGTTTGTGGCCATCCTGCCACACAGGTGACTTTGTATCCATCTCAGCCCACAGCAGTGTTACTTTGTAGAGTGGGCTCTTCCCCAGCTCTGGAAGATCAGGACCAACAGGAGGGCCTGGCATGGTGAGGGGAAGCAGCAGGAACAAGAGCCATGAGGAAGTGTGGGCCAGCAGGGGCTGGGCCTCAATTCACCTAGCCAGCCCTTCCCTCCTCCTCCCTCCCCCAATCCACAAATAAACCAAACTCTGAGACAGCAGAACACTGCTGGTTTGTTACATACAGAGACACTGTCCCCACACAGGGCAGAGGGTTGAGGGTAGTGGCTGTGCCAGGGCACATCAGGGGCCAGCTCAAGCCCATGGGCCTAGGCCTGGGCAGGCTCTGAGATTTGTGAAGATGAAGTGCCCGGTAGAGCAGGGTCCTCAGGGGCCAAGCCCGTGCGTCGGATGCTGTCTTGGTACTTGTGGCGACCAAGCTCCAAGATGGCATGGACCTCTTCAGCCACATCCTGCCGGTCACTCTGCTCCAGTGCCTGCACCAGGAGCCCCACAGCCCCAGGGTTTCCAGCCTGGCGCTCGGCCCAGGAGAAGAGCATGTGACGGATCTGGCCATCCAGGTCATCCCTTGGAGAGGAAGGGAGTTAGTGACAGAGGAATTCTGCCCAGAATCACCTGCCACACTCAGGGTCACTCCTCATTAGGGGGTTTCCTGCTCCTTGGGCCAGTTGTAGCTAGACCCTCCCTTAAGAGCCCTGTTTGCCCTGCCTCCCATCCCTGGAAAAAACTGCCACTGATGAACAGAACTCTAGATGCAGCAGGGCCCAGCCCAAAGGCTGCAGTGGGAGGCTCACTGGAACTCACCGGAACTCATGCCGGATGCGCTGCAGCTCCCGGTAGGGCATGCCCAGGTGCAGGGCCACGGCTGGCCAGTCAGGACCCAGGCGCCCAGCTATACTCAGCAGATTGCTCTGAGTCAGGAAGCCAGTGTCAGCATCACCCAGGTTCAGAGGCACCAAGGAGAGGCCAGCCCCCTGCCCACGCCCCTCAGACCTCTGGAGTCTCTGTTGGGAGGACGAAATGCAGTAATCCTGACCTCATCCTCACATCCTCGGTCACCCCCAGGACTCCGCCCCAGCCCTTTAGCTCACCCCCCCCCAGATCGCACCGGCAGCTTAATGGGCAAAGTGGCCATCCACAAGGCATCTGCACCCTTCCTCTGCCGGGCAGCCTCAGCCTCCTGGGGCACCTCCACAGGAACTGAGCCCCGGTAGAAGGACACCTGAGGAGGGATCAGGTGTGGTTCAGAGCGCTGGCCTCTGGTCAGGCACCTGGGAGGCCCTACCCTATCAGTCCATCAACCCACCTGGCCTCGCACAGCCTGAGTCTCCCGGTCTAGGGCGGTGGTGACGTATACCTCCTTCACATTCTTCAGGTGTGAATAGAAGACAAAACAGATCCTGCCGTCCACACAGTCTGGGCGGTCTGGGGCAGGAGACGGACTCAGGACGAGGGTCAAAGGGCAAGACCCCAGGCCCCTCTAGGCAGGAAAGCCCTACCAGCATCCACATCAATGCCACACTCAAAGGCTGCAAAGAACTTCTCGCCCTCAAACATCTCCACAGTGTCGGAGGGCTCAGGGCCACGGTAACGCTCCAGCAGCCGCCGCAGGGTGGCATCCACCTGCAGGGGCACCAACTGGGCTCAGAGCCCTAAGCCCTGTTCCCACCCCAGCTTTCAGGCCACCCCACTGTCCTCTTGCTGCCCCACCTTGTTCCTGGGCAGGCACTGCAGCAGAACCTGCTCGGGGTCCCGGCGCCTCTGCAGCGCGATGAGGTTCACTCTGTGCAGCCGCAGCCGCTCCCAGGCCTTCCGTGCCAGGCCCCCCACACAGGTCTTGGTGGTATACCAGAGCCAGTACCTGGGAGGGCCGGGAATGGGGTGTGACTATACAGACTGGAAGATGGGACACTGAGGAAGCTGGGGGAGGTGGGTACTGACCAGGAGAAGTGTGTGACCTGGAAGCGCGCATACAGGTGGGTGAGCTCCAGTGCCACCTGAGCTGTGATGTCATCCCAGGTAGCTTCGGGAGGGGCCCGATACAGCAGGTGCAAGCGGGAACGGTCCAGACTGAAGCCTGGACAAGAGGGGACAGCAGGCTGAGGCTCCCCACCCAGGTGCACCTCCCACTGCTAAGCACTGTCCCCTCTACCCTATGGCCATAGGTTCAAGGATGTCACATGGCAGCCTTACCTGTGACACCAGGGGGCAGAGGCAGTTGCACAGTGACTGGTCGGAGGAAGCTGGGGGGGCCGCTCTGTGAGAGACACAACAGAGGGCTCACCGCGGCCTCTGGCTCCCCAAGGAGGGCTTGCAACTCTCGGCCAGGCATACGGACCACCTAAGCAGAGAGGTCACTTGAGTGCCCATCTGTGTACTAGGGTGCCAACTGCCACCCTTGGCAATGCCCTGACTGTACCTGCATGGAGACATGACGAGGTTCCTCCGTGGCCCCATGGGGAAAGATAACCTTGACCCCAGGATGACCAGAGGAGCACAGCAGGGTCCCCTCTGGTGGTACCAGGCAGGCATTGGACACAGGACGCAAAACCACAAGGAACCAGGAGAAGTGGGGCACCTGGCAGCGAGCCCAGAGCCGCTGGGAAGTGATGGTGGGGACAAGGTCAGAGGAAACAGAGTTAGGGCAGAAGCAATGGGCAGGGATGAATGGAGTCAGGATGGGCTGCTTACTGCCACCCCATAGACCTGGGCAGCCCTCACCTTGGGTGCCTCTTCCTCCAGGTGGGTCTCCAGGTCACTCCAGATGCTGTTACTCCAGGTCCTGACCACTACCTCACGGCACCGACGGGTCCGTGGGGGTACAAAGAGTAGCCACAGGCTCACATCCTGCCAAGCAATGGTAGTGTGAGGGCTGGGGTCAGGCCTGAGGCTTCCACACCTGGTTCCCGCCATACCCTGTCCATACCTGCTGGAAGGCCACCCCATGGGGCTTCAGCTCCAAGACACCACTGAGCAGGAAATCGTGAGGACCCAGGGAGATGAGGCCTGGCTCCGGCAGCCACAGTCGATAGTGGATGGTGACTGGAGTAGTGGTGGCCCCCGCTGGGAACTGTAGGCGGACACCACAGGCCAGGGTCACAGAGCAGCCGTGGGGAGTCACAGGGAAGCTGAATGAGGAAAGAAGAGGTATGAGACACAGAAGGGCCTGTGTGTTGGAGCCTGACCCCCTGGGGACTCTAGGAGTCATGGGCAAGATGTCTAGTGGCATGGGCAAGGGATTCAGTGTGGCCACAGTAACAGCATGGTCAGATATCCTTTAGTCTTTCTACCCCATTACCTGTCCAAATCTGAAGTCAGGAACAGTCTGGGCATTTCTGGAACCTCAGGTGTATCTGTGCAAGGGACAGAGCAGTGGTCAGGATGGTGATGGTGCCAGTATCTTCCCTGTGTCCAGGCCCTACCTCACACCAAGCCTACCTGGGGGGCTCAGAGGATCTGCCGAGGCCTCACCCAGGGGGTTCCCCTGTAGGCGCACAAAGGGGGCATCTAGGAGTTCGGGGGGCAGGTCCCGGAGCTGGTTGTCCCTCAGGTCAAGCCTTGTGAGCATTGGGAGGTGGGCCAGGCCAGCAGGCACTGAGGTCAGGAGGTTGCTGTGCAGAAGGAGAAGCTGCAGGGACCGCAGCCCCGCTGTGGGCAGGCAGTGACTTAGGTCTAGCAGAGAACTGCTCAGGGCCACCCCTGGCCCCGGAGTGCTACAACAGGGTGCCCATGCTCTGGGCTCTAGGGAAGCTGTACCCCACGGCTGGACAAAGCTGTAGGTGTAGCCTTGGAGGCCAGCGAGGTAAGAGGGCAGGCAAGGGACAGCCTGGAAGGAGCAAAGTCTCAAAGTCTCAAAGGCCAAAGCCCCAAGACTGCAGGGCTGCAGGGACATTCCCTCAGACTGGTGAGCCAAGCCAGGTGTGGTTGCTACTTACCAAGGGAGGCTGGGAGGCTCTGCAGCCGGTTAGAGGCCAGATTGAGCTCACAGAGGCTGCTCAGGCCTCCAATCTCAGGGGGCACAGTGTCCAGAAGGTTCTCAGAGAGATCAAGGCGCTGCAGGGTGGACAGGGTCCCCAGTGCTGTGGGGAGCCTTTGCAGGCAGTTGTGTGTCACAGTGAGGAAGGTGAGGGCTGGCAGAGCCCCCAGGGCCTCAGGCAGCTCTGAGAGGCAGTTGTGAGAGAGCAGGAGTGCATCCAGGCTGTGCAGCTGTGGGATGCAGGTTGGCAGGGTCTCCAACCTGTTGAAGCTCAAATCCAGGTGGGCCAGGTGGGCGAGACCACTTAGGCCAGTGGGCAGTGTGGTTAGGGTACCCCGGAGGCAGGCACCCAAGGGCCCTCGGATTTGCCCTCCTGGAATTGAGGGAGACAAACATAGCCTTCAGAGTCAGGGTTCCAGCTTGGCCCTGCCAGCAAGAAAAAGCCTTTCAGGAGGCACAGGTCTCCCTGTTAAACCCCAGCAAGACAGAGACAGAAACACTGGAAAGACAGATGGAGGGAGAGGGCTCGTGTCAGCTGACAGCATCACCTGTGACCTACTCCAGCTGGGGTCTACAGAGAGACCCCCACAGGGCAGCTTCAGGGCTGGGGAGCCACAGCCCAGCCAGCCTCACCTTGGGGAGGAAAGTGATGGGGCTGAAGACAGAGACCAGGAGCAGGGAGGGAGAAGCCTGGGGCTTGGGCTGGGATTGGGGTTTCCTGTGAGGATCAAGAAGCAGAGTGAGGGCAGAGCTAGAGGTGGGGCAGGGTCAGGAACGAGGGTGCTCACCTTTGAGGACAAGGGAACGGAGGTGCAGCAGGCTCCAGGGCACCTGGGCCAGGGTGGCCTCCAGCAGCCGGGGATCCTCGTGGGTGCTCAGCCGCAAGAACTCCACCTGCAGCAGCTGTTGGGGCTGCTGGGCACACAAGTGCAGCAGCCGGTGGCAGCCCCTGGGGTATAGGTCCAAGTTTAGCTGGTGCCCAGGCAAGAGAGGAGGCGCCCGAGGTCCAGCATCCACAGCCTCTGCAGCACGTCTTATAGTATCTTCTGCAGCAGCAGCAGCTTCCTCTGGTTCCAGCCCCTCCAACACTGCAGCCATCACCCACAGAAGGTCCTTGGGGGCTGGACATGTCCCAGCTCGTCAGGCAGGCCTGCTCAGGCAGGGCCAAGGAAAGCTGCAGAAGCAGGGGGAGGAGTGGGTGGGAGTGTGGACCAGCTGCTTACTATTGGGAACAAGGATTGGGAATCTTTTGCAGGCCATCTGGTGCACAGAGCCCAGGGCCTGCACTGGACAGGAGGGTGAGATCCTGTGGCCACTCTGCAGCCCTGGGGCCTACATAACTACTGGAAATGTCATTGGGGAATGGGATCCCTAAAGCTTATTGGAACATCAGACAGAGAGGCTGCCATGCACAGCAGAGCCTAGGGAGCTCTGCTTGAGGGGGACCAAGAGTGAGGCTTCATGTTCTAATTCTGGAATCTGGCCAAGGGACCCCAGACTCGTTAGGTCGTTCTGGCTGTCCCGGAGCTCTGTGGATAGGAGCCCATCTTCAACCTTCACACTCATCAGTGGGAATACCTAGAACCCTCACATCCTCTGCGGGGTGACTGTGCCTACAAGGGTCAAGCAGTGGAAGGAGGGGACCAAGGGAACTTCAGACACCTGGACCCAGGACCCCACACTGCGGCCCCTGTAGGAGGCTCTCCAACAGCCGCTCCCATTGCGCACCTC
Organism: Castor canadensis; assembly: GCF_047511655.1. Classification (NCBI taxonomy): domain Eukaryota; kingdom Metazoa; phylum Chordata; class Mammalia; order Rodentia; family Castoridae; genus Castor; species Castor canadensis. The sequence continues at coordinate 208,815,033 of NC_133386.1, read as the reverse complement.
GGTCCACTGGAGAGCGCGGCGCCGGCACCCTCGGAGCCGCCCTCTCCGCAGCCAACTTCCCGCAGCCCGCCGCGTACCTGCGCTCCCGGGGCGCCCGGGCCCCGCGCCGGTCTGCGCGCCCTCGGCGCCCGGTTCCCGCCCGCGCGCTTCCGGGCGGCCACCCCTCCCCTCCGGCCCCGCCCCTCCGGCCAGCCCGCCGGTCCAGCGCTCCCCGCCTGCCTCCTCCCGCCGGGCCGCCCGCGATGCTCTCGGTGTCCTGTCGTCCCTGTGAATTTGCAGTCCCGCGCCAGCAAACCGCCCTTTCAGGGGGACTATTGGCGCCCCAGGTCTGCTATGGGGCGCGCAGCCCTGGCCTCAAGTGCGATCCCAGGGCGGGGGCATGGGAGAGCACACCCATCCCCTGCTAGAAGTGGAACCCCGACGAAGGTAACTCCCTCCCCTCCCCATTCAGCCATCCCTTAGGGCCTCCTTCCCAGCCTAGGCTCAGACGGACCCTCCTTTACGGGAATCACTGTGGGAGTTATCCAGGCAGTGGGCTTCCCAGCCCAACCTCCTTGAAACCTCCTGTGAATCTCACAAGGGAAGATAAGGAGGTTCTGAGATTTTGCCCAAACCTTGTAGCTCAGGGGTATCAAAGCCAACATCAGGTCTCAAACCAGGGAACCTCAAGCCAGGTCTCTGCCTCCTGCACCACCCGTGATCCCTACCAAATAGGGGCCGTGTTTCATTCATCCATTGTCCTCATCCAACACAGCTGTAGTCTGGAAAAGAACAAAGGAACAGTCTGTGGAATGGACAGGCTCCTTCCAGGTCTCCCTACTTCCACAAAGTTGCCAGAGCGATCTTTATATTTAAACAACAACAACAAAAAACCACAGGAATATTATTCAGCCTTAAAAAGGGATGAAATTCTGCTGGGTGCCAATGGCTCGTGCCTATAATCCTAACTGCTTGGGAGGCTGAGAGGATAAAGGTTCAAGGCCAGTCTGGGCAGGGAGTTTGCATTCCCTCCCCCCATCTCCAAAACAGCCAGAGCAAAATGGACTGGAGGTGTGGCTCAAGTGGTAGAGCACCTGCTTTGCAAGTGTGAAGCCTTGAGTTCAAACCCTAGTCCCACCAAAAAAAAAAAAAAAAAAGCAAAACTCTGATACATGCTACAAAATGGGTAAACCTTGAATCTATTGCTGAATGAAAGACACCAGACACAAAAAGAAATACCACATGATTTCATTTATATTAAGTACCTAAAGTACTCGAAAATCATAGAAACAAAATAGAATTGTGGGTGCCAGAGGCTATGGAGTTTAATGAGTATAATTTCACTTTGGGATGAAGACATCCAAAGATGAGTAATGGTGATGGTTGCACATCAATGTGAATGCAGTTAACACTACTGAATTGCACATTGAAAGATGACTGAGGGCTGAAGGCTTGGCTTAAGTAGCAGAGCATGTGTCTTGGAAAAATGAGGCCCTGAGTTCAGATTCCAGTACCACAAAACCCCCAAATTTTATGTATTATTTTACCATTAAAAACACAATTTGCCACCTCTTATCTTAAGCTAAAGTGGGAAGTTTAGGTCCCAGGCCTAAACTCCTGTGGTTCCACATGTCAGGTCTGGCTAATTGCCCCCAAATAAAGAGACAGTAATGTAAAAGGCAGAGAAAGATTTATTAGGTGGCACAGGTGGCCACGGGAAGAGCAGAAGCATTCAGCCCATCTTTAGCCATCTTCAGGGTACAGATGTGAACTTTTAGCTTAAATAGACAAAGAATTAGGAGCAGGAGTGACAAGTATGGTTGGTTAAATAGTCCCAGTCACAGGTGGTCACTGCCTCAGTCGTTTTCCAACGGTTCTGGAGAAGCTGTCATCACTATAATTAGTTGATAGGAGCCATTGGTTTCCCAAGATTATTCCTGCTCTAGGGTACAGCTTCATCATTATAGGTAATTGTCCTCATGGGGAGAGGGCGATCCTGTCCTGCAAGACTCTGGTGTCCCTTAGGGGTGGATGTCGTCCCTCATCATAAAGATTTAGAACCTCACCCTTTGAAAAAAGCAGACCACAATGCAGCAAATTCCCCCTGGATATTTCAATGTTCACTGAACTTGTGTGGTTCACTGTCTGCCCTATCTGAGCTTGCTCTGGAGTCACTTAAGAGAAAAACAAAGTGGGGAACCCATTGTGAGGGTTCCTGAGGAAGCTGCCTCCCCCATGCCCCTTCCCCAAGCCTGCACCAGGGAGAAGGAAGGACTGCTGTGACCACCCAAAACAGCCAACACCAAGGTGACTATCCACAGGCCCTGATGTGTGGTCCCTGTCCTCCACGGCTTCACTCACATATCGCTATACTTTGTACTCAAAGTCAGTGGCTCACGCCTATAATCCTAGCTACTTGGGGGGCGTGAGATCAAGAGGATCGAGGTTTGAGGACAAATTGTTCAAACAGACCCCATCTTCAAAATAATCACACCAGAATGGACTGGAGGTATGGCTCAAGGGGTAGAGACCCCTGCTTTGCATGTATAAAGCCCTGAGTTTAAATTTCAGTCCCACCAAGACCAGATAAAACTGCAGGGAACTTCCTTATGCTGGCTGGTTGCTGTGACTCCTGATTTTTGGGAAACTGCCTTTTTTCTGGTACTGGGGAATGAACCCAGGACTTTATGCTAGGTAGGTACTCCAACACTGAGTCACATCCCCAGCTCTCTATTGAGACTGTCTCACTAAATTGCCCAGGCAGGTCTCAGATTCCTGGGATTACAGGTGTGTGCCAGTGTCCATCTCAAAGTTTGATTATATGGCACCTGGCTCCAGCAACTTCATGTACTGCTTTGGTCAGTATGATGGCCTCCCACTAACTGCTTAGTGTGCCCACCTGAGCCCTTCTTTCCTCACAGCATAAATAAGCCCCCGGGGTGTAACTTAACTCTTTTTTCTCAGTGTATATTGTACAAAGAGGTTTCACTGTGATTTCCTACATGTATGTCATGTTCTTTGATCAAATTTGACAGTCTCCTGATGTAGTCCATGCTAGCCTTTAACTCTCCTCCTGCCCCAGAGGCAGAGAGAAGGAAGATCTTGGCTCAAAGCCAGCCCAGGCAAATAGTTCGAGACCCTACCTGAGAACTGTGGGCTCACACACTAGCAAATGATGAGCTATATACACACAGAGGAGCGTGTGTGCTGTCCTTGGAGTCCATGCTGGTACTGCCCACATAACCCATCTCTCTCCCAATTTTCAGCCTTGGTATGACCCTTTGGCTTGGTGACCGCTCTGGACCTTAGCAAAGCCTGCTCCTCATCTTTCAACTCAAAGTCATCCTCTTGGGTTCCTGAGTTTCCCACACCAAGGCCTCCTACGACCATGTAGCTCCGATTGCCTCTTCATCCCCAAGAGCATTAAACTCTGCGTTAGTGGGGCCAAGCCAGTTCCCTCAGGACCCCAGAATGTAGCAGAATCCCTGACGCGAAGAAGCCCGTGATATGTGCTGTCCACGTGGACAGAGAGGTCTGTCCTGGGCAGGTCATTTGGGTCATAGCCAGCATGGGGCCGATCACTGGGACCTCACCACTCCCAAGGAGCGTGGGCAAAGGTGCTGCCACCTTGTGGGCTCCCGCTCTTCTGACCGGGCCGCTCGGACCCAATGGAAATGGCACACAGGGACTACCTCTAGGCAGGGCTGCAGTCACTGGACCCGAGGAGTTCGCCCATGTCTTTGATCCCGGCTGGACATGGGCGCCACCGGCCTGGCTCAGACGTTGGAACCCTGGTTCCACCTGGGGAACCTACGCAGAGCCAGTCCCCGGCCATCCACCTCACTGTCTCCACCCGGGTCCACGTGCAGCACGCGCAGGCCAGCGGCACTCCCGAATTTCCAGCAGCGATGCATCATGGGAGTTGCAGTTCGCCAGTAAAGACGCGTTTCCCGACCGCGCTGCATGTTGGGAACTGTAGGCGCCGCGTGGCATACTGGGGGCGCTACGCGCCGAAGAGAGAAGCAGTCCCCTTCGAGTCCCTTCTCCCGCCGCCCCACAAATTTCGGGGGACACTCACCATACCCAACACGAGCAGCCAGTCCCGCAACGGCCTTTCCGCCTTTGCTGCAGTAACTGCCGACTGGGGACGGGCCAAGGGCTTCAATCCCATCGTAATTGGCTGAGTTCCTCGTTACGTCACTCGGAGGCGCCCTCGCGGGGCGCCGCGTGCGCGTCCCGGAGGCTTCTGGGTAGCGGCTTACCCCCGCCCCCGTGCACGGGCGTCTTCCTTTCGCTCGCCGACGCCGCTGAGGTCGCACGCTTGAGGCCAATCGGTCCCAACCAAGTGAGTGGGGCTGAGTGGGCCCGGTGGGCGGGCGGGGACGAGAGCCGTGGAGTGGGTGACGGGCGGGGACCGCGAGGTGGGCGGCCTCCGTAGAACGGAGGACTCGGAGCCGGGCCACACGCGGCCTCACTTGCCCGCCCGGGTTGCCGGGGAGGGGGAGGAGCAGGAGGCCACGGGCGTCATGCCGCCGCCGCCGCCGCGCTCTCTGTCCGCTACAGCATGCGCTACGTCGCCTCCTATCTGCTGGCCGCCCTCGGGGGCAACTCGTCCCCCAGCGCCAAGGACATCAAGAAGATCCTGGATAGCGTGGGCATCGAGGCGGACGATGACCGGCTCAACAAGGTATCGCCGCCCTTGGTTCCCGGCCTACCCGATCCGGGTTTTACCCTCCTGTCGGAGACTGGGGCGGGGGGGTAGGCCTGTGCCACTTCGGATGCTTTATTATTTATTTTTTTATTTTTTTGGCGATGCTGGGGCTTGAATTCGGGGTCTTGCACGTTTGATTTTCCTCTGCTTGAGCTACAAGCCACTCCAGGATGCTTAATTTGGGGGTAGTCTTTTAAGGGCTCTGGAACAGTCAAAGAAACAAAAGTGTGTCACCTAAAGTCCTGGTTAGCATGGTTTAGCAGAAGCTTAAGGCAACACAGATGTTCCTAAAGGAAACTTTAACTCGTCCTTTTTTTTTTTTTTTTGGCTGTGCTGGGGATGGAACCTCCGGCCTGGAATTTGGCAGTGCTCTATCACTGAGTTGCATCCTCGGGGCCTCAAAAAAACTTTTTTTTTGTTGTTGTTTTTGGTGGGACTGGGGGTTGGACCCAAGATTTTGCATTTGCAAAACAGGCACTCTGTTGTTTGAACCATTTTGTCCATTTTGCTCTGGTTATTTTGGAGATAGGGGATCTCAAAAATATTTGACCAGGTTGGCCTCCAGTCGTGATCCTTGCCACCTCAGCTTCTCAAGTACCTAGAATTACAGGCATCATCCACCCGGGCCCTGCTAAAAGGCCAATTTTAATGCCACTTCATCCATGAGATTTGTCACGTAATTTTAATACGTATTATATTAGCAAGGATATTTTTTGTTTGCTTCTCAGTGCTAAGTGTTAAGGGTTTTGGTATCTAGTTCTTGCTCCCAGGATCTCAAATCGTAGGAGTCACATGTGGCTGATGGCCACCGTGTGGGACAGTGCAGGCCTAGAAGCTTTAGAGCATCTTCCTGTGTAGCGCATGCATGAGCTCTGTCCTCATGCCAGGCATGACTGAATGCTGACTGTGATTATTTACTCCAGGTCATCAGTGAGCTGAACGGGAAAAACATCGAAGATGTCATTGCTCAGGGTGAGTGTTTAGAGGGAGCTTTTGTTTTTGTGGTCCATCCTAATCCCTGCTGGCCAGCCTATGGCCTGCTAGGCTTCGCTTGTGGACCAGAGCATCCTAGAAGCCTCTCCCAAGTTGAGCAAGGGCTTTGTGGCCTTATGCCAGGGGCACTTCTAGACACTAGCAAGGACTGCCTTGTGAGCTCACTGGATCTCTGGGGTCTGGCTACCTGAAGTTTTGGGTTTGTTAAGAGCATTGTTCCCACATGTTTTTTGTGAAGGGGTTAAGAGCAGGAACCTGGGTGACCACAGGCTCCTGCCTCTCTTTGCTGGGAAGATAGATGGTCTTCTGGTGACATCATGCTGGAGCTGATGGAACTCGTTTGGGAGTTGAGCTAGTGCAATAGTGTCTGTTCTCATGTACATGGCAGACACAGTTAAGTCAGAAAATAGTCTGGTCCATGAGCTCACCAGTGATCAGGATCTGGACACTGGTGTAGCAGACTCCCTGCCCAGTTGTAAACATGTTTGTCCAACTTATCTTTGGGGAGGAGGGTGGCTATGGGCCTAATTCCTAGAAACCAAATTTCTGTATAGAAAAACCTCCCTTGGTGGGTAAGGGTAGGAGAAGAGAATCCTTGGCAGAGGTGTCATTGGGTCTGTTGACTCTGTGGAGGTGGCAGCCTCGTGTCTTGGAACATGGGAGCCTGTGACAGTGGTCCTCCTGCATGTTGATTGTGCTGTGTTGCACCTGGTGAAATAGCTTCTTCTGTGACTCACTTCATCTTTGAACAACAGTCTTCTTGGCTGGGGACCTATTCTGGTCTCACCTCTTTGCCTTCTGTAGGTGTTGGTAAGCTTGCCAGTGTGCCTGCTGGTGGGGCTGTGGCTGTCTCTGCTGCTCCTGGCTCTGCAGCTCCTGCTGCTGGTTCTGCTCCGGCTGCAGGTAAGTGGAGGCCTGGTGGGTGGGTAGGGGGCTGAGGCTCAGATTTGCTGCTGACTGGGTTTCCATAGGCAGTCTGGTTGGGCACATGGGACAGTGCTTACCATGCTCTCTCCTCCACAGCAGAGGAGAAGAAAGACGAGAAGAAAGAGGAGTCTGAGGAGTCAGATGATGACATGGGATTCGGCCTGTTTGATTAAATTCCTGCTCCCCTGCAAATAAATCCTTTTTATGTATCTTAACTGGTCTGTGAGCAGTTTATCTTCAGAGTGTGGCGGGAGGCTGCAGGATTGGTGGGAAGGAGCAGGAGCCACCTGAGTCATTTACTTTGTGCCCTGAGCAGCTTCCTAGCTCCAGGGTACTGTTAGAGAGTGAAATGCTTGTAAGTGTCTGGTGGAGGCCTGAGCTGGGGTGAGAGCATTCCTGGGTTTCCTACAGGGGTCACATCTCCACTGTAGGCAACCTGGGTCCAATGGGCCAGCCCTGCAGATACTGGGCAGGTATGGAGGTGGTTTGTAGACAGAGGATCATGTACTGGCTATTAATAAATCCTTTTGGGGTGGGCCTACTCTTCTACAGGTTCTGCCCTGGAATATGGGGCTCATGCCCTCCCATTCCCCACCATTCTGTTCTGGGTTTCTGCCCACCAGTGTTGTCTCAGGAGATGATCTGCCGCACACAAATCTACCCTAGGCTCAATCAGCAACAAGTTGACCAGGCTGCCTGGGAGGTGGAACACTACAATGTGAACAACCTGGCTTATTCTGGGAAGACAGGACATCAGGAGTGCAATGTAGAAGGGCTGAGGAGCCAAGAATGTGAGGAGGGAATAGGCCCAAGGTCCTGAGGTGTGGGGAGGTTTTTGGGTTTTTTTGGTTTTTTTTTTTTTTTTTTTTTTTTGGTGTTGCTGGGGTTTGAATTTGGATTCATACTTTCACACTAGCTAAGCAGCTGCTCTACCACTTGAGCTATACCTTCAGTCCATTTTGGCTCTGGTTATTTTGAAAATAAGGTCTTGTGAACTGTTTGCCTTGGCTAGCCTCAAGCCACCATCCTCCTAATCTCAACCTCCCAAGTAGCTAGGATTGATTACAGGTGAGTGAGCCACCTGTGCCTGGCACTGAATGTAGTTTGTTTTTAATTGCAGGGCCCTAAGCACCCCCAGCTCCAAACTATAGTAGGATTATGTTGGAGGCTAGCCCTGGCCAAAAGTAAGGGAAAAAAGGGAGCTCTATTTCAAAAAGCCACAGAATGGGTGCCTGGCTTAAGTGCCTAGCAAGTACCAGACCATGAGTTCAAACCCCAGTACTGCACAACATCCCCCCGCCCCCCCAAAAAAAGGGATGGTGGTGCAAGCGTGTAACCCCAGGTATTCAAGATGTGGAAGCAGGAGGACTGAGGTAGGAGGTCTGCTCTTGCAAAAAACCTAAGACCCTGCCTGAAAAATAACTAAAGCAAAAAGGGCTGAGGTTAGGGCTGAACTGGCAGAGGCCCTGAATTCAAACCCCAATACCAAATCAAAAAAAAAAAAATCCTTCTGCCCTCTGAGGCTGGAAGAAATGGGGGAGGGGAGTTGGTAGATGGAGGAATAGGGAAAGAAATGCTAGGGACTTCAGCCATTTGCAGCAGTGGGCCCAGGGTTCAGGTTCAGTTCCAGCTTGTACCAAGAAGGAAGGGGCCTGTGCCACCTGGGGGGCACCTGGAGTGGGGTGAGGCACTACTTCAGGTTCTCATCAGGCTGTGCCTGAGAGTTAAGGTCCATGGGGAGGACAGCCTAGCCCTACCCAGAATTCCAGGAAGGGCCAGCCTGTTCTTGGCTCCTGAGCCTCCCAGGGGCCTGGGGGATTATGTTCCCAAAACAGCCTGACCCTCTGTGGAAATGGGGGCAGAGGCCTCCCTGAGCTGGGGCAGCACTGTCCCCAAGGCCTGTTCTTAGAATAAGTTGTGGACAGGACCTTAAGTTCCTGGCTCCCCCATCTGGTCACCCTGATGAACCTCTTGGATTTTCTAGGCTGGTCTTGGGAGCCAGCCCCTCAGTATGAAACTGGGGGTTTCCTAATCCCCTGGTCATGCTCATCAGGCCATATCCTCACCCCACCCTCAACTATCTCCCTTCCCCCTCCCCTAGTGGGTTTGCTACACTACACAACCATCCAAAGCATTTGCCCTCAAATTCAGTACGTAGTCCAGGCTGGCCTCAAACTTGGTCTTCATTTCTTTTCCTCCTCCAGCTTTTCCATGTTTCCATGCTTCATTCCCAGTTCTTGTCCTTGGAACTACCAGAGGGATGGTTTAAAAACAACCTAGGGGGCCCAGTGTTTGCTTACCTCTCTAATCCCAGCTAAGCAGAAAGCAGGTAGGAGGATCCACACAGGGGCAAAAAGTGCCAGATCCTATCTGAAAAATAACAAGCAAAAAGGCCTGGGCGTGTGGCTTGAGCGCTAGCAAGTTCGAGGTCTGGTTCAAACTTAATTACTGCCAAAAAATTAATAAGTAAATCCCAAGGATCAGGCGCGTTCCCAGGGCCAGTACCACAAAACAACAACAAAAACAACCCAAGTATCAGCTGGGTCCAGAACTGAGCTCCCGCCTAGGGAGTGAAGTTTCTTGGTCAAAGACACCGCCACCACCCCCCCGCCCCAGAATAGGCCAACCCCTCGTTTGGTGGTCGTGGTGGGGGGGCGAGATAAGGGCCGATCCTGGGTCCAAGCCAGCCTGTCCCGCCCCACAGTCCCAGAGAAAAATGCGGAAAAGGGGCGGGAGGGTGAAATTACCTGGGAGTGATTCGCCTGCTAGGGCAATTAGCTGGGCCAGAACTAGCCAGGCCCTGGTAGACCCCGACGATCGAGCCAGGGTCGGGCCTAGGTGAGCAGCCGGGGCACGGAGGGGCCGCGAGGGGTGCGGTCGGGCAAGGTTGAGACGCCCACGGCAGGGTGCCAGGGTCTGTGGCCCTGCTTGTGGGACCAGTGTCCTGCGGCCAACGTTTATGAGTCAGTTCGTAGGTGGCACCGGCCAGTGGGTCCTCGAGCTCTGTGGCCTGTGAGGCTTAGGTTTTCAGGCCCCTGTGGGTGCAGTCGGTGCGTACTTAACCCAGGGACGAGCTCTTCGGTGTCGGGTGGTTGTCGTAGGCTGATCCCGGAGGAGGGGGCGGCAACCGTCTGGAAACCAGGGCTCTCCCTCTGCAGGTACCCAGATCTGTACAGGCTCGCGGCTCCCGCTCGGAACCTGAGCCTGGCCCCCGCTCGTAGTGCGGGGCAGACGATGGGAGGTGGGTGGGGGGCACGGGAGCCCAGCAGGCGGCTGCACGGGGCGGGTACGGCAGCCCCGCGGAGCTGCCGGGAGGGGCGGGGCCTCGGGGGTGCGGCCGTTCCCCGCGCGTTCTGGTTGGGCCGCGCGCTCAGGCTCCGCCCCCGCCCCGCTCTCGTCCCACGCTAAAACACCGCCTCCGCCTCGGCTCTGCGCAGCGTCTCCGCCTCGGCTGGCGGAGACCCCGAGCTGGAGCGACCGCGGGGCCGGCCACCTTCGCAGCACGGAGCCGCGATGTTCCCCCGGGAGGCTAAGTGGAATATCTCGTTCGCGGGCTGCGGCTTCCTCGGCGTCTACCACATTGGGGTGGCCTCCTGTCTCCGTGAGCACGCGCCCTTCCTGGTGGCCAACGCCACGCACATCTATGGCGCCTCGGCTGGGGCACTCACGGCCACGGCGCTGGTCACTGGAGCCTGCCTGGGTAAGGGGGGGCCGCACGGTGACCTGGCAGGGTCTGGTGGGGACAGCGTGGGGCGCGGGGCCGGGGCCCAGCGGCTGCTCTGTGTGCGCACTACGCGCCCCATCTTCACCCGGCGCAGGGAAGCTGGCAGGGTCGCAAGTACACTGGGCCCCGTGGGGCAGAGTCTCTCTGTCCATGGCCAAGGGTCCAGTGCCAGCCTGGCGCCTGTCCTGGTTTGTTTTGCTCCGAGGATGCCCAGGGACTGGGGTGAGGCCTGTCGCGCTCCGGGGCTGTACTGCTCTGAGTTCGGGTTCCATCTCTTAGGGTGCAAAAGTTGGGGGTAGGCAGGTGCTGTAGAGCCTTGTTACTGGAAAGAGAAAGTAAGTTGTGGGCGGGACCGTGAGAGTAAGAGGCGGGGCCTAAATTCGTCCCTCTTAACCCCCTGCCTTGTCCCCCTCCTCCCTTTCCTCCCCCCCTCCGCGCCCCCTCGCCTCGACCCCTGCCAGCGGTCACCGTGTCATGGGGCTCCGCAGTTCCAGGCTGTCCCGGCCTGGGTGCTTAGTATGAGGATGGCCTCCGAGGGACATCTGGGTACTGTTGCAGGGCCTCTGGAGGAAGAGCCCCCCGGCACACACACACACACACACACACACACACACACCGGTCAGGCCTGGGTGGGACAAGCGCTCCCCTGCCCATGGTGCCCTGCCAGCCTGGATCCCCAGCTGTGACCAGCTGCTTTGCCCACTTCACTAGGTGAGGGTGTTTCTGGCCTATGGAACCACGGATCAAGAGAGGCCCCTGTGTGTGGGGCCCGCCCGGCTTCTATCACATACTTCCGCCTGCCACGTGGGGGTGGTGTTTACAGCACACAGCGTTCTTTTTTCTTAGGAGTACTCAGAACTGCTGCCCAACCCCCAGGTCACTGGGGCAGTCAAGGTGACAAGGTGCCCTGCCCAGTAGAAGCCTGTCCTAGGTTCTCCCCTGCTGCCTTCCCATCACCTTTGTTCTAAGGGGGTAAGGGTGGAGGGAACACAGCTCTTGTTCTTGAGACCTGGGGGTGCACTCCCTCTCATGGAGGCCTTCAGTCAGTCTGCCTGCAGGTTTCTGGACATGCCTCAAGACTGTTCTCAGGTTTAGGATGCCACTACTTCAGAGCCTCACACCAGTCCCAACAAACCTTCTCACGGGTGTTCTTGGGCACTCCACAATACAGCAGGTGCTAGCTGAGAGCCTTGGCCCACCTATCCCACTCCTACTCAGGAGGGTTCCTGAAGGAGGCCATGGTCCTCAGCTTCAACCCCCAAGGCTGTCCCCTCCCTGCCTACTGTAGCATTACTCCCAAGAGGAGTGTTGGGGTGCTTGCTTGCGGCTGCCAGGGGGTCATAGTTTTATTCTTACACAAGGAGGACCCACTGCTTTCAGTGTAAGGCATTCAAGCCTGTGACCCTGGGCTGGGTTAAATTTTGGGAGTCTGGACCCCCTTTGGATCTGGCCAAATGGGCAAAGGCTGAGGCTGGTCAGAGTTGAACTTCTGCATTCTCCTCTTGCCTGGGCTGCATGCCACACCACACCAGGCACAGTGACTCATGGGGACAAGCAGTTGGGAAATATCGGGCAGAGAGCAAGTTCCAGTCCCAGCTGACCGGCCTGCTTTCTGCTATCCTGGGGTGGTGGCCTGCCTTCCTCTACCCAAGGACAGGTGGCAAAAATTCTAGCTGTGGACCAGGCCTCATCATGGGCACTGGGAATCCTTCAAGGTCAATGGGGATGCCACAGATCTGTACACCATGGGATCCTGGCCATTGAACCATCAGGGAAAATGGGTTGGTAGGCCCAGGAGTGCTGGCCCCTGATCTTGGCCCTCTTGCCCCAGGTGAGGCAGGTGCCAACATCATTGAGGTATCCAAGGAGGCACGGAAGCGGTTCCTGGGTCCCCTGCACCCTTCCTTTAACCTGGTGAAGACCATTCGTGGCTGCCTGCTGAAGATCCTACCTGCTGATGGCCACGAGCATGCCAGTGGGCGTCTGGGCATCTCCCTGACTCGTGTTTCCGATGGGGAGAATGTCATTATATCCCATTTCAACTCCAAGGAGGAGCTCGTCCAGGTGGGCCCTGGTTGGGCTACATTGGGGATACAGTATAAGCCCGAGATCTCTGCTCACCATCTTTTGTCTTGCCTTACAGGCTAATGTCTGCAGCACTTTCATCCCTGTCTACTGTGGCCTCATCCCTCCCTCCCTCCAAGGGGTGGTGAGTACCCTGCCCGGCCCTGCCTTGGGTGACAAGAAACAGCTATGGTCAGGGCTATAGGACAAGGGGATTGGGAGGGAAGGCCAGTGGAACCCCATCCCATCCAGCCCCTCACTCTGCCACCATGGCCTGTTGCTTCACTTCCTGTTACTCAAGAGGCAGGCCAGCCCTGGGGATATGCACAGTTCCCTTTATCCCTCCCTCCTCTGGCCATCTGCTGAGTACCCTGTACACAGTGGGCAAAAAGCCCAAATGAACTAGCCACAGGCTGGAGAGGCCAGCATGGCTGTGCGGGCCCCTGACTGTGATGGTGGGTGGTGTCATTGTAGCGCTATGTAGATGGCGGCATTTCAGACAACCTGCCTCTCTATGAGCTTAAGAACACCATCACGGTGTCCCCCTTCTCTGGCGAGAGTGACATCTGCCCACAGGACAGCTCCACCAACATCCACGAGCTCCGAGTCACCAACACCAGCATCCAGTTCAACCTGCGCAACCTCTACCGGCTCTCCAAGGCCCTTTTCCCACCTGAGCCCATGGTGAGCCGACTCTAGTGGGGCTGTGGTCTGTCTGCACTGAGAACCAAGGGACTTGTCCTGGGTGCTAAGGGTGGGGTGGATCTGTATAGCTTCCTCTGTGGCCTGCACATCCTTTCCAGGAGAGTCAGCCTGACCAGCCTAGGTCTGGCCTGGTTGTCGCGCTGGATCCAAGATTGGTTGTCAGTGGTTGCAGTGGAGGTGGCTGTTACAGGAACTCTAAGGGACAGAACAGGGCGTGTCTGGCCCCCTCTGCACTCATTTATCCATCCCCCTGCCACAGGTGCTTCGAGAGATGTGCAAGCAGGGCTACAGAGATGGCCTGCGCTTCCTGCGAAGGAATGGTGTGTGGGCAGCCCATGGGGTGGACGGAGCCGGCTCTTGGCTGCCCCCCTGCTGGCGGGAAGCAGTCTTGGTGTTGATCGGGTGTTTTGCTAACCTCCTCCCCCGCCCCCCAGGCCTCCTGAACCAGCCCAATCCCTTGCTGGCGCTGCCCCCTACCCGCCCCCGAGGCCCGGAGGAAGAGGATGCAGAGGAGGCCAGTGCTGCGGAAGAGAGGATCCAGACAGAGGGCCACTTGCAACCCACGGGGGTAGATCACATCCTGGAGCACCTGCCTGCCCGGCTCAATGAGGGTGCGTCCTGGGGAAGGGAGGATGGAAGAAAGGGACAGGGCCAGTGGAGAGGCTGCGTGGGTGCACAGCGGCACCTCCCTAACTGGCTGCCAACCTCTTACCTGCAGCCCTGCTGGAGGCCTGCGTGGAGCCCAGAGATCTGATGACCACACTGTCCAACATGCTGCCAGTGCGTCTGGCCACAGCCATGATGGTGCCCTACACGTTGCCGCTGGAGAGTGCCGTGTCCTTCACCATCCGGTGCGGGACGGGGGGTGCGGGGGGTCGGGGGGAGGCGCTGGGGACAGAAGTGTGCTCACCCGTGAGAGATGGGTCACCATGGGGAAATTGCGGAGTGCAGATGCTGATGAGGGTCGGGCCACAGCTTGAGGCCAAGCTTCCTGTCTCTTCTCCAGCTTGCTGGAGTGGCTACCTGACGTTCCTGAGGACATCCGGTGGATGAAAGAGCAGACAGGTAGCATCTGCCAGTACCTGGTAATGCGTGCCAAGAGGAAGCTGGACAGCCACCTGCCCTCCAGGTGAGCTGTCCTGGCTCTTGTGTCCACTCAGGGCGGGCAGCCACATGGCCCCCACTAAGCCCTCCCTTGGTGCCTCCCTTCCCGCAGGCTGTCGGAGCAAATGGAGCTGCGTAGAGCTCAGTCGTTGCCCTCTGTGCCACTGTCCTGTGCTACTTACAGCGAAGCACTGCCCAGTTGGGTGCGCAACAACTTCTCGCTGGGGGACGCGCTGGCCAAGTGGGAGGAGTGCCAGCGGCAGCTGCTGCTGGGCCTCTTCTGCGCCCACGTGGCCTTCCCGCCAGATGCCCTGCGCATGCGCCGACCCGCTGGCTCCGCCCCCCCAGAGCCTGCACCCGCGCAGCATCCACCCGGCCTGCCCCCTTGCTGAGCGGCTCTATTCCTATTCCTCCTTCCCCAGCCAAACCCTGAGCTGCCTGCCACAGGAGTCAGGGCCCTGGGACACTATCCCCTGCCTCCCTCCTGTTACCAGTGTGGAGGGAGGAGATGGGCGCCCTCACAACTGCAAAAAGGGGTTTGCGGAATGCCCCTTCGCCAGCCACTCACTTGCTGCACTGAGTGGGGAGGGATGAGGGGTAACCCTCTCCTTGGGGCCACAGAAGCACCTCTCCCCAGCCCCACCCGCTTCTTGGTGCAGTTCCCCTTGAGAACGCATCTGCTCCTCCTGCCCTATTTTTGTGTTTTGCCCAAGAGTGTTTATGAAGATTTATTTATTTTTGCCAAAATAGATGTAATAAACGCCACAGCTCAGCGTCTGCCTTCTTCACTTGTATGTGCCACACCCTCTCTTTGCTCGGGGGGGACATGGAGAGAGCCTCCCCCTAACCCCCACCCCCAATGGCCAGTGTCTTTACAGCTGTGAGTTAGGCCTTCCAGGATTACACTTGGGCCTGGCACTTGGGGCCTGCCAGGTGGACCTGAAGCCTTCTCCAATGGCCGCCCTTCTGGCAAAGACCTATACATGTGCCCCTAACTTTGCCCTGAGGCCTGCTGCCTGACTGTCAGCACAGCTTTCCAAGATCCAGTGGATGTATCTATCTGGGACCAAGTAAAACTACCGTGGAGTGTGGGTGTGGCTCAGTGGTAGAGCACTTGCCTACCATGCACCAGGCCTTGGAATCCATCACCAGCACTGGAAAAAACCCAAGCTTTACAGGTGTCATCTGTACCCTACTCCACACAGAGACACAGTGGGGCATGGGCTGACTTCAGGGTTGGACCTCCAGAGGCTGAGGTTTCTAGAGCTGAGGTCTGGGACCTGGGAATGCCAGCCCCTGCTGCACCTTGGGCATCTGGCCCAAAGCTTCATGCTTGGCTCTGTTCTTCCTCAGTCGTCACAAGCTTCAGAGGCCAGGTACACATGCCTTCTTGTTCCCCTGCTCCTCCCATAACCTTCTCTTGCCAGAACCTAGGAGGGGTCTAGAATACTATGGCAGGAGGAGGCCCTAGCTGAAGGGAGTTCACTGTATTCTGGAAGACATGGCTTTCGGAAAGTGTTCTCCACTGAAGGGTAAACAGTCTGAGGAGACAGGACCCCAGGAGTGAAGGGTGGTGAAGCAGTTAGGGTCTTGGCTCACTGTGCCAGCTCATAGTCCTAAGGACTCAGCGCCACCTGCCTCTCCCAGAAGGTGTGGGGCGGCTGTGGTAGCAGCCCCCAGCCAACAATAACGGTTGATCTGGTCTTGGGACCTGGGACAGCAGGACTGGGCGAGCCGGCCAGGCAGGTCCCCTGCTTATGTGCCAGGGGCCACCCCCCTCTTGGTTTCCAGATCTTGTCCTATAGGCCCAGCCTGTTGTGGTTCCACTTGAGAAACACAGGGCTTCCCAGTGCTGCCGCAGGCTGCTGGTGGGACAGTCAGGCCAGCCCTCCAGGTAGGTACAAGGGCCAGGCTGGGGCCAGGGAGGGTGCCCTTGGGATTTGGGTGGGTTTCCTCCCCAGCAGGAGAGCAGGAGAGCTGCACTCAGGTTTTCCCTAGTTTTTCCTCCCAGTCCTCCCTCAGGTCAGAACTGTACCCCAAAATTAGTGCAGGGGGACCCCTTCTCAAGTGCCCCCCTTCTGTCCCCCACACTCACTCCCCTTACATCGGGGCCTTAGTGTCACTAAGTTAAATGCCTAGAATTTTATATTTGTTGCTTAAAAATTAGAAAAATCAATACTGGGGAAGTATGGAGGAGAGAATCAAGTCTCCCCAGCCCCAACTCAGAGCCGGCTGAAAGTATTTAGTCTATTTCCGGCCCGGCGTTTTTCCTACACACGTTTCGGCGCCTTAAGTCTGGAACCTCGGGATAGGGGGGTGGTGTCTGCACCCCCGCAGCCTAGATCCTGCTCCAGAAGGGTCTCCAGGTCCCCGGAGACATTGCTGCTCCCGGTGGTTCTGCGGAGACAGTCACTCCGGTCGCTGAGTGCCGGAGAGGCGGGGATACGGTGACAGCGGCTCCACTAGGGCCGGCCCACCCAGGGTCTCGGGCCTGCAAAGCAGCAAGCAGGGCAGCTCAGGGCCCGCGCCCCCCGCACCCCCGGCGCGTGGTCCGGGTCCGGGTCCGGGCAGGGGCGGGGCGCGCCGCGCGTTTCCGGGAGGAGCGGCCCGCGCAACAGGTGCGGCGGCGCAGCTTGCAGGTAGGCGCTCGCGGGTCCCGCAGCTGGGGTCCCGCCGTCGCTCCCTCCAGCACCCCCGCCCCTGCCGAGCCTCTCAGCCGCCGTGGCGGGCAGCGACCGCGTGCGTCTCGGTCGGGGGCGGCTGGCTGTGGCACTTAGGGTGCGCGGCGGCGGCGGGAGCAGAGGCCGGATCAGCCCCCAGACGTGCGGGGAGCGCAGGCGGCTCGCGGGCCCCACCCGCTGGCCTTTCCTCCTGGCTCCCTGGGGCCCGGTCACAGCTTCCGGCTAGCATGATCCTCCAGTACTGTGGAGTCCGCGAGCCGCCGGTGGGGTGGTGACCGCGCCTGGTCAAGGTGACAGCGACCTGGGGGACAATGACCCGGGTTCTGCCTGTCCTCTCCTCTTGCCCGCAGTTTCCTCGAACCTGCTCTCTTCGGGGATTGTGCCCCCTCCCCAGGAATATGGGTAGGGGAAGGATGACCTTCATGGACTGAAGGGAGATTCCAGAGTCCCAGGTCCGGGCCAGTGTCGCTGGCTAGGGAGTTGCTTTGGGAAATCCGGGGTTAGAATGACAGGTGGCTCTGATGAGGGGGTGGAGTGTCCCTGCTAGGAGGCAAGAGGGAGGCTCCAGGAACCTGGAGGTTCCTGGACATGGAAGGGACAAGGTAGGGGGCTTAGTTCTATGGAAGGGAGTGTGAGCCCAGCTTATGGAGGGTGCTCCTGACAAAGGCTGCGGGAGGCACCTGGTGCCCAGGGCTGGGACCTTGCACTTGATGGGGCAGGGAGGGAGTTTACTTGGCCTGCCAGCTGTCAGAAGGCCAGCATATAATAGGCCACACCAAGCTTTCTTCTCTGACTGCCAGGAGCTGAGCCGACCACCCCTTTTCACAGGTCTCCCCTAGTAACCCCTGAAAATGACATCCTCCACTCATTTCCTGAACTGGTCCCTTCCTGGGACCCAGCCCCTTGGATGCCTGGTCCTGCATCATCCCTCCCCATTGACACCTCAGACCCGCAGCACCTTCCATTCCCCACTTCTGCCTGGCCTTCTGTTCACTTTCCCACCTGGTTCAAGGAGAGCTTGAGCCCACTCCATGGCTGAGCGCTCAGCCACACTTGCACCCCTCTCTCCCCATTTCTTCTGACCCTCCCTTGGCTTCAGAGCACCCAACACTGCCAAGACCCTTCTCCCATGGCCAGCCCTGGGAAGCCTAGGGCTGAGGAGGTCCAGCAGCAGCAGCAGCAGCAGCAGCAGGAAGGGGCCTCTGCAGGGCAGGGGGCCGAGGTGCTGCAGCAGGCCCAGGAACTGTTTCTGCTATGTGACAAGGAGGCCAAGGGCTTCATTACCAGGCATGACCTGCAGGTGAGCCCCTGTTTCAAGAGGCTGCCTGGCCCAGGGCTGACCTTGGCTGCTTACACTGCCCCCTTACTCCCCTTGCCTGACCAGGGCCTGCAGAGTGACCTACCCCTCACGCCTGAGCAGTTAGAGGCTGTGTTTGAAAGCCTGGACCAGGCCCACACTGGCTTCCTCACTGCCCGGGAGTTCTGCCTGGGCCTGGGTGAGTAGGGCCTTGCCCATCCCCAGCCACCCAGAGACCAGGACCTTCCTCTGGCCCATTTGGAATTCTGGGCAGCCTGTGACCTTCACTCCTCTCCATAGGACTCTCTGGTATCTACACACAGGTGCCCCGTGAGTCCCTTAGCTGCTGTGCCAATGTGTGGTATTGACTTTTCTGCCCCACCTCCCCCCCCCACACCTGGCCCAAACCCAAATCCAGGCCAATAGGACCAGAATAGGGAAGAAAAACAGGAAACTGAGCCCTGAGAGAGAGCAGGATATGTGCTGGGAGGGTGAGTGGGGAGGGCAGGGGTGGCAACCCACGGTCCTGGTAATTTCTCCCTCCCATGCTGCAGGGACGTTTGTGGGGGTGGAGTCAGCCCAGGGCACACGCCCCTCGCGGGCTCCCGAGGAAACATTTGAGTCGGGCTGGTCGGACGTGCAGAGCACGGGGGGCTCCCTGGAGGAAGAAGAGGAGGATGCTGAGAGGCTCTGTGCGGCGCTGGAGCAGCTGGGGGTGGCCCGGGTCCTGGGCGAGTGAGTTGCTGTTGTACCTGTTCCCTATTTCCGCTTTTGCCATCCCTCAATCCGAATGCCTTGTCCACTTTGTCCGTTTCTACGCAGGGTCCCTAGGCCCGGCCAGGTCTAGCCGTTCAGTCAGCTGTGACTGTCGGGGAGGGCCAGGCGTGATTTCCCGCAGAATTTGCATTTCAGGAGGCTGCAGTACCTCTGCGGGAAGGGGCGGTACCGGGCACCTGGTCTAGCCCAGGGTTGCGCAGCCCCTCCTGCACAGGACACCTGGATACCCAGCGGGAGGAGAGCATCCCTCCGAGGGATACGCTGCGTTCGGCAAATGCGCCTGTTTTGACCTGGGCCGCAGAGATGGGGGGGGGGAGGGGAGGTGTCACCATCCGTGGTGGGGAGCTACCCTGCTCCCGCCTGCCAGTCCCGGCCTGAGTCTCCATTTGCTCCCTCCAGGCTGCGAGCTGTGAGGGCGCTCTGGGCCCGGCTGCAGCGCGAGCGACCTGAACTGCTGGGCAGTTTGGAAGACGTTCTAATGCGCGCGTCCGCCTGCCTGGAGGAGGCGGCCCGGGAGCGCGACGGCCTGGAGCAGGCTCTGAAGCGGTAAGGGCGGGCCAGGCAGGGTCTGAGCCCCAGCGGAGGGGAGCAGGAGAGGAGGCTGGCAAGTTCTCACGGATGTCGCACCCCGGTCCCTCAAAGGCGGGAGAGCGAGCACGACAGGGAGGTGCGCAGCCTCTACGAGGAGCTGGAGCAGCAGCTCCAGGAGCAACGGCACTGCCGGCAGAGCCAGGTGGGCCCGCCCGTGCCCCGCCTCCCCCGAGTTGGTCCCTCCCTGGAGGACTCCCCTCCACGGATCTAGGTTGCCCCTCAGTCCGAGGCGCCCCGCTCCGCCTCACACGGTACCCTTACCGGCCGTCTCCACCTCTCCACGCCACACCCCCTCCGCGTGTCTCCTCTGCGGGACGGGCGGAGGCTCAGGTGCCCTCGTGCGTCTCAGAACCTCCCCCGGGAGGAGCAGAGGGGCCGCCTGGACTTGGAGCTGCAGAGTCGTGAGCAGGAGCTGGAGCGCGCCAGGCTGCGGCAGCGAGAGGTAAACGCCAGTCTGGGCCCATGGCCCCATCCCTGTCTCACCGCTGACTCCCAGTTTTCTTGCGGGTCCCCGGCCCGGAACTGTCAGGAGTGAGGGGCAAGCCCGGGCGTGCTCCTCAGCCTGCACCCCGACATTCTCCAGCTGGAACAGCAGCTGCAGACCCAGGCTGCAGAGAAGCTGGAAGCACAGGCCCAGAACGCCCAGCTGCGGCGTACCAACGAGGTGCTGCGTGAGCAGCTGGAGGGAGCGCAGGAGCAGCTCCGCAGACTGGAGGGCGATGCCCGCGGCCACCAGGAGCAAACCCAGAGGTGCGGGGGCAGGCCTGGCTAGGCCCAGCGCAGGGGGTACAGGAGAGTCTCTGGTCAGGTCTAGGCACTTCCACCCGGACCCCAGGGCTCAGCTCCACCTACAGGGTCTGAGGGGTAGAATAAAGGGAGGATCTCCTAGGGTGTGTGTGTTGGAGAGGGCCTGCCTGCATCCTGGTCACCTCCTTCCACCCACAGACATGTGGTTGCGGTTTCCAGGAACATGCAGAAAGAGAAACTCAGTCTCCTACGGCAACTGGAGCTGCTCAGGTGCGGTCAGGTCTAGGCTGTCAGGGAAGGGGCTCCACGCTCCCAAGTATCTTGGCTTCTGTCTCATCCCCACTGGGATGTCTGCCCTCCATCTCCATCTCTCACATGCAGCCTCTGCCAGACAGCCTCTTCTGGTCTGAGGGGAGCAGGGTTCACTTTCCTCTAGCTAGCTGCCTCCTTGAAATGTTAGCCCCCACGCACCGCTTAGTCCTCACACCCCGCTCTCCTAGGGAGCTGAATACGCGGCTTCGAGATGAGAGGGATGCCTGTGAGGTCAAGCTGCTCAGCAGTAGCCACAGGGAGGCTCTGGCCACTGCTCGCCTGCCTGCGACCACCTGCTGCTGCTGCTGCTGTTGCTGCTGCAGGAGCGGCTGGGCTCGGCCCCCGAGACGTGGCTCTGGCCACCTTCCTAGTGCCCGATGACCAGCATCTAGTGACTCATTAGGCATTACCTGGAGGAGATGCTCCTTGAAGGCACCTTGTCAGGAGTGTGTCCCATTCGGCATGTGGACGCTACCCAGAGACACCCCCTCTTGCCTAAAGAAGACATGAAGGAACTCACTTGTGGGTGCTCAGGGACTTCAGTGCCCTGCCAGCCTTCATCCTGTCCCTGTCTCTGCCCAGCAACAACAAAATCCTCTGTTCAATAAAGCCCGCTGACTGTTCTGAGTCCTCCTTGGCCTTCTGTGTGTCTGGGAGCCACAGTGTGGTTCATGCGTGAGGTGCCAGTGGGACAATGTGACACGTGAAAGTGCACACGTGGCCCTACTGTGCTGGGCTGTGGGTCCCTGTGTCCTCTTTGGGTCCCTAGTTACACTCTGAGACATAACCATCCATCAAAGCTGAAACTCCAGGGAACTGAGTCCAGCAGAGGTCCCTCTCCCCAGGGAGCACCGAATGGGTTCCCACCACCTCCCAGTCTGCCACCCTGTCCCCAGGCCAGCCCTCATACAAACCCAGAGACCACCTGGACTCTGAATGCCTGGCCTGATGGGTGGGAAGCCCCGCCCCCTCACTCTCTGGACCTCTCACTCTCCCGCCTCCTCCTCCCTCCTCAGCAATCTGGTCCAGCCCTAGGCAGACCCTGTCCTTTCTCCCTCAGCCCCTGGCTCTCCTCCTTGGTCTAATATCTTCTAGCCTGGGGACTCACGCCTCCCTGGGGTCTCCAGTCGTCCTCCATACTCTACCCAGAGCCGCCCCTCCTGCATCTGTCCACGTCCACACTGGTAGACCCTACCCCGCCGCAGGCCGGCAACCGACTGCCTCGCGGTGCTTCCTAGGGCTGGGAGAGAATGGGGGATTGGAACGCAGGAGGACGAGGTCCTGGCCACAGTCTGGGGCCTCTGGCTGGTTAGGCGCCGCCGTCCCCCCGGCTCTGCCACCTGCCCCACTCCTTTGTCTCTGGGTAGGCTATGGGTGCCTCCAGGCCGAAGCTTGCCCAGCCCCGCAGACTGGGCCGGCCCCCAGCCCCTAGCCCCGCACCGTCAGCTCCCCGCACCAGTCAGGACCTGCCCGGCGCCGACCGGCCGGGGGCGGGGCCAGCGCCGGGGGCGGGGCCAGCGCCGGGGGCGGGGCCGCAGGCGGGGCGTGTCCTCGCAGGCCCCGGGCCGCGCATTCTCGGCGCCCGAAGCTGCCGCCCCCGCAAGCCTCCGCCGGGCTGGGACTCCGACGCGTGGTCGGTGAGTGCGCCGAGGGGGCCCTAGTGCTCCCGACCTCCTGCGCGCCCCTGTCCGAGTCGCCGGGGACTCCGGAAGGCCGTGTCCGTCGGCCCTTCCGGAGACAGACCGACGCCGGGCGACCGGGAGGGGAGGGGGCGCAGCGGGGAGGGCGCCTCCGCGGTCCTTGGACTGCGCGGCGGCCCCCCTCGCGTAAAGACCCCATAACGCGCAGCCTGAACATCCCACTCATTGTCCCTGGACGCCGGTCCTCGCCCCTCCGCCCGCGGGCCTGCCCACTGGTCGGTGCAAGTGGGCGGGCCATTACTCGCGTCTGGGCGGGGGAGGGGGCGGTGGCGGCGGTGACTTCATCGGTGACGCGGGGATTCCTTAACGAGCCGAGTGCCCGGTCCCCTTGAGTGGGGCGGGGGCCGCCGAGGGCCCGGTGGAGGTTAGAGGCTGGGTGTAGGGCAGGCCACAGGAGGTATTTCTGGCAGGTCCCAGTTCCCACGCCGCCCCTTTCTCAGGGGATTCACATGCGCCAGGCACTTCTGGGAAGAGGGGTCACCCAGCATTTTGCCGGGTCTTTGCCGAGGCGGCTGGATGTGTGTCCAGAACCAGCGCCCCAGTAGGCCTGTGCCCACAGAACCTGGTCCAGGAGTTTACACAGTGGCAGGGAATCTGTCAGGGTTACACCTCCCAGTGAGGGAGCAGGTATTTCGGACTCAGCTCAGGTGGAGGGAGGTCTGTCTTCCATCGTAAGATGGAGATCTGTGCCCCCCCCAGTCCAGGGGTGGGCATATGTGTCCCCACACCCCACGGATGAAGGTCTGTGTCCCCTAGCCCAGGAGGAGTAGAAGTCTGCCCTTCCCCCACTCCGCTGCAGCTGCTGCTGTTTGGTGGGGGAGGGACAGTGACTCTGGAGCTAAGAGTCAGGGTGGGGCACTTAGATCATGCGTGAGGTCTTTCCCTCCCAGGATTAGACTGTCCAGAAATGTCCTCTGCCCCACCCTGGCCCAGACCAAAATACCAGGCCTGGCTACTCCTCACTCTGCCTCCAGAGTGGACCCTGAGGCTCTGGAAGCTCTTCTGGCCCACTACCTGGGTCTTCACAAGGAGTGGCAGGATCCAGACAGGTGAGGGCCAGACCTGTGACTGATTCCTGCCCCTCTAGGTCCGTGTTTTAGGGAACTTCAGTCCACTTGTTCTACAAAGGAGTCTCCCCAGTCAGCCTGGTGAGTGCTGGGCAGGGCGGGAGGTGAAAGTCCTGCCCAGCAGCATGTCTGGAGACGTAGCCCAGGGCGCTCAGCTGCTGTGTGCACCCCAGCCTTCCTCAGGGTAGACTGGTGTGGGTAGAGAAGGGTGCGCCTTTGGGGGGTGGGGAGGAGCGCTGCAGCTTCACTGCTCCCTTGGATTGGCGCCCCACCCCGCAGTTTTGGAGGGGATCTCAGGTCTGCTGGCTCTGCTTACTGGCACCTCCACCTTCGTTGCCCCTTCCCTGGCTGGGAGGAAGAGACTGTGCAGAGAACCCTCATAAGGTGCTTGAGTTGGCCCAAGTTTCCTGTCCTTCTGTGGTCTCTGGGGACGTGTCTCTGAGCGGTAGGTTCCTGCTAGCCTGTGACGTAGGGCCTCGGGAATGCTGTGGGATGAGATTCACACAGGCTCTCCCTGAGGGGTCTGCTGGGGCTCCCTCCCCGTTGCCAGCAGGGGTGAGTTACCTGGTGGTTGGGGGTCCTCAGTGACACCCCCCCGACATGTGCACCAGAGGCCCCACCTGGTTACAGGGGGTTGGGGCTGAGCTACTGTCCAGGAAGTGACTCATTGGTTCCCAGGGAGGCTCCTCCTCCCAAGGCCCTCTTCCTAGGGCAGGTGGCTGGCTCAGCCCCAATCCCAGGCTGTCAGAGCATGGTTGAATCTCCTTCTGCCCGTACTGGCTTCAGTCAGGGGCCTGGTGCTGCAGGCAATCTGAAACCCCTGCCTGCCTCCCCAGCCCAGGATGGGTGAGTTCAACGAGAAGAAGGCAACATGTGGTACTGTCTGCCTCAAGTACCTGCTGTTCACCTTCAACTGCTGCTTCTGGGTGAGTGTGGGGGTCGGGGTTTGCTGCTCTCCCTTTTTTCTCCCTGCCTCCCTGACCTCAGGGTTATGGCCTAGGAGGTCAGTCCCAGCCGTCAGACCCAGATGTGTGACCATTGTGCACTGCCTGCAGCTGGCCGGCCTGGCTGTCATGGCAGTGGGCATCTGGACACTGGCCCTCAAAAGTGACTACATCAGCCTGCTGGCCTCTAGCACCTACCTGGCCACAGCCTACATCTTGGTGGTGGCTGGTGTTGTTGTCATGGTGACTGGCGTCCTGGGCTGCTGTGCCACCTTCAAGGAGCGGCGGAACCTGCTGCGCCTGGTCAGCAGGGCATGGTGGCACCCTGTGGGGTGGTGGGGATGGCAGGGACTCCTCACTAGCTTCCTGGGACTCTGGGGCCCAATTGGGGATGACCCCCTACCTGCCTACACCTGTGGGCCTCATTCCCAGCTGTATCAGCTCTGGGAAGACACCAGCTCCAAGATACATCAGGGAGCTGGGCAGCTCCGGCCCACACCTGCTGCTTGGAGCCCTTCTCCTGGGCCCCTTGGGTGGGGGCTCCACTCTGTGGTGCCCTGACCCTCGGAGACCCCCTTACTGGGTTTCTGCCCCCCAGTACTTCATCCTGCTCCTCCTCATCTTTCTGCTGGAGATCATTGCTGGCATCCTGGCCTATGTTTACTACCAGCAGGTGAGGGTCCTGGCCCAGCCACTGGGGCACAGAGGGCATGCCCAGGACAGATGTGCACACAGGAGAGGTAGATTATAGGAGGTGATGACCTGCCTGCAGTCTCCAAGCTGCCCACCTTGGGGCTCACAGGGGGGCAGGTATCCAGGGTATCCTGTGATCCCCCTGGTGACTCTTCCAGTCCCACCAACCCCATGCTGAGCTGCTGACTCCAGCTCTTCCCTTCCACCCTGGGCCCTCTTCCATCCTGCACTCTCCCAGCCCCATCTTGGAGGTCTTAGACTTTGAAACCACCCCACCCTAGCTGAACACAGAGCTCAAGGAGAACCTGAAGGACACTATGACCAAGAGGTACCACCAGCCAGGCCATGAGGGTGTGACCAGCGCTGTGGACAAGCTACAGCAGGAGGTGAGTGTCCCCGGAGGGATGTGTAGCGGCCTCCCTCAGCATGGGGCTGTGTCCTTGCAGGCCACAGGAGTCATCCACCTTCTCGCTGTAGTTCCACTGCTGTGGCAGCAACAACTCCCAGGACTGGAGGGACAGTGAATGGATCCGCTCCAGGGAGGCAGATGGCCGTGTGGTTCCAGACAGCTGCTGCAAGACTGTGGTGCCTGGCTGTGGACAGCGGGACCATGCCTCCAACATCTACAAGGTGGAGGTAAGTGGGCGCCCAGTGAGGGGCTACATGGACCCCGTGTCTGGGGGCTGATCTGGCCACATTTGAGGACAGCCAAAACCAGCAGGGCCAGGTTTGGGGGGTGGGGCAGTGGGGTTCCTTTTTCAGCGCTTCTCACCCTGCCAGGGTGGCTGCATCACCAAGCTAGAAACCTTCATCCAGGAGCACCTGAGGGTCATCGGGGCCGTGGGCATCGGCATCGCCTGTGTGCAGGTGCGGGTACACAGGGTTGCTTGGTGGGGATATTGGGAT
Organism: Castor canadensis; assembly: GCF_047511655.1. Classification (NCBI taxonomy): domain Eukaryota; kingdom Metazoa; phylum Chordata; class Mammalia; order Rodentia; family Castoridae; genus Castor; species Castor canadensis. The sequence continues at coordinate 208,789,111 of NC_133386.1, read as the reverse complement.
GGCAGATGGGCCCCTGGCACCACTCATGCCTGCTTGGCTCTGCATAGGTCTTCGGCATGATCTTCACATGCTGCTTGTACAGGAGCCTCAAGCTGGAGCACTACTGACCAGTGGGGCCTGGCCTCACCACTCGCCTCCTGCCGCGTGTCCTACCCGACTACTGAGCTGAGACTGCTGTCAGGGCAATGGCCATCCTCGTGCTTGCGCCCTCCATGCCATCACCATGACCCTTGGCCATCCACCCTCCAGGGGGTAGTTGGCTTCAAGTGCCTTTCACCACACACCAAAGTTCTGAAACTGGGGTGGCCCCTGCCCCAGAAGAAGGGGCCAGTCAGTCTGTATGGGGTTTGCTGGCAGGCTGGCCAGGCTGGTAGGGTGGCGGCTGGATTGCCTCCTGTCCAGGTCACCTCCTTTGGGGTGGGTTGTGGGGTCAGTTCTTGTTGCCTGTTCATTCTGGCTGACAAGTTTGAAATAGGTTTGGACAGAACCTGGACACATACCCTGCATGGGGGTCAGGCGGGTGGGAGGGGCCTTGCTGGGTGGGGCAGGGCAGGTGCCCTTTGTGCCTATCATTGGGGTGACATACACACCAGGCTTTCATAGCTGCTTGGCCCCACCCCAACTAGAGGTAGCTGAGGGCACCCAACAGCTTGTGCCTCTGCCCTCTACCCACAGGCATTGCCTGCTTCTAACAGCCACAGCCTTGGCTTAATTTTTCCCATCACTTTTAACACCATCTCAAATGCCCCATGTTCACTTGTGCACTGTTACCCGTTAGAATGTCCTGTGTAGGGCAGGGCTTTTTATCCACTGTATTCCAGATGCCCTCAACTGCTCCTGCCTTGTAACAGGTGCTTAATAAATGTTTGTTGAACAGTTGAATCAGCTTGCTCTCAGCGACAGATGGTCTTGTCCTCACACCCAGCAGGATGGACAGACCTACCTGCTCATGGTACAAAGAGTTGGAGCTGGGAGGGCTTGTCCCTAGGGTCCAGGGTAGCCAGAGCACTTTCAGGCTCAAAGAAGGGGAAGCCCAGATGCAGGGACAGCTGAACATATTCTTGAAGTGTAGGAGCCTCTTGGGGAGCAAATGAGGCTAACTTCAAGTAGCCTATGGGCCTCCTACCCAGTATGGCCTGGGACCTGCTTATGGTCCCCAAAGATTTTTCTGGCCATTGCGAGGGACATGCAAGGTGAGAGCAGTTGGCTCTAGGGGTGGTGGGGCAAGATGGCTGACTAGGAGGCTGGTGAGAGGCTGTAAATGTTTACAGAAGAGTCTACAGACTCTGCTGGGGTCAGAGAGTAGGAGAGGCTCCAAGGTTTGATGTCTAAGTGTGGTGGACCTGTCACACTAGAAATGTGCCCTGACTTGGACTGTACTCCAGAGACCACATATTGTATGTCTGGTCAGCTGATGGCTAGAGGAAGTGCCCCTGAATCAAACACTCTATGCCAGCTGGACCCCAGGCTAGGGTGACATGATTTTCATCTCTCTCAAAGCCTCACACTGGATGACAGACTAGAAAGGTCCCTGGAGCACTGAATGCCCACACCTAAGTGCTGTCCAGCCGTGGGGGGGGGGGCAGTGTCTCAGGGCTGGTTGTGAACACTGGGTTGATCTGCTAGGATTGGGTGGAGCCTGGAGGGTTCTGGGAAGATCCTCAGGTGTGGGGAGCAGGAGGGCCCAGGCAACCCAGCAAATGCTGTTCTGGTCCCAGAAAAATCTGGTTCTCTGCTTTCTGGGAGGACTGGGAGTGTGGCTCAAGTGGTAGAGCACCTGCCTACCAAGTGCAAGTCTCTGACCTCAAACTCAAGTACTGCCAAAACCAAAAGATTCTGGGAGGACATACCCTGAGGTGTGAAGAGTGCTCAGTATTTGGGGCTGGGATGCCAGGGCCTTCTCCAAAGGAGGGCACTCCTTGGCTTGGGATCTGCCTTATAGATGGTGTCCCTCCTCCAGGACAGAAAGGGCCATACTAACCCCTCATCCACCCCTATGGAATGGCAGGAAGAGAGGCCTGGAGAGGCCCTAGGGGAAGCAATGAGGTAAAAGACTGGAAGGACTTGTAAGGCCTAGGCCTAGCTAGGTTTCTGTCTCCTGCAGCCTTTGTTCCAATGTGAAAGGCTGTCTCTGCCTCTGCCATCCTACTGGAGGGCTTGGACCAGGGAAGCACAAATAAGCCTCCCTCCCCCCCCACCCCCGACAGAATTCCAAGATTGGTCACTGAGACACGGATGCAGGGAGTCCCACAAAACCAAGCCAATCAGCAAGACCTCTTGGTGGTTCTACAAAGACCTTTAGTAGACGGTTCTGTCCAGAGCAGGGGGTATGCACTCATACAGCGGCAGGCAGGCATTTCTCCTGATGTCCCAACACCTCCACTTGAACCCAGTGTGACACTGCCTGCCTGTGGTCAGCAGAGTGGGAGGGTGAGCGCCAGCAGTCATTTCTCCAGGGGAGCATAGTTGAGCAGCTTCTCGATCAGGTCCACATGTGCTAGCAGCATACGACGGCAGCAGTAACGCTTCAGACCCAGGGCATCCAGGGCGTCCCTGTGGTGGGAGGGATGGCAGGGCATGCTGTGGTACCCACAGGCTTTAAAGGCCAGGAGCCATATCCGCTGGCCTCTGGGCATTCTATCTGCTACAAGCTAGGAGCCAAGAGCCACATGGATAGGGGCTGAGGCCCAGTAGCAGTGGAGTGACCTGGAAACACCTGAAACATGCACCTAGATAGCTGGGGTGGAGCAAGTGAGCCCCACTCTCAAGAGTGGCAAGCAAGGAGGGCACTGGCAGCTCACACCTGTAATCCTAGCTACTCAAGAGGCAGAGATCAGGAGGATCTCAGTTTGAACCCAGCCTGGGAAAATAGTTCCTGAGACCCTATCTCAAAAAAAACTTCACAAAAAAGGGCTGGTGGAATGGTTCAAGGTGTAGGCCCTGAGTTCAAATCCCAGTACTGCCAAAAAAAAGTAGTGGCCAGCAGTGGAGTCCCCTTATCATTGCACCCTATGTTATGTGCCCATTTTTCAACCTCGGTCTTCTGTCTCTGCTTCTAGCTCTCATACCTAGAGCTGGGGCAGCTCTGTGGGGCTTCCAAACAGTTCTTTGGTGATGCTTAAAAGAACAAGAGCCCCTTACCAAAGTGCTGATTCCCAGATCCCCCCCTCCCCCTGAGGTGGACTCTGTGAGAAACTACCAATGGAGCCTGGAGAGTTGGTTCATCAAGGCCATGCTTAGCAGATACAGGGCCTCACCATGGCCAGAGCAAGTGCCACTCACTGGCTGTGGGGTTTCTCCCTAGCCCTGCTCCCCCAAATCAGGGAGAGATTGCTTCTCTAGGGAACCACTGCTCCCATTTCCCAAACCAATTAGAAGCCTCCAATTTTCCTGGGATCCAGGCACTCTTGAGGCCTCCTTCCATGAAAGTTCCACACCCATGTGCAGAGATGGAAATGTGGGAAAGAGGCGGTGGCATGGGGAGGTTCCTGCCTACGGTATTCAAGAAGAAGGGCCTGGGAGGATGGTAGCCATTCTCTCCCACACTGGTCATTCCAGCAACCTGCTCAGCCACTCTTCTATTTTCCTATGATATGCAGGCACCCTGAGACCCAAGGCTTCACAGTTAACCAAACGCCCAACTGTTCACATGGTGGCTGAAGATCAGACTCGAACAAGACAGGTAAGATGGTGACTGCAGTGGAAAGAGACAGCACAGGGCGACACCCCCAAAGCTTAATGATGACCACTAAGTATAGAGGTCTGTCCTGCATCTGAAAGAACCAGCAACATTCAGGACATTGGGGTGGATCTAAGAGCAGAGGCAGTAGATTAGAGAGCAGATGGACAGGGAGGCGACAGTGCTTTGCTGAAGGTGTGGAGGTGCTTATGACCCGCTAAAAGGTTACTTAGAAGTCCCCAAGAGGTGGGTGCCTTGGCTCACGCCTGTAATCTCAGCTACACCATCGGAGACAGGAACGAGGTTTGCGCTTCCAGGCCAGCTCGGCAAAAGTTGGCGAGACCCCATTTCAACAAACAAGTCGGGTGTAGTGGCATACAGCTGTGGTCCTACATATGCTAGAGGAGTAGACAGGAGGACCGAGGCGGCCGGGGCAAAAAGCAGGAGACTCTATCCGAAAAAGTAGCTAAAGCAAAAAAGGGCTGTGGGTCGTGGCTCAAAAGGTAGGGCGCTTGCCTAGCAAGCTCGAGGCCCTGGGTTCAAATCCTAGTTCCGGGGAACGGGGGTGGGGTGGGGGGAACGTGTCCTTAAGATACCTCAGGCTTGATGTTCACATCCCCACCACTCCCCAGGACCACTCCCCAGGATAAAGGAGCACCGCGGCCAGAAAGTCCTGACACGCGCGCCCCAGCCCCGGGCAGGCCAGGCCCCCACCCCCAGGAACCGGCCCAAAACGCGGGCGTCTCGGATTCTCCGCGCCCATGGCCACGCCCCCGCTCCGCCGCGCAGGCCGGGACCTTCTCCCGGACTCGGGCCGTCCTGCCAGGCCCGGGGCGTCCCCGCCGGCCCCGCGCCTTACCCCTCGGTGTACTCGGCCTGCAGCAGCCCCAGGTAAGCCTCCCACTTGTTGCCGACGATCTTGCCACAGGTAAAACAGCGCACCGGGATGATCATGGTGGCGGCAGGCAGCGGGCGGCGAGCTGGAGGTGTCTTCCAGACTCCGCCTCGGGCACGTCCACTAGACGGGGGGGGACTCTCAGCCTGGAGCTGCAACTTTGCCCCCCTTCTCCGTCCCGGCACTGCCGTCGTCCGGCTCCTGCCGCGACCAGATTTTTCCGTGACTTGCGGAGGTTCCGGGGAGAGAGACGCACTAGCGTACGTGGACTACAGGACCCAAAGCACTCCCGTTCCCCCCCCTGCCCGCCATAGTGGTACGTTCCGGCGCTACGGCGTGCGAGCGTGGCCGAAAGGCCTGCGAGGACGGCGGTTCGCGTTTCTCGTGTCCGTTTGACTGACAGCTGCGCGGCGGGAGCAGCGCGGAGGGAGGCGGTGCACTCAGGTACAGCGCCGCGGCCGGACGGGATCCCACGGGCCCGAGCACACAGACGCCAGCCGGATGCGCGAGTTCGAGCCCCAAGTGCGGGTCGCGAGCCGAGGCTAGGCAACAAGTGGCGGTGGTGGGTCCGGGCGGGGGTTTCCCAAGAGCGCGGTCACGAAGGGTCTTCCAGCCGCCCGCCGGGCACAGCCTCTGAGGGGTCTCCACCTCAAGCCCCTGCCCAAGGCGCCCAGGAGTCCCCGCCGCGGAGTTTGGGGGCGTCCCCTCTCGCCAGCCGCTGCAGGACCCGCGGCAGTACAGACACGTGGGCCCCGACGGTGGCCTCCTGTGCGCCGCCGTCCGCCCCTTCCCGGGGAGGTGGCTTCCCCCGCGGCGGGCGGCCCTGGGTAGCGGCGATCTGGACGCCAGACGGCCCACGCGCGTCTCTGGGGAGGTGGTGGTGGTCAGGGGAGGCGTCGTGGAGGAGGCGCCCTCTGAACTGAACCGCGAAGATCCATTCACTGGGGACGCTTGGCTCAGGTCTGGAGGCTGTGCCTGCAGGACCAGTGGAGGTGACAAATCTGCCTTAACTGGAAGTGGCTGGCTGCCGAGGACTTAAGGAGACCGGGCGTTGGTTTCCCAGGAATTGAGTGGGGTGAGCCTGGCTCCAAAATCTTCCTGCTGTAAAGGGGTTGGGGGGTCCTGGGACGGACGCGGGCAGCTCCGTGGAGGAGGGGGTGTGTGAGCTCCAGGCAGGTTTGCTGGCCTTTGGGGTCCCAGGCATCTGTCAGCTGCTCCGTTGGGGCAAATGCTGCATTTGGCAGCAGGGGAGAGGCGTGAAGAGTCTTCTGGGTCCTGAGTGGGGTTAGGCAGAGCCCCTGCCCACTTGGGGTTTGTGCACCACCATCACCCTAGACAGCATCCCCAGCAGCATTTGCCATCCCCCCACGGAGCCACGCGCAGAGCCACGCGCAGAGCCACGAGCTACTTCCCTTCCCTGCTCCCCCCTCCAGCACATCCTGCCTGGCCAAAGGGGCAGCACGGGGCCCTGAGCCACAGTGGTTTGGGGTCAGGCTTAGCTGCAGAGACTTCGGATGTCCAGAGGTGAGGGAGGCAGAGGAGTGGGGTCCTGGGTGTCAGCAGGGTGGGCCCTAGGGATGGGGTGGGGGCCAAAGGCTTCCTGGAGGAGGGGCCCAGGACCTATCCCACCCCTGCTCCTGCCAGGAGGAGTTGTTTACTCTGGGAGAATTGGGGAGTATGACCTGAGCCAAGTTGAAATTCCTGGGATTCCGGGAAGGGGGTGGGGGGGGGCGGTGGGAGAGAGAGTGAGATTGAGAGAGAGAGGAAAAAAAAATATTGAGATTGTGTGTGTGCCTTTTGGGGGTGGTGCCATCCTCCCCTCCATCCTCAGCTCTCTGATTTCCCTGGAGAGGCCCGGACTAGAGAACCCCAGGCTGTCCCCTCCCTGTCCCAGCCCCTGTGTGTGTTTCTCAGTCTCCTCCCTGCCTCTGCTGTGGGTTGGTTCTGCCTGTACCCCTGACCAAGCTGGACCTGAGGGCTCTGGGAGCCTCAGAGATCCGCCGTACTCCCTGCCTCATCCTGGCTGGCATGACCCCCTGGACCTCCTTTGAGCCAGCTGTCGGGGGGAGCCCCCAGGGTACAGGGTACTGTGCTTGCCTGCTGCACTTGGTCTCTTCTTGGGTGGGTGGGCAGTAGTGCCAGGGGTGCTGGTTTTATGAGAATGGGTGTCCAGCCTACCGTGACTGGGTGGGGGTACAGCGAGGGAGGGACAGTGTGGTTCCTGCCAGAGGGTCACTTTAGGGCAGGGGACAAGGGGAAACCCGTGATTGAAGTTCTAACTGCCTAACTCCTCCCACCCTGGGCGTTGCCCTGGAAACGGCCACAGGGAAGGAGGGTGCTGGGCCACCGGGGTGGAGCACTGGTCTGGGATTTAGCTGACCTTGCCCCCTTGTCTTGAATCACAGCCTCAGTCTCCCCATCTGAGGTTGGCCATGAACTCCGGCTGGGGGGGAGGGATGGTTGTGACTTTCCCGGCACCCCAACCTTGTCCCCATATCTGTGCCCTCTGGCTGGCCAGCTTGGGATAGATGCTTGTTCACCAGAGGCTGTGCTGCATCACACAGGGTGTGAACATGAGCGCTTGGTCACCTCACTGTGCACCCCACTCTGCCCTGGCTGCTGCACACACACTAATGTGTCCCATGTCTCCTGTCCAAGTACAGGGGTGTGCAGATGTGGCTGAGGCTGAACTGGACTTAATCCATTGACCTTTGGACATGCCTGGGTTGGGGCACTTGGGACCAGTGCCATGTGCTACTCTAGCTGCCTGGCCTCACGGGCTAGAAACTGTTCTGTAAGGCTGCCAGCCATATGGAGATACTGAACCCTGGTAGTGTGCTTTGTTCCCCGACGGGCACCCCCACCTCAGCTCTTAATTACTTCCCCTCCACTCCACCCCCATATGAGCTCCAGCAGAGAAATGCCTCAGAGTGCTGGGGAGGAAGTGGGAGTACAGCTTGGGGTGGTCTAAGAGGGCCCAGGATGAGAGATTAGAGTCCCGTTGGCCTATCCCTGGGGCACCTTCACCCCTAACATTGTTCTGTCCCTGAAGTAGGTAAGAGGCTGAAGGGGTGTTTCTGGCCACCTAGGCTGGGAGGAAAATGATCCCATCCAGGCTCTATATGCACCCCTCAGTTGCTGTTCTCTGTGTGGGGTGTTACCCTGCCAGTGCCAGGTATTTGTGGTGCCCCTGCCTCAGGGTGTGGACCTGGGGTGGACACTGGCGCCCACCCGGAGCTGAAGCCGCAGCAGGAAGGCAGACACTGCAGCCTGTTTGTGTTGGCACTGACTTCCCTGCCTCCTCAAAGCTGCCTCAGAGCCTGGGCCCAGGGTGGGCTGCTTTCCTCTTCATCCTGGCCTAGCCAGATGTGGGAGACAGAGGGGTGTAAGCTGGGCCCAGGTCATGCTGGGAACTGCCTGCCCCAGGCTGCTATGAGCAAGCTCTTTTGGAGGTCCTTCTGAATGGGACCCTGGCCTGGTCAGGTGGGTGTCCCTGGTCTCCTTGTTGTTCACCCCCTGCATGCCACAGACAGCTGAGGTGGCCTTGTCATGGAGCCCTGATGGCAGATGGCCAGACCTCATGGGACATTGTTGGCTGGCTCCATGGGCACAGTGTGGGCATCGTCTGCTTGGAGCTGATGGGGTGGGAGTTAGAACACCTTGAAGGAAGTGGACAGTACACGCTGGTCTCAGGGCTCCAGGGCCTCTGTGTGTGTGTGTGTGTGTGTGTGTGTGTGTGTAGAACAGCAGTACATGTTCTTGTGTATGCAAGCATGTATCTCAGCTTATGTGCCTGTGGTGTCCCTGTGTCTGTGTGACTCTGAGTCTCTGAAGTCGTGAGGGCAGAAGCGAGGTTTGGCCTGGGCCTGCATTCTGGCTGTCTCCCCTGCAGAGCTTTGGCTAGCAGACTGGCCAGCTTTGAGGGCTGAGCACCTCCTGAAGCAAGCCTAGGTAGGCTGTGGTCTGGCCTCGTCTTCCATGCCCAGCCCCTAGACCTTGCCTGCTAGATGTCTTTTAGGTGCTGGCACAGAGTGTCTTACTGCACACCCCCTACCACCACCACCTTGTGGAGGAAGGAAGGTTCCCTGGTAGGAAGGGGCAAGGCTTTGGGGACAGGTTCTTGGAGGCTGAGCTGGCCCCTATGTCCAGAGCACTCTGACTGGGCACTGAGCCCCAGTTACAACACAGTGGCCCTGTCCTAAACAGTCAGACTGTATGCTACTGTGTTAACCTGGACTTGGCAGTAGAAGCCAGGCCATCCCCTGCCCGTGTGCCCTGGAGCCTGTGGCTGATGTAAGATGTAGCATCATCAGGTGTTATGGGCAGAGTGTTCTAGGTACAAGAGGGGTTGGTTGGGGACACTGGGATGGCATACTGGTTTCTGGGATCAGTGTAGAAACCATACCTACTCCCCTTTGCTCCTCCTTTGCTCCCCCTTTGCTCTGAAACCCTCAGGTACTTCTTGGGGAGCCCTTCCCATCATCTCCCAGTCTCAGCCATGGTGCAGGAGAGGCTCAGCCTCTACTCTGGGGATTCCAGCCGAGGGGAAACTCCTCCGGACCCCCCTCAGCCTAGCAACTCCTGTTCCTAGCCCCCACCCACAGCCCCAACCGGTCTTCCAGGAGGATAAAGATGATTAGGTGGTCCGGATGCTGGCGGCTCAGACCTGTAGTCTTAGCTACTCCAGAGGCAGAGATCAAGCAGATTGTGGTTCAGGGCCAGCCCGGCCAAATAGTTCAAGAGACCCTATCTTGAAAAAGCCACAAAAAAGGCTTGCCAGTGTGGCTAAAGTGGTAGAGTGCCTGCCTAGCAAGCATAAGGTCCTGAGTTCAAACCCCAGTACCACCACCACCAAACAAACAAACAAAGATCAAGTGGACAGCAGTTTTATTCATGCATTGCTAATGCTAACTGTCCTGTAGCTGTCTCTCTGACCCTGGGCTACAGGGCCACCTCCAGAGAGGTGATCTGGTGTTTGACCCCATCAGAGTGAGGTCAGTGTGGGTGGGGTTTTTGGTTTGGGGGTGGGGTTTGACGTCTCCCAACAGCCCTGGGTCTTCTTTGGGCCCTGTGGCTCCTCCTACCTGTGCTGAGTGTGCATGCTGTCTTGTACATAGACCACCCGGCTGAGTGTCCATCTTTGACTTGTGTGTATGGGCTGGCTGAGTCTGGCCAAGGGTAAGGAGACGTTGCTGGGGGTGGTCATCAGGGATCTTGTGGGGACATCAGCTGCTACCTGCTCAATGGGCAGAGCCTGAAGATGGTGGTCTCTGCAGGAAATGGTGGGGGTAGGAGGGCTCTCTCTGCTGGGCTTCTAGTGTGTAGTCTCAGCTATGTCCCTTTCCTGGGGACCAGACACACCAAAGAACCCTCCAGGGGAATGACAGGGTATGGCCATGGGAAGTCCCAGACTGGCCATGTGGCTGAGCAGAACTTCCTGTAGGCTTCCTGCACTGGGGGGAGTGGTCTGTCTTCTGCACCCTGCCCTCTGGACTAGAACCCTGGACACTGCCTTGTGGGGCCTAAGACTGCAGTTCCCCACACAGCTCTCCTGGGGGCAGCAGATGGCTGGTGTGGTGAGCTCAGGTTCTCCCTGCTGGGAGCTGCTGCAGGCACTGGATACCCAGGGTTTTTCAGGTTGCAGGCCCTTCCCAGGCCCAACACCTCCCACCACTCAGTCTGTCCTTTTGTGAGTCCCTTCCCTCCCATCCTTCTCATTCTTCCCCCTGACTCCTCTCTGCTGCCAACTCTCAGGGACTTGGAGAAAATCCTTCCTCTTTGGACTGTAGTTTCCATGTGCCCCATGGGGTAGAAACCAGCATCGTGACCACCATGGTAATAGGGAAAGGCCTTGGGCACATTCTGGAGCTTGGGGTGCAGGACACGTCCATCCACAGCTGCCTCTGTCCCCTCCCCAGGCGCTGACCCTCCTCTGTGTCCTCTGTGCCCTCTGGGTGCAGGTCAGATGCAGGGAATCTTTTTTTTTTTTTTACTTTTCTTTATTATTCATATGTGCATACAAAGCTTGGTTCATTTCTCCCCCCTGCCCCCACCCCCTCCATTACCACCCACTCCCCTCCTCCCTCTCCCCCCCTCAATACCCAGCAGAAACTATTTTGCCCTTATCTCTAATTTTGTTGTAGAGAGAGTATAAGCCATAATAGGAAGGAACAAGGGTTTTTGCTGGTTGAGATAAGGATAGCTATACAGGGCATTGACTCACATTGATTTCCTGTGCGTGGGTGTTACCTTCTAGGTTAATTCTTTTTGATCTCACCTTTTCTCTAGTTCCTGTTCCCCTTTTCCTATTGGCCTCAGTTGCTTTAAGGTATCTGCTTTAGTTTCTCTGTGTTAAGGGCAACAAATGCTAGCTAGTTTTTTAGGTGTCTTACCTATCCTCACCCCTCCCTTGTGTGCTCTCGCTTTTATCATGTGCTCATAGTCCAATCCCCTTGTTGTGTTTGCCCTTAATCTAATGTCCACATATGAGGGAGAACATACGATTTTTGGTCTTTTGGGCCAGGCTAACCTCACTCAGAATGATGTTCTCCAATTCCATCCATTTACCAGCGAATGATAACATTTCGTTCTTCTTCGTGGCTGCATAAAATTCCATTGTGTATAGATACCACATTTTCTTAATCCATTCGTCAGTGGTGGGGCATCTTGGCTGTTTCCATAACTTGGCTGTTGTGAATAGTGCCGCAATAAACATGGGTGTGCAGGTGCCTCTGGAGTCACCTGTGTCACAGTCTTTTGGGTATATCCCCAAGAGTGGTATTGCTGGATCAAATGGTAGATCGATGTCCTGCTTTTTAAGTAGCCTCCAGATTTTTTTCCAGAGTGGTTGTACTAGTCTACATCCCCACCAACAGTGTAAGAGGGTTCCTTTTTCCCCGCATCCTCGCCAACACCTGTTGTTGGTGGTGTTGCTGATGATGGCTATTCTAACAGGGGTGAGGTGGAATCTTAGCGTGGTTTTAATTTGCATTTCCTTTATTGCTAGAGATGGTGAGCATTTTTTCATGTGTTTTTTGGCCATTTGAATTTCTTCTTTTGAGAAAGTTCTGTTTAGTTCACTTGCCCATTTCTTTATTGGTTCATTAGTTTTGGGAGAATTTAGTTTTTTAAGTTCCCTGTATATTCTGGTTATCAGTCCTTTGTCTGATGTATAGTTGGCAAATATTTTCTCCCACTCTGTGGGTGTTCTCTTCAGTTTAGAGACCATTTCTTTTGTTGAGCAGAAGCTTTTTAGTTTTATGAGGTCCCATTTATCTATGCTATCTCTTAGTTGCTGTGCTGCTGGGGTTTCGTTGAGAAAGTTCTTACCTATACCTACTAACTCCAGAGTATTTCCTACTCTTTCCTGTATCAACTTTAGAGTTTGGGGTCTGATATTAAGATCCTTGATCCATTTTGAGTTAATATTGGTATAGGGTGATGTACATGGATCTAGTTTCAGTTTTTTGCAGACTGCTAACCAGTTTTCCCAGCAGGTTTTGTTGAAGAGGCTGCTATTTTTCCATCGTATATTTTTAGCTCCTTTGTCAAAGATAAGTTGGTTATAGTTGTGTGGCTTCATATCTGGGTCCTCTATTCTGTTCCACTGGTCTTCATGTCTGTTTTTGTGCCAGTACCATGCTGTTTTTATTGTTATTGCTTTGTAATATAGTTTGAAGTCAGGTATTGTGATACCTCCTGCATTGTTCTTTTGACTGAGTATTGCCTTGGCTATTCGTGGCCTCTTGTGTTTCCATATAAATTTAACAGTAGATTTTTCGATCTCTTTAATGAATGTCATTGGAATTTTGATGGGAATTGCATTAAACATGTAGATTACTTTTGGGAGTATTGACATTTTTACTATGTTGATTCTACCAATCCATGAGCATGGGAGATCTCTCCACTTTCTATAGTCTTCCTCAGTCTCTTTCTTCAGAAGTGTATAGGTTTCCTTGTAGAGGTCATTCACATCTTTTGTTAGGTTTACACCTAGGTATTTGATTTTTTTTGAGGCTATTGTAAATGCAATTGTTTTCATACATTCTTTTTCAGTTTGTTCATATTAGTGTATAGAAATGCTAATGATTTTTCTATGTTGATTTTATATCCTGCTACCTTGCTATAGCTATTGATGATGTCTAGAAGCTTCTGAGTAGTGTTTTTTGGGTCTTTAAGGTATAGGATCATATCGTCTGCAAATAGGGATATTTTGACAGTTTCTTTACCTATTTGTATTCCTTTTATTCCTTCTTCTTGCCTAATTGCTCTGGCTAGGAATTCCAGTACTATGTTGAATAGGAGTGGAGATAGTGGGCATCCTTGTCTGGTTCCTGATTTTAGAGGGAATGGTTTCAGTTTTTCTCCGTTAAGTATCATGCTGGCTGTAGGTTTGTCATATATAGCTTTTATAATGTTGAGGAACTTTCCTTCTATTCCTAGTTTTCTTAGAGCTTTTATCATGAAAGATGCAGGGAATCTTGACCACATCCTGGGGGTATCTTTTTTTTTTTTTTCTTTTGCAGTACTGGGGCTTGAACTCAAGGCTTTCACTTTGAGCCTCTCTACCAGCCCTATTTTTGTGAAGGGTTTTTTGAGATTGGGTCTCATGAACTGTTTGCCTGGGCTGGCTTCGAACCGCCATCCTCCTGATCTCTGCCTCCTGAGTAGCTGGGATTACAGTTGTGAGCTATGGGCACCGGCTTCATGGGGCCCTTCTGATCTGCACTCTTTGGTAGGACTGGGGCTTCACAGACATGAAGTGTAAAGGGCCAGCCAGGATCACATTTGCTCCCCATCTTTGATTGTGGGCATGTGACAGCTAGTGTGTATCTATGCACACCCGTGAATGGAAGGAGCACTGGTCCTCTACCTGTGTTTGGAAGGAAGTGGGGTCTCTTGCTGTAGGCTCAACTCTGCCTGGACTGGTGGAAAATGAAATTCAGAGTCCCCTGTTCAGAAGTTAAGAGAATTTCAAGATTGTGCCAGCAGACCCTCAAAACATCTTGGGGCTGTGTGACTGCGCTGGAAGCTGGTCAGCCAGGGGCTGAGCGGGCCCAGTGAGCACCCTGAGCTGTGCGGGGTTGCCTGGGGTACTTTGAGTTCACTTCTCCAAATTCTCTGTTTTGCACGTAACCTCATCGGGCACCACAGGCTCCCCAAGGCGCCTAAAGCCCGAGCTGCTCCAAGTTGCCAACTGGGTCAGCCCTTATGTGCACGGTGCTTTGCAATCCTTCGCTAGATCGGTGGTCTGCTATCCGAAGCGGGGCGGGCCCGCTGGGGGGCTGGGTCGGGAGTGTGGATTTGGCGCCGAGAGCAGACTGGGGTTCAGCCCCAGTCCCCTTAAACACTCCCCTTGCCCTTTGCTGGCATCTTCCTCCCAGGCCCAGCGTGGGTGCAGAGGGCGGGGGTCCAGGGTCGCTGCGATTGGTCGGCGGGGCGGGGTCCGTGCGGGGCGGGGCCGCACCGGATTGGCCAGGCGCGCGGGGGGTGGGGCGCAGCGGGGGGGGGGGGGAGGTGGGCAGGTGTCTGGTGGCGGCGGGGTCCGAGCGGAGCCGCGCGCCCGGTGCCACCGCGGGGCCGGAGCCCGCGGGCGGGGTGGGGATGGGGCGTCCCGGGGTGGCGGGAGCGGGCCGCTGACGGCGGGCGCGCCGGGTGGCGCGGGCCCGGCCTGCCCAGCGCGATGCGCCGCTCAAGCACTGACGAGTCCACGTACCGGCGCAGCCCATCGCCAGAGGGCAAGGAGCCGGGCTTCGCGCGCGGCGGCCCCTTCCGGCGCTGCAGCAGCCAGTACGGGCGCGGGGACGCCGGGGACGCAAGCAGCGGCGCCTTCTTCGGCCTGCACGCGAACCCCGGCCCCAAGGCGGCCCAGGCGCGCTACACGTCGCCCAAGGGCAACAAGTACGTGGTGTTCTACCTGGACCTGTCCTTCATCTTCCTCCTAGAGCTGAAGCGCTGCAGCATGGCGCGCGGCTGCCTCCAGGGCGTCAAGTACCTCATGTTCGCCTTCAACCTGCTCTTCTGGGTGAGTGCGGGGCCCTCCGGCCGGGCCCAGGGCCTGGGGAGGCCGGGGTGGGGGTCACCGGGGGCTGGGCTGGACCGGCGGCGGAGGCTTTCCGCTACTGGGCTGTTCCTGTACCTCTGCTGTCCGGGCGGGCGGGTGCCCCGAGCTGTCCCCTCTTCTGCAGAGACAAGATGTGCCTGCACGTGCGCACCGGACCGGGCAAGTCCTGTGCACTGCGCCTCTCCCGGGCTCGGGTTCCGATCCTGACCAGCACGGCGCTGAGCGGCTGTGCCTCCGCAGCCTGTGTCCTTGCCTCGCCCCCTGCCCGCCCCGCCCCTCTGAGCTGCCCAACCCCCAGGCCCAGGTCTCAGCTTACCCCGGGGTTGCGGTGGGGAGCAGCCGGCCGGGCTCACTTGGTCCCCCCGCCTCCACCCCCCGCCCCGGGCGCCATCGGGTGTGTACACAGTCCGTGCGCTCAGGCCCAGCGACGTGTCATTCCCTGGACACCGGATTGGGGAGGGCCCAATGAGCTTGGGTGGCAGCTGGGTTCCCGCCTCCCTCAGAAGAGCCTCTCTAACTTTTCTGTGGATTGCTCAGGAGTAGAGAAGTGGTGTCCAGAGAGGAACTTGGTTTAGTGGGGCAGAGGGTGGCCCCCTCTAGCATAGATGTGAGGGCAGAGTTTGCACCACACTGCACCCTGGGATAGTCTGAGTAGGTGGGCTGGGCTGGGCTGGGGCAGGCTTCACACCTACCTGCCTTGGACCAAGCTTGGGTAGGCCTGCAGCCTGTAAGGAGGGGTGACACCTGGGCAGAGCCTGAGGCTTAACCTGGGCTGGGGAAGGCTTGGTAGTGATGCCCAAGGTCATTCCAGCCTCTATCCTTAATTCCTGAGCCAACTCTTTTTCCATGACTGATAGTAAGAGGGTTCTGTCTGGGAGTGTGGGGCTTGGCTGTGCGCTGCACTTCAGCCATACTGCTCATTTGCATGTGGTCCTGTGCAGGCCAAATGCACAGAAAGCTGGTCTCCACATTCCTGCCCTCCTTATCCTTCTGGCTCTGGCTTGGAGCAGGGGCTGGGGGGTCACTGGGAGGGTCAGCCGGTTTGAGTTACCTGTGGGAAGTGACCCAAGAAGCATGCTGCCCCAGGTGTCCACGGGTAGAAGGCTTCACCCCAAGGGTTTGTTTTCTGCGAGAGCCCCCTGGAGGGGTGGGCACAGGCCCTCGAGCACACTGCATCCAGGGAGACAGGTAGAAGGGGTGGGTGTGGGCTGGAGCTGTGGCTGGCACTTAGGAGAAAGTGAATGCCTTTCCATGGCACCAGTGTGGGTAGTGGCTAGTGGTTGACAGGGTCACCATGTCCCAGGCATTGTGACAGTGGGGAAGGGGATGGCTGTAGGTGACAGTGTGACAGGTGGAGAAGGTCCAGATGCTGCAGGTAACAGTGTGACAGGTGGATGTGGGCTGCTGGTGAGAGTGTGACCTGACGTGACAGCTGTAGGTTGCTGTGATGGTGGTGGGCAGAACAGTTGGGGGGCAGGGGTATGGGATATGGGCGGATATTGATGTTCGATCCTGGGAGGCTGCAAGCCCTGCTCCTCTGCTGACTGCTATCTTCCCTGACCTGGACACCTACCTGCAGGGAGAAAGAGAGGGGATCTTGGCGGGGGGGCGGGGTTCTGACTGCTCGAGAGCAACCCACTCCCACGGGGAGTCCAGGTGAGCTGCCTGTCCTCTGCTCCCCACAGAGAGGCCTCACTACCCACTACAGAGCAGGCATGCTCCACTGACCCCTAGATGATGTCCTCCACTGAGGAAAGAACAAATCAGGAGCCCCCAGGGACCCCTCCTGGGTTGGAAAACCCAATTGCTTTTTTATTACCCAATTATATCTTCAGCCTTGGAAACCACAGCCCCTGCTACTGGCTTCAACACCCTTCATGGCTCCTCTCCGAGCCTGGTGCTCAGTGGGTCAGAACCAGGGCCTGCCCTGCCCAGTCTCCCTGGGGTGTGCTGGGAAATGACAGGGGCTTTTTGTGTGGAGATGTCTGTGCTGGGCTTGGTAGAACCCATCTGGGCCAGTGGGTGTGATGTCCACCTTACCTTGTCCCTGGGCTGTTGTGAACTAAGTCCCCTTCCTGCTGGTGACAGGCTGTGTGTGTGGGAGGGGCAGGAGCCAGAATGCCCCTTAGCTGAGATCCTGACTCCTTTGCTGTATGAGGGTACCAGCCCCCCTGTAGCACATTCACACTGGGAGACCAGAAAACCTGGTCGCTTCCTGATCTGTCTCCCTGCCCTGTGTCCTGCCTCTGTCTTCCAACTGGAGTAACCACGGAGCCAGAGTTCAGAGCAGCACTGACCCCTAGATCTGTGCTAGGGCCCAGGGCATAGTTGCTTGGCCTTTTGAGGTGTGCATGGGGGGTGGCAGGTTAGGGCTGGGAGTGTCTCCTGGGAGAGAGGTAAACAAGGTGGAAGTGGACTGGGCAGTCAGCCATCAGTAAGTGAGGGAGTGGGAGACTTAGCAGCCCTTGGGACCCCCCTATGTCAGGCCATAGTGGCTACATTGTCAGCTGGGCTTCTGCCAGCAAAGCTCTTTCCATAATGCAAGTCAAGATCCCCAGGGTGGAGGGAAGTCAGTGAAGCCTGGCTCTTCCTGCTTCTGTTCTCCCCTGCCCTGGGCTTGGGCCGTCTACCCCCGTGGGCAGTTGCTCTAGCATGAGGGCGTCTGGCTCGAGGGCCGAGCTCCTCAGCAAAGTGGGGATGTTTGCATGGCTCCACTGTGGCCATGCAAGGGCTGTCCACCCACCGTCAGGCCTCAGCCATGCAGCTGGCTTCTCCCAGACAAGGTCTTGGCCAGGCTGAGGCCCTTCCTGCGCTGCTCCCCCACCCCTTCCCAGCCCAGTGCCAGGGTCAGAGAAAGCCTCTAGCAGCTCCCTGCGCAGTGTGGTCAGGTCCTGTGTGGTTGGCCAGAATGGGGTTCAAAGCCATGCTTGCCAGCCTATTTCCTGCTGCTCAGACACTGTGGGACCTGGGCAAGTTCTGCTTTTCTGAGGCGGGGCTCATTTTCTCCATCTGTGCCACATGGGCTGTGCAGGGTAATCCATAAACTGTGTGTAGGATCCTGAACACCAGCTTGGCGTGGGGGTGAACCGGGGTGTGGAGGATGTCTTCCACATGGAATAGCCCGCCCAGGTGACAGAGGCCCCAGGCTGGACGAAGAACGAGGTTAGATTTCATTGGTCCAGGGCCCAAGCTCTGCCTGTCCCCCAGCTGGGAGGGGATTGGGGCCACTGTGGCGCTGCTACTGTCCACTGCGGCAGCCTCAGCACCTGCTCTCAGTTGTTCCTGGAAAGAAGGTCTTGCCAGTTCCAGGGCCTCTGCTCTAAGCTGGTGGCAAGGTGCCGGGCACAGGCATTGCTGGGTTCTTCTTTTTCTTTTTCTTTTTTGGTGATTCTAGGGTTTGAATCAAGAGTCTTACACTTGCTAGGCAGGTGCTTTACAATTTGAGCCGTGTTTTTCTTTGCCTTTGATGAACTGATATCTGATGGACAATGGCCTGTTGCTGGCCCCTGGGCAGGGCACCCTGAGCCTGTAGGAGGAGGGGTCTGAGAAGGGCAAAGGTCTCTGTGTCCAGCTCCCAGGTAGAGCAAGGACACTCAGAGAGCCCTCACTTTGTTTCCTGTAATGACCTGGCTTTGGTGGGGATGGCTGCTTATCTGTGGGCTCCAAGCAGTTCTGGTGTTGTCCTGTCCTGGGTGGGAAAGCCTAGGGAGAGAACGAATTACATTCAGTTTTAAGTGGAAAAACTCGCTTCACCTGGATAACGAACATCCCAGCCAAGATGGAATGTTTTGCCAACCTGGCGAGAGAGAGGCTCTAGATACAGCCTCGGCCCCTGCAGGGACCCAGCCCTCCACCCTGTTCCAAGGACACAGCCAGCTGCCCTGCCATCTGCCACACTGAGCTGTGTGGCCAGAGAGGCAGTGGGCAGAGGCTGGCTGCCCACCCCATGGGCCTAGAGGGGCACATTTGATGGGTGCCAGGCACAGCCTCTGGCCAAGCCACTAGTAGACGGCTGAAGAGGCAGGAGGTTGAAGTGCTGCTTGGGTGACCATGGGAGCCTCTTGGGGCTGTCATGGGCATCGGTCCTCAGCAGAGCATCTGGTCTCAGTTGACGGTCAGGTGAGGAGATGGCTGAGGCGGGCTGTTCTTGGGGCCAAGTGTGCTAGATGGAGATCAGCCAGCAGGCCAGAATGGGGAACGTGGGTGTGGGAGGCCCCTCTTGTTGGTGGCGCGTTGGTTGCTACCCCCTGGACCCCTGCTCTTTTCCAGGTTGTTGGGGGTGGACTCTGCCCCTAGCCTGGGCTTCTGCAAGGCCTGGGAGAAGGGAACCATCAGTGGTGGGTGGTCTGTGTCTGGGAGTGGTACTCAGGTGCTGGGGGAGTACTGCAGAGTTGGGTGGGGTTCCATCCCCCCCACATTTGGCCTAGGAGAGAGGTAGCGCTCCAGGCTTCCTAGGGACTCAGCCCACAAGTCCTGCCTTTAGAATCTGTCTGAGTCTAATGGGCCCGTTTTCTCTTGCACCTCGAGGCTATAATTTTCCTGCCAAAATGTTTTAAAAGCTGCGTGTGCAGAAGCATTTTCGAAATTACAGGTGCGGTAATTTTACTCACCACGTGTGGGCCTTTCATCAGTGCACCCACGAGCCTGGTGTTTGTTGCTGAGGCTGTCTGCAGGACGGCAGCTCCCTGGGGACAGTGGGTCATAGGGCATGGTGGCATGTGTGTAACTGTGCATGATGCTGCTGTGTGGCAGTGAGGAGCATCTGAGGTGTGGGCTGGTGTTGTCTGTGTCCCACTGCGGGTGACAGACCATCTGGGTGACAGAGAGTGGGTGTCTTTTTCCTGTCATCTATGGGTGGAGGGGAGGATATCTTGTGCAGTGTTAATGAAGGAAATTCATTACCATCTGGGCTAGGGCTGTAGGATCCCACCCCACCCAGGCCTGTGTCGGGGACTGTCCCCCTCCTGGCTCTCTCGACTGGGGCACCTGCTCCCCACCATGGCACCAGCTGCTTTGCGTAGCAGTGCCCTCCTTGTGCCCTTCGGAGTCCCATGGGGCCGGGGCCACTCCAGTGGCTCACTTTCCTGCTGACATGAGTTGTCTGCTGTCCTTGGGAGGCAGACAGCCCAGGCAGTTTGGGCCTTCCATGACATCTTTGCACCAGCACCATCCTCTGCTCAGAGACCTGCCAGTGTCTGCCTGAGTGCTCAGCTCTGAGGTGTGACCCTCTATGTGTGACCCACTGGGGACCAGGGCTGCTCCGGGCCTGGGGTCAGCCCTGGGGGTCGGCATCTCCTGGGGCCCCTTGCTTCCCTCTGACTTTCCATCCCCCTCTAGGGGTAGACACAGCAAGTGGAGGGGGAAAGCTGTACCCTTCCTGATCCTGGTGGTTCTGACCCAGTCCTAGGGCAGCAGCTGAGCCGTTATGCAGAGATAATGCCAGACAGAAGTGTGCATGTGGGTGCCCGTGGGCTCTTCACACCCCATGTTGCACAAAGATCCTGGAAGACCCCATGAGGTCTGGGAACCGTCAGAGGCCATGGGGAGAGCCCAGGGGCAGGTTGAGGGACCTGTGTGCCGTGGCTCTGAGAGGCCCTGAGAAAGCCCCCCCGGCTCCCAATAGCCTGGAGTGTTCATAGCGTGATGCTGCTGTGCCCATGGCTGGGTAAGCCATCACCTGGCTAGGCCAGGTGTGTTCCCTGATGTTAGAGTGCTGTCTTCCCAAATGCTGAGTTGGGGGTGCCAGTCCCAGCCCCCCCCACCCCCCAGCTGCCTTACCTGGTCAGCACCATGGACAGCACTGTCCCCAGCAGCTGCTGGCTGCTTAGCCCCGCCTCTATCTCATGGCAGGGCTTGGTCCCACCATAAAGGGGCATCTCTGTAGCATTGGCTAATACCTGCCCCCTCCCCCAGAGGCTTTGAGGACAGACCCTCTGATTAGCACTTCACCTACATCTGTGCCACCCCAGGCACATGCACGCCTCCCCTGATGAAGCCCCTCCTCAGGATCCAGGGCCTATCATCTGGGCAGCCTTTCCTGGCCCTGTACCTTGGATTGGGTTTGCTCAGGAGCCTCCTGCCAGCTCCACGGCTGCCCCTCCGGTAACCAGCTGGAACCATGGGGTCCATCAGGGACCCCTAAACCTGGCCCCTAAAGCACAGGAACCATTGCCTCTCCTGCACCTGGCTCATCCAGTTCCTCCTAGCTTCTTTCCCTGTGCCCGGTTGGGAGCTGCAGCCCCTGCCCAGCGCTGGAGAGGGTCCCAACCAGTCTGAGTATGTCTCTGGGCTTAGCAGAGTTCCCTGGGGTGAGCCCGGAGCCCCCAGCATTCAAAAAGCATTTTATTTCCGAACAGGCAGAAGTCCTGACTTTTGGTGGGAAGCACAGAACACAGGACCACGGGCACTCACCCTGGATGGGCTGGGCAAGGGTAGGGAGTTGTAGGTGACCAGCAAGAGTTGGGGTTTGGCTCTGAGGGGCCAAAAGCAGCACTAGTGAGGGTCTACACCCCTGGCAGCCTGTGGCTGCGTCCACCTTGGGCTGGGAGCTTTGTCCCCGCCTTGCTGCAGTCTCCTGGCAGCCTGGCCTAATGTGTGGAGTGCAGGGTGTGTGTTCATAGCCCACCACAAGAATAGGGTGGCCACCACCCCCGCCCCCACCCCACTGCCGGGGCTGATGCACAGGTCGGGGAGGGTTCAGCATGCAAAGTGGGGGGTTCCCTGGCCTGGTCTGCAGCACGGCTACTGTGGCAGGTGGGAGACACGGGGGCTGCAGGCTCAGCGGTTCATCTCTCTGACCCAGTTTCTTTGGTCACTGGGCGTGAGGAGGGTTTCGTAGGGTGATAGGCTCATGCTGGCCCTAGGTGGATGCTGCGCCCCTTTGGAGCCCGCTGGTATCTGGGGTCAGGGTCTGCTCTGGAACGCATGGGTGGGTGCTTAGAGAGGCTTCACTCCAGTGGTGGCTTTGTCAATCTCACTGCTGTGTCTTGTCCAGTCCTGTGTGGGGGCGGGGACCCTAGGACTGCCTGACCTCTTTCCCAGAGCCCATCAGCTATTGGTGCCACCTCTGCCTTCCTCCTAGTCCTGGAATGTGTCCTGTTTCCTTTCTGCCTAAAACGGGCCACAGCCTAAGACAGCAGTTCCCCACCGGCCAGCCCTTTGCCTTGAGATTGGGTGTCTCTGTCACCATGCCGGGCCTATCAGGCCTCGCCCACTCGAGTGCCCCATCCCTGTGCCTTGCTCTACCACCAGGCTTTGCACCCCTGCTTCCTCTCATTTTAATTTTTTTTTTTGCAATAATGAGCAATGAGGAAGCTGATGCAGAACTCCAGGAGGCCTGGGGAGGGGCAGGCATGAGCGCCATTCTACTCCTGAGCCGTGACGAGGCTGTGATGAGTCATAATTATGAACGGCAGCACAAGGATGCAGGGCTTCCCCTGTTCAGAGTGATGGGGACACCCGAGCCCCAGGACAAGGAGGCCGTATGGCCGCCTGGAATCCTGGGGACAACCCAGGAAGCCTGTCTGGGCTGGAGTCACGGCTCGAGCGGTAGAGCGCATACCTTGCAAGCACAAGGCCCTGAATTCAAACTCCAGTGCCACACACACATAATGAGAGCAGTAGGTATCCTGCAGCTGGCCCTCTGAGGCATGAGGTGGTCATGAGGGGGTGGACCCAGCCCCTGGCCTCTGGGGCATGGGCTCCAGTTTGGGGCCAACTTGGAGAGCAGCATGGAAGGCTGCAGGCTGGGTCCCAGAAGCTGGAGATCAGTCCCTCTGCTCCAGACTGAAGAGGGTGATGGTGGTGGCATGCTTCCTGCAGGAGCCTTCTGCAGCAGTCCGGCAGACGTCCAGTCACTGTCACATGGGAGTCGGGGTGGGTGTGAGAAGGGGTGCCTGGCCCTTTGTGGGCTCGGGGCTGCTGAGGGCTGTTGCAGGGATTAGGCAGGACCCTGGCTTGTGGGCAGGGCCCTGAGGCAAGAGTCCTGAAGCCCTGCCGGGTGCCTCACCTGTTCCTCTCTCCCGACCTGTGCTGTGGTCCCAGCTGGGTGGCTGCGGCGTCCTGGGTGTTGGCATCTGGTTGGCTGCCACACAGGGAAACTTTGCCACGCTGTCATCCTCCTTCCCGTCCTTGTCGGCTGCCAACCTGCTCATCGTCACCGGCACCTTTGTCATGGCCATCGGCTTCGTGGGCTGCATTGGGGCCCTCAAGGAGAACAAGTGCCTGCTGCTCACTGTGAGTGTGTACGCCTCGCCTCGTGTGGCTCTGTAGCCACCTCTGGGGCCTATCCTCCAGGGATGGATGGGAGGATGGCTGGGGTAAAGGAGCCTTAGGACCTGTGTAGCACCTGAGGTCTTTTGGGATCTTCCAGGTCAAGCTGGGGCTAGGGGTTCAGAGCTGGGTGTGGTGGTACACACCTGTAATTCCAGCCACTTAGGAGGTAGAGACAGGAGGATTGTGAGTTTGAGGCCAACCTGGGGCTACATAATGAGAACTTGTATCAAAATAAAAATTAAAAAGAAAAAGGAAAAAAAGGCTGGGGATAGGATGTAGGTTAGTGAAAGCCTTCTTGCCTGGCATGCACAAGCCCCTGGGTTTGATCTTCAGCACTTTCCAAAAAAGGAGCACAGTGGAGCTTGGTGAGGACCTCCCTTGACAGGACAAGAACAGCAAGCACAGGCATATCCTCCTACACACGGGGCAGCCTTTCCTGGGCTGCTCTGTCTGAGGCTCGTCCCTGCCTACTCCTGCCATGGGCCCTCTTCCTGGGCCTGCCTCTGGGCCCCCCAGAACCCTCTGTGGAGATCCTCACAATATCCAACTTAGCCTTGGAAATGTCAATCATAGTGAGGCTGATTACAAGCTCATGTGCCTGGCATGGGCCTCAGGCAGCACAGCTTCAAGTTCAGAGGCTTCAGGTGGCTCCTTTGAGGAGCCCCAAACTAGAGTAGGGTCTTGTTCAGGCCTCCAAGCCCTGGGGGAGCTGACCCTTAGCTGGGGAGTTGATGCTCAGAGGCCTTTGGACAGGCGATGTTTGGGATTCATTTCATATGTCCCAAGTGGAGGTTACGGGCTGGGAGCCTGGGGAATGGGGACCTGAACCCACCTGGGGAGGTCTGAGTCAGCCAGAGGGTGGAGGTGGAGGGGGGGAGCCCAGGCAGCAGGGCTGGCACTCAGGCTGGGATTCTGAGGTGATGGGGTGGCACTGGGGGGATCTCTCGGAGCTGGGCCTGGCCAGGTCTCCTGGCAGCATGCAGTGTCCATGAGGCCTGGCCCTGAGCTTTCAGGGCCCTCTCTGAGGCCCGTCCTGTCCTCACACAGTTCTTCGTGCTGCTGTTGCTGGTGCTCCTGTTGGAAGCCACCATCGCTGTGCTTTTCTTTGCCTACACTGACAAGGTATGGTTGCCACAGCCTGCAGGAGCCTGGGCTGTGGGCAGCTACACTGCAAATGGACAGTGGCCCCCCTGGGACCAGTGACAGTAGTCTGAATTCACCCACAGCCACTGGAGACCTGTTTTTCTTTTTCTTTTTGGGGGTTGGGGGAGGGAAAGACAATGGCTGCTTTGTGGCTCTGGGTGGCTGGACAGTACCCTGCCCAGAGTATGCCATGTCCCAGGCATCTCTCAGCCCACCCTGTCCTCAAGTCTCCCACTCCCATTCATGTTTGCCCCTGTGTCTAGCAGGACAGGCGCACTGATGCTTTGACATCTTGGGTTGAAACCCGGTGTGGGATTCCTGGCTTCTGTGTCCCTTTGATTCCCCCATCAGGGGTCTTCTCTGCAGAGCATGTCCTGACTGCTCCCTGTCCAGCCCTGCAGTCAGCCCCTTCCCTAGGGCTCTTGTTCCTTTACTGGAACACAGACCAGGCCCTCAGTGCAGAGCACAGACATGCCTCTTGTACTAAGTGGACGGATGTAACTGTTTAGTCAGTGCCTTCCCCAACCTGGGGGGGACGACCAGGGAGATGAGAGGGCCAAGGCCCGCACCAGATCCCTCCGGGGCTTCTGGGAGGATGCGAAACTGGGGCTATGGCCTCTGTGTGCTGTTGGGGCAGCAAGTGACCCCAGGAAGCAGGAAGGGGCTGGATAAGGGGGGTGCCTGTTCTGGGGTGGGGAGAGGGTGGAGACACCCACTGCAGCCTTGTTGACCCGTTGTTCCCGCAGATTGACAGGTATGCCCAGCAAGACCTGAAGAAGGGACTCCATCTGTATGGTACTGAGGGCAACGTGGGCCTCACCAACGCCTGGAGCATCATCCAGACAGATGTGAGGATCTGGTGTGGGCGGGGCAGGGGGCAGGCTGCAGAGGCAGCTGGGGAGGGGGGGTCCCCTCTCCATCTCCAGCCTAGCCCTTTTCTCTGTCCAGTTCCGCTGCTGTGGAGTCTCCAATTACACCGATTGGTTTGAGGTGTACAACACTACTCGTGTGCCTGACTCTTGCTGTCTGGAGTTCAGCGACAGCTGTGGGCTGCATGCGCCAGGCACCTGGTGGAAGGCGGTGAGCGTGAACCTCACCTCCTGAGGCCTGCAGGGTGGGTCCGGGTGGGCTAGAAGACCCTGGCTAATCCTAGTCTCCTGTAGCCCTGCTATGAGACCGTGAAGGCCTGGCTCCAGGAGAACCTGCTGGCCGTGGGCATCTTTGGACTGTGCACAGCATTGGTGCAGGTGTGCAGGGCAGGGCTTGGGGGCTTCCAGGGAACCATGCTGGGGTGGGCCAGGGTTAATAGGAATTTTAAGATCCAGGGTCCTAGACAGAGGGAGGTTCACTGTACATGGTCAGGAAAGACCCATGCAGGGAAGTGACAAGACCTTTGGCTGTCAGACCAGACACTGCCTAGTGCTCCTGGCGTGGAGCCCGGTGTCCTGGTGGGCTAAGCTAGAATGGTCCTACGGTCCCTGGGCCTGGTGGGGAGACTCAGACAGACAGTCGTGCTGGTTGGTGGTCACAGCATGGCCTGGCACAGAATGAGGGTGGCAGTCTAGGCCTGGGTGCCCAAAGACCCCCTCTTCCCTCACAGCTCTCATAGAATCCCGAGCGTTAGTACTGGTGAAGCTCCAGGCGGAGCGGGTCACACCTGCCACCAGGGTAGCCCCAGACCACCTGGAATGCAGCCATAACCAGAGGTGGCTGCAGCTAGGAGAAGTGGGCCCAGAAGGGCAGTTGGGTCCTGCAGTGCCTTAGGACATGTGGGTGAGGGCATGTGATCTAAAAGTACAGAACAGGCCTGTGACTGGTGAGGAACCCAGATGGCCAAACTCCACACGAAGCCTGGGGGCCCGTGTGCCTGTGGCGATAGGTCCTACCCCGAGAAGCTCATAGGTGGCACTGTGCAGTGGGCCTGAATTGTGGGGTGAGGGGAGCACCAGGCTATCCTGGAAGCCCAGGCTAGTCAGAGTACCTGCTGAGGGCCAGGACCCCTCTGGCTGATCTGAGCCCATGGGCAGAGAGGCCTGTGGGTCCCTGAACAACCTTGCCTAGCACCCACTCTCCCCACAGATTTTGGGCCTGACCTTCGCCATGACCATGTACTGCCAGGTGGTAAAGGCAGACACCTACTGTGCATAGGCCACCAGCTGGCCCCGCTTCTCTGCCAAAGGACACCACCCACAAGGGAGATGACTGCATCCAAACCTGCCTCTCCCACCACAGGACTTGGTGCTCTGCTGGGCACAGGGCAGAGCCAGTGCCCAGAGCCCTCAGGATCCCGGCCCTGGAAGGCCTCGGCTTGGGTGGCTGCAGGGTCTCCAGACCACAGAGGAGGGGGTGGCTGAAGTGTCTGAGGCTGGGGGCAGGAGGGGCTTTGATTCTTTTTATATTCATGTATCCTCCGGAACAGTGTTCACGTTGGGTGGGGATTGCCAAGCAATGGTCCCCAACCTCCCAGGGACTCTGGGGGAAGGGGCAGTCAGCCTCCCTGAGGCTCCCACAAGTCCTGGTGCTCCAGGCAGGGCCAGGCCCCATCATCCACATTCCATGGCGGGGCTGTGGCTCCAGGTGCATATTAATAAAAGTGCGTGAGCAGCACTTGTGTCTTTCTGGATGCATGGAAGCTGGACAGTCACAGCCTCCCAACTCTGAGGAAGCTGATTAAATTAGCCAGGAGGACGGGAACATCCCTATCTGTGGGGGGTGTGTCAGGGATGGTCTCCCACCACCCTGTACTGCTTCTCTCAGAGCGTCTTCCTGAGGCCAGGCAGGCTCAGCTCTGACTTCTCCATCCTATTCTTCTTTTGTCCTCGAACCTCTGTTTAACTCCTAGTCTGCACTGATTTTGCAGATCTAAGGGGGTACCAGAAGCACAAGAGCACAGAATTAGAGATATGGTTAAAATGCATCAAACCATCCTTGTAACTGGGGGGTGAGGAGGGGCCATGGGTGGGGACCACTGCCACAGGGAAGATGGTTTGGGGGTTCAGATTGGGTGAGCTCCTTTTGGGATCCTCAGTAGCTACAGGGCATCTAATTCCCAAAGCTATATCCACAACCTCAATTTCCAGCCTTTCTGTGCTGCTGTCTGGGGTTCTGCCCTGTTACTCTGGGACACAACCCACCAGGGGTTGTCATCGTAGGTGAATGCCCACCTCAACTGTGCCATGCACTGACCAAGGCTGGAGAACAGAACTTGACGAGACCATCTGTGGGGCTAACGCTCCTCCCCTGCCCCATGCCTCGGCTGTGAGCTCAATTCCTTGTCACACTATCCTCCCTCCAGTAAAAGCCACAGAACCCCAGAGATTCTGTGATCCAACATTTAGTTAGCCACTATAGACACACACCTAATCACCAAAGCCACTGTCATGCAGATGGCAAACCACTGAGAAGGAAGTAAGAGTGGATGTGAGGGTGACCCTCGTTCCGCACATGGGCTCAGTCCTCTGAGCTTGCTCAGTTCCCAGAATGGCCTTGCTCACGTGCAGGTGTCCCTAGGATCTAACCCCAGGACCCT
The DNA here is from genome assembly GCF_047511655.1 of Castor canadensis. Lineage (NCBI taxonomy): Eukaryota > Metazoa > Chordata > Mammalia > Rodentia > Castoridae > Castor > Castor canadensis. The sequence goes on along the minus strand of NC_133386.1, from coordinate 208,761,528 downwards.
CTCCCTGCTCTCATCCCACACCAAGGAGCAGCTCCCCACATACAATGCTCAGTCACTACCTGGCTATCTAGATCCTCCCACCCAATGACTCCTGATTAACACTGTGGACCCCGATGGTGCCCTTGACCCTCACACTGACTGACCTCCATCCTGTTCACCAGTCCTGTCAGCTCTTGGACAGTACTTCTGTGCTCCATGACATACAACCAGAACGTGGGGCTGAGGTGCAGGTCAGTGGTAGAGCCCGAGGCTCAGGTTCAATCTCCCATATTGCAAAAAAAACAAAAAATAACCCAGAACCCCAGTGTGGCCTTGTTGTCCTCACCCACCGTCTTCTTCCATTCTCAGTGGTCCCAGGGATCATGGGACATTCTCTGACCCATGCTGCCCTCTGTCCCATACCAGCCTGGTCACTCCATCCACTCACAGGATGGGTGTCTCCCTCTGCTGTTGTCAGCACCTGCTGTGTGCACGTGGGTTCTGGTACTGGGAAGTGGACTGGGGGTACCTATATCCCTGTTCCCATCACTGGCCTGGGGCTTTAAGACCAGGGTACGGGTTGGAGGGATTCAGGCTTAGAGCCATTGTGGGACTGAGCCCTGTGCTGAGGTCCCAGAGTGCCAGCCAGCATCCTGGCCACCACCTCACATGTGGCTGTGCACACACTTATGGCACCTGGGCACACTGATGACTATTCCCAGATGACCAGGTGACACAAGGCTGCCCTGCTGTCCCTTTACAATGGTCCTCATGCTCAGGTCCTATTCCGCCCCTCACATCTGTAGGTCTGTGTCCCCAGAGCCAGCAGGGTCAGGACAGCTCCTGGGGCCTCTGTGGGTGTTGTGAAGCTATAGCTGGTACAGCAGATTTGCCCTATAGCTCCCCTGACTCGGCACCCCAAGCTCCCTGCCCATGGTCCATATTGACCTGAGTGAGTGACCAGGCTGATGGCTAGGTGGGACCTCCCACCCACCCCCAAAACAGCCTCAGAGAGTGGAAGGGCCCCAGCCAGCCTTACTTGGAGTTGGGCCAGGCCTCATCCCCAGACAAACACCTGCCCCCTTAGAATCCTCCCCCATTCCCTTCTCGGGATGGTAGATAAAATCCCTACCCCAGGAGCCCCAGAATCTCAGAATGAGGGACAGAAATTCTCAAGGTAGCGTCCTGCAGGATGGGGGAGCATTGTATTTAGGCTGCCCAGGACAGGGAGAGGAGAGGCAGGGGCTCAGGGACATGTGACAAGGTAGGGGCAAGGAAGGAAGGGACATGGATGGGGTTGAGGGGAGGGAGTAACAAGAGTTGGCCATCCCTTGGCCCTGTGCCTCAAGATTCCCAGACATTGCCCAGCATCGGCTCAGCCTGTCACTACAGCCAAGGGGTGACAGACTCTCCAGCCCTAGCCCCTGGGGGGCTGCACCCCATCACTCACTGGTGATGCTGCCTTTTCCAGACACAGCCTACAGATCCTGCTGCTAGCCAGTAAGTAGGTCCTGCCCCTTGCTGTGTCTACCCTGTAGCCACTGAACAGACTGGGTTGTGGTCTAGTCAGAGTTTCATGGAAGTGGGGCTGGCTCTGAGCCCCAATTTCCAACATGACCACACTCCTCGGTCATGCCAGGCTCTGGGGGGACATGTGAGGACCTGTTGCAGGTTTCACTGGGCCTGTGGTAGTCCAGGTGGTCATGGTGTGACGATGTGGGCCCTCAGTGTTGTCCTTATCAGGCTCTGGGGTCACAGGGAGGGGCTGTCCCTGCCTGGCCCTGGACTCCAGGTGTGGGCAGATCTACAATCAGTCAGATCTTCCAACAGGTCATGTGAAGCAGCCAGAGAGGCCTAAGACCTAAGCCAGGCTGCCCTGGTTGGGTGAGGGCTGAGGGTCCTGGCCCTGCCTTGTCCAAAGCAGACAGCAGTGGCAGGTGAAAGGGGTTACATTTCTTATCCCAGGACTTCTGCCAGGACAGGAGCCTTGTACATGTGGCCCTCCCCTCCACACTGAGGACCACAGCAGACACGTCACAGCAAACAGAACAGAGGTCTGTATTTCACCAGGTACTCCATGGCTTAGAAAAGTCCATATCCACGTGGGGGCCGCTGCCCAGTCTAGAGCAGGTCGTAGAAGTAGTCCAGGCCCTGGCCCAACTCCCAGATGGAGACCCCGACGCCCAGCTCCCTGGCCAGCTCCAGCCGCACCTGTAGGGACTATGTGCACAGACAAAAGTGTGGGCACCTACTCCTGTCTCCCCACCCCCCAATATGTCTGGGAACTGTCGTAAAGCCACTGGGCAATGCAGCCTGGACCTCTGTAGAGTATGAAGGTCATTGTGGGGAGGGAGTGATGCCCACTGCATCACTGTGCCACTGTGCACATGACCAACATGGCCACCCCCACCCCAACACCATGGCCAGCAGCCAGGGCACAGCACCTACCTTCAGAGTTGGATAGAAGACCAGGTGCCTCCCGCCACGGTTCCTGCAGAACAAGGGGAATTGTCCATTTCTTGCTTTGGCCTAGCCATGGGGCTACACTCCTTCTACCCACAGGCAGCAGTTAAGAATAGGGACTTGGATCCAAGCCCTCTCCCCCACTTCCCCCCTCCTCATGTTTGCCCTCCCCTCAGGGCCCATGCACACCACTCACTCACTTCTTGTATTCAAAGAAGTGCTCCTCGGCCTGGCTGTCCCACACCACACGGGGCCTGTGGTCCTTCAGCATTTGGATGTACCTGGAGAGGCCAGGGTGTGGGCATGGAGCTGGCCACACCCTCTCAGCCCTTCCCTGACTCCCAGCCCTTATGGAGGCTGTAGCCATTACAGAAGGTCCAGGGATCTATTGTCCCCAAAGGTCTACAGAGCACTATCACCACCCTGTGTTCCACAGGAGGCCCTGCTATACAGGAGTCCTGAATTTGAGGAAACAACAGGCTTTCTTTGGAGAAGTCACCCACTGAGACCTCTTGATACTCTGCTCTGGTGAGCCACACATGGGTCTGAACACACTGAACTGAGCTTGCTCTGCCCAGAACCCAGGTGAGAAGCCACCTAGCCAGGCCTCACACTGCCCTGCCCAAATGAAGGCCCCAGCTGTGGCAGTGGGTGTAGTTTCCAGATCTTCTGGAGGCAGGCCTTCCTCCCTGCTTTGTGAAATATGCTACCCCATTCCCAGAGCTGCAGCAGACCTGCCCTTCCCAGCACCAGGAGCTAGTGGCTCCAGGACCCCCCTCCATGCACAGATGACAGGCTCCTCTCACAGTGCTGGAGCCAGGACTGGGGCTTCCAGTAACTTGTGGAGGACCCTGAGCACACTGCACATTTGAGATCCCCGAGCAAGGTAATCTCAAATCACAGCCACAAGGTTTGGGTGATTGTGGAAGCTCATTAGTCTGCAGCTGGGAGGCTGCAGATAGAGGGCTTTTCCCTGGTTAATGACAGGACCAGGATCTGCGTGGGAGGACAGTGGACACAGTGGATCTAGAACTGTAATCTGAGGCAGGAGAAGGTTCAGAGTCTGCAGTCTGGGTTCTGAGAAGGAAAGGAGCAGGCGGTGGCTAGGACCTCAGACATAAGCCACTGGTGCCTGACTCCTGTCAACCAGCTTTAACCTTGACTAAAACATCACTCAAAGTGATGATGTAGTGTGAGATATGCAGGTCGTGAGCAGAGGCTGCGGAGCAGGTGGTCCATGGGCCTGTGGGGAGCTCTCGCCACACACACTCCTCCCTCCTTGGGGCCTTTGTGCCCCCTAGCCAAAAGAGAAAAAAAAAGGTTTGCAGCCTTGGGGTGGGGGCAGCCAAGGCTGGAACCTTGGTCAGAATACTTGAGAGCACTGGGTCCTGCCCCTCACGAGGTCCAGGGAGGGGGCTTACGTGATGTAGAAGGGGTTGGCAGATGTGACCAGGGCAGTGACCAGGACCCTATGCCTCCCCTGAACACAGACCTCAGGAACTGTTCCCCTAAACAGGGCCTGGGGATGAAGAGAAGAGAGTCAGGTAAACGGCCTGAGTGTGACTGCTCTGAGGAGCCAGGGTACAGCTACCACCTTGGTGTGGGGCCAGCAAGGAGGGGGGCTACAGGCACAGGCTGCCTGAGCTTCTCGTCCCTCGGCCTACCCACATGATGATCACAGCAGACAGATGACAGCCATTGAGGGCTGCAAGGTGGACATGCAGATGCCCAGAAGGGCTGGAAGGCAGATGCCTGGGCTTACAATTTCCTGCCCTGCAACCTTCTCACCCCAAAAGCACTGCAGAAGCCAAGGCCTGGGCTTGGGGCCTCTTCTAGGGTTCATGTGGGACCCCCTAGGAGCATGACTAGTATGCCCCACCTGTGGGCTAGGCTTCCAGGAGCTACAGTAATGGCCACATATGCTTTTTGGGGGAGTAGGTGCAGGCCACAGCAAGCAGGGTGACAGGAAACATGCACTAATGGGGAGGGGAGCCTGTGTAGGAGGAAGGAAGGTTTACAGAGAAGGCAGAGGAAAAAGAAGCCCAGAGGATGGGGCAGGACTGGTGATGGGCATCACTGGAAGCCCAGAGGACAGGATAGTAAGTATTTAAGAAATGAGAAGCTGGTGAGGCTGGGGTTGTAGTTCAAGTGGGAGAGCACTTACCCAGCAAGCAAGAGGCTGTGGGTTCAATCCCTAGAGCTGGGGGCAGGGGAAAGGAAAAGAAAGAAAGAAAGAAGCTGGTGCAATGACACACACCTGTAATTCCAGCTACTTGGGAGTCTGAGGCAGGAGGATCACTTGAGCCCAGGAGTTGAGACCAGCTTGGGCAACATAGTGACATCCTGTCTGAAGAAAAAAGGGCTGGGATGTAGTTCAGTGGTATAGCACTTGCCTAGCATGCACAAGACCCTGAGTTTGATCCCCAGCACCGCGAGAATTAAAAAAATGTCAATGATGTCTGCATTCCATTAACTTCACATAAAAATAATTTTCTAAAAAAGGAAAGAAAAATAGGACTAAGTATTTCCCTAAACTAAAATTAAAGGCCTCAGCCACAGACTGAGTGATTCCATTTATGTGCAATGTCCAGAACAGGCAAATCCACAGGGACATGACACAGGTTAGAGGTCAGGGGAGGGAAATGACTCATGACTAGTAAAGGGTACAAGCTTCTTTTTGGGGTGATAAAAATGTTCTGGAGAAATGAAACCTCACAAGCAGTGAGGGTTGCACAGCGTCACGAATGCCGCAGAACCACATGCTTTGAAATGGGGAACTTTTTGGTATGTAATTATATCACATTGGAAGGGTCAGGGATGCTGGACAGAACCATATGTGAAAACTCATCTGGACATGCTACACAGGAACTTAAGAGACCCAGAGGCAGAGAGGATGTCCTACATGTTTACAGGGAGAAAGATGTTCTTGGGCCGCCTTGGCCTGAGGGTATATGACCCCACAGAAACCAGCTTGGAAACCTTCTGGTTTTAAAAGAACTCCATATGAAGGGAAAAGCAGGACGCATGGGCAGGTGGAAGGCTTGGCCAGAGCTCAGGGAGTCTGCCATGGCCACAGGCAGAGGACAAAGGACAAAACTGGTCATGGAGGGGAAAATCCACAGACCAAATCCATCCACAGTGGGCCTTTATGCTCCCACAGCAGGGTCTCCAGCCCCCATGGTGGGGTCTGCAGAAGTGACATGGATCTAGGCTACAATCCTACATACTAGCTGAAGCAGCGGTCCTGACCCTTCCTAGTCGAGCCAGATCTAAGGAACTTTCTCCATCACACTGAACCAGAGAGCCCCTGAGGACTGACCACAGTTAGACTCATTGCCAGGACAGGACCAATGGAAGATAGGCTGGGGACACCCCAGCAGGGCAGAAGACCAGGCCTCTCCATTGCCCTGACCTGCTTGGGGTCCAGCCCCATGGCGTCTGCCCAGTGGGAGCACTGGTTACCTGCCAAGAGACGTGGCCCTCACTTGACACCTCAGCTGAGAGCCAGCTCAAGGGAGACCTTGAGTGAACCATCCTCACCGCACATTCACGCAAGCTGGGAGGAAGCACTCTCTATCCTGGGATCTACTCAAGCAGCTGCTCAAAAAACTTCACAAGACGGTTTGACCAGGATGTTTCAGGACATCAGGACATCCATGTACAAAGCCAGCTTAGATTGAGCAGGAAAGGATCTGGGGAGGTGGCCCTTGGCTGGCTGGGACAGGGGAGGCACGTGTAGAATAGGCAGGGAGTGAGTACCACGCATCTAAGCCTCACCTGAATTCAAGTGCAGCATCTATGCTGCACTCACCACAGGACAAAAGCAGTCACCAGATATGTGGACAGAGGGACTTGTAGTGTGTGGGGTCATGTGGTGGAGGCAGGGCAGGGTGGAGGTGCCCATTAGCACCAGCAGGGTTGTCCCCTCTTGACTGACTGGCAGCTTGGGCCTCACTGACTTTCAGATGTATGAAGGGGTAATTACAGCATCACTGTGTGTGGGAACATCAACAGCCTGTGCCTGAGGATCCCACACACTTCCTGACCAGCAGGACTTGATTTATCACAACACAGCAATGGCTTGTCACTAGGAAATGATTCCATGTCTTGGAGGCGTGAGTGGAGTGGGAGGACACGGGCCACCTGGGTATAGCTTCCATATGGTGAGGGGCATAAGAGCCCCTGTGCCATGCTTAACCAATCTGGCTGCAGTAAGTACAGGGACAAGCACAGACACCATGAACCTCAGTTTCTCCTTCTGTGAGAAACTCACCCCATAGGGACACTCTGAGGACCAGCCCAGAGCTCATGAACCCTGTGGGAGGAGATCTTCGTGGGAAGACAGGGCCTCTGTAGTGGGATGGAGCCCCAAGTGTTTTTGGGTTTGTTTTGGTGGGACTGAGGTTTGAACTCATGGCTTCCTGCTTGCAAAGCCTTCTGTCATTGCTTTCCACCTTGGCCTGGCTAAGGCCAGGCAGAGCCCCTGGGCAGTGAGGGACATCCTGGCCTACAATAGTAGCAGGGCAGCCTTTCAATGTGGTGGCTTGGCAGACACAGTCTCACAAATCCATGGAAGACATGAACCTTAGTGATGGAGGGAACCCAGCCACTCCCTGAGCTGGACTTGGTCCTCTTCTGGGAATGTGCCACAGCTGCCTAGACTGCTTTAAAGACAGGGATGACCAGGACACCCCAGGGTTCCACTAGGAGCCTGACCATAGTCATAAGAGATACCACGCTGCAGACCCTATCCTGGGTCAGGCACAGATGGCCAGCCTGGTTGGTGGAGGATGAATACAACATGGCCACCAGCCTGAGTGAGCTGGCCAATCTCCCACACCACATGGTTTTGGCTCTGTGTATGGCTGAGCAGATGGTGAGGCCACTGATCTCCTCCCATTCCCGGAAGGGCCCAGGGCCTAATGCTGGAGGCTAAGATAGGGTCAGCAGATCATCCTGAGAGAGGCTGCCCAGACTCTCACTATAAGGGCAGCTGCATTCCAAAAGAGCTGGAGGGAGCCTGGTGTCCATGAGGCTCACCTGCATTGCATACCTGGCCATTACCTGCACAGGTGGGACCATCAGCAGCGACACCATGGTGACTGGTATGAGGGGCTGCATCCTGGTGAGCTATGTTTGGGGGGTAGCTAGACGCTGAGCCAACATGCACCTTCCATTCCTTCCTTGCCCCTCACAAAGGCAGTCCCTCCCCCTTGATGCCTGTACGATTATGGGCCTACAGCTGGGCCCCAACATTTCTGCTGTCTTGAGTCTTGATGTTACTTCTCCTGTCTGGATTCACCTCCATCAGAAGGACTGGGCCTCAAAGGGGAGAGGTCATGTTCCGTGACCCATGCTGGAAGAAATCAAGCTTTGTGCCTCTGCTGTGACAGGCTCCCCCATCCCATGCAGTCTCACTCTGAGCCCTGAGAAGAAAGGAATAGGATCACCACTGGATGTCAAATGCTTGCTTGTCATTGGAGGGTGTTGGGCAAGGGTGTGGGCCTGGCAGCCCCTGAAGCAAAGCAGAGGTGCTCAGTGGGGGTGCAGTTCTCACAGTGTGCCCACTCACACCTGAAGACTGATGCTGAGCAAAGCCACCAGGCAAGGAAGCACCTATGAGCCTGCTGCACTGCTACCTCCAACTGACCATGTTTACCTATGATGCAGCGTAACTGAAGGCAGTGCCGCAGAGCTCTAACCTTGCTTGACAAAACACTGCAGCTGGAACTAGTGCTTGCTGGTGAGACCTGTCATACAGAACTGCACCACATGCAGGCCTGTGAGGACGAGTGACTGTAGTGAGTGAATGCTGCTCTGGTGCACCAGGGCCCCAGTTATGGGGAGCCCCTGTAAAAAAGCAGCCCTGGCTGCTCCTACCAGGGCCCAGTTCTGGGCTCAGGAGTATGCAGAGAGAGAAGCCCTTCTAGGGATCCCCTGATGTTCCCTGCCCCCCCGCCCCGGCCCGAGGGCTGCTGGGGGCACTGTTGAGATTTTTGTCTACTCCAGGCCCGGGTCTTCTCCTGGAGGAAGGGCTGATGGCAGGGTCATGCCCAATCCTGCCCTGTGAACAGCAAAACCAGTAATTCCAGCTACTTGGGAAGAATCTGAATGACTGATGTTCAAGGCCAACCCAGGAAAATTAACAAGACCCCATCTCAACCACTAGCTAGGCATAGTGGTGTGCACCTGGCATCCCAGCTACATGGGAAGCATAAATAGGAGAATCACAGTCCAGGCTTGCCTGGGAAAAACGTTCAACCTTATCCCCAAAATAACCAAGGCAAAAAGGGTTGGAGACATGGCTCAAGTGGTAAAAACAAACAAACAAACAAAATGCCTGCCTAGGCCAAAAAACAAACCAACCAAACATGGGCCAAATATTCATGGCTTTAGAGGGTTAAATGACCTCGCACACTTTGGGATTGGGATTTTTTTGTTTTATTTTTTGGTGGTACTGAAGTTTGAACTTCCCTTCATGCTTGCAAGGCAGGCACTCTTGCTCTGAGTATGGGATCTAGTAGTAATTCCAACTAAAACCCCCACAGCTCTCTGTCCTCCTCCCATGGAGACAGAAGAGCTTGAGGGGTCCTTGTAGTACATGTTGCAGGCCTGATTTGCCACCTGTCCCAGCAGAGGCAGCTGTACCGAGGTCTCAGAGCTAGTCAGTGAAGGCCAGAGACGCTCACAGCGCCCAAAGTCTCGTGTTGGGGACATCGAGGACAAGCATGGAGGACACCTCACTCTGTCACTGGCTCAGATGGTGCCTGGAGCTCTGGGGGCTGGGGCTGGCTGAAATCCTTCAGCCACCATGGGGCAGATGGTGGTGAGTTCTAGTGTGGCTGTGGGGTTTCTCATGCTGTCCTGTAAACTTTTTTTTAGTACTGGGGTTTGAACACTCAAGGCCTACACCTTGAGCCACTCCACCAGCCCTTTTTTTGTGAAGGTATTTTTCGAGATAGGCCAACTGTTTGCCCAGTGTGGCTTCGAGCCATGATTCTCCTGATTTCTGCCTCCTAAGTAGCTGGATTACAGGTGTGAGACAAATGCAAATGGCAACACAAGGCCAACATCTCTTTTTTTTTTTTGGTGGTACTGGGGTTTGAACTCAGCACTCTGCACTTGCAAGGAAGGTGCTCTACCATTTGGGCCACAACTCTAGTCCTATCTTCTCCCTTTTAAAGGCCCCACCAGAGGCCTGGGTAAACCAGAGCCCACGGCTGGCCCACAGTGGGACAGCTTGCTCTGCACAGGTGGCTATGGACTGGGTAACTCTCCCTCCTCAGTCAGAGAATGCCATCCTACTCCGGCTGATGTTGTGTCAGCAGGTGTCATGGCCAGGCTTCCAGAAGAGGCCAGGGCCAGCTGCAAGCTCTGGATGCTGCTCTACCTGTCACTCCTGAGCCAGGTACTGTAACAGGGATGTACCAAGGGGGCACAGAGGGGATTCCAGAAATACTTCCAGAACCTTCCCAGGAGTCCCAGTATCAGATATGGCTGTGGGGGCAGGGTAAAGCACACACACCACATGAAGCAGTGCCAAGCGGGAAGACAGATGGGGGCAGGGCAGGGTGACTAGATACTGTCCTCTGTACTAAAGGGACATGGCAGTTTACATCCCAGCAGCTGATCTGTGCCCCATCTCAATCCAGGTTGATCCTGAGGGGCCATGGGTGGAGCAGGAGGAATCCCCACCTAGGCAGCAGACCCATGTCTGTATCCTACCTGTCTCTAACCACATGACATAGCTGTGAGGTGACTTCTCACCAACTTGCTACAAATCAGCAGGTGTGGCTATTCATCCTCAAGGGACCAATGGAGGGACAGACGAGTCAGGGGTAGTCTAGGCCTTGATAAACATTTCTCCTCAAAGCAAGAGCAGCTAGGGGCACCAGAGAGAAGTACCCCAACTCCTCTACTGACTGTGATTCCAGAAGCTCTGCTCCTCTCCCAGGGCCAAACCAGAAGGAAACCCAGAGACAGAGTCTGGCCAGAACATCAGCACTCAGTGCAGACAGCCTGGCCTTTACTCGCCTGCCTTGGGAAATGTGCAGCTGTACCCTCTGCAGAGAACGGGCCTAGGACTCCTGCAGAGATTTCCAGAAAAACAAAAGCTGAGCCCGGTGAGCAGTGGCACCTACATCTGGGTGTCTAAACACTATCTTCCCTGGAAAGGACCACTAGGAAAGTGGATGGTTCAAACAGCTTCTAAGCAACTTAACTGCACCTGGAATAAAGATCCAAGATCTGTAAGAATAATAAAATATCCAGTGTCCAATAGTAAAATTTGCAACATCCAGCATCCAATCCAAGAGTACCAGATACTTGGGAGCTGTACCACAGGCCCCCCACTGAGGGAAAAGTCACGGAGGGGAAACTGACTGGAACCAACCCACAGGTAAGGATGAACAGTTGAGGACATTAAGCAGTCAAGAGAGCTGAATCCACATGTGTAAAGGTTTAGCAGACACAGGACAGACCTCTAGACATGAGAACTACAGCCTGATAGGCGGCAGACTGGATACGGCAGAAGAGATGAGCTTTGAAGACAGCAACAGAAAGCTGAGAAACCAAGAAGCAGGAAAAATGCATGTCCTGGAGCCACCGGGCCATTACACAGAGCTACCATTCATGCATTCACAGTCCCTAAGGGAGTGGAGGAAGGGAGGAGGGAAGACAGAGATGGAGAAACCACCAAAAACTTTCCCAATCTGACAAAAAGTGAGTGCACAGATCCATGGGAGCTCAATGGATACAGACAAGAAACCTTGAGATGCGTCCTGATGGAACTGCTCAAGCTCAGCGGTAAGCACTGAAGCTTGCAATGGAGGAAAAGTACAGGGAGAAGGTGAGACAATACTTTCAAGCACAGACCAAAATTCTGGACCCCACACCCAACAGAGATACTTCCAGAAACAAAGCACAACCAAGCTGGAAGGTTTCACACGAGCAAAACCATACAGCCAGAGATGTTGGAGGAGTCTCTTGGACATAGAAAATGATGGTGACCAAAAGGAGCAGGTCCTGGCTGGGTCCAGGTGCTTCAGGTGCTGACCAGAGGAACTTTGAGCCCAGCTATGTCAAGCCTAGCCAGCAGCACCCAGCTTTCACACATACTCCCAAGCCCAACAGCAGGACTGCTGTGCTCAGGGGCAGCACCTCAGCTGCAGCCCTTGGCTATCAAATTAGCACTGTGGAGAGGTGGCCACCCTAAGGAAGCTGGAATGGAGCAAGCACCGATGCAGGATGGGGGCTTTCTACCCATTCCACATCTCTGTCCCTGCAACCTCTCCAACTCCAGCTGTTTTTCCCCTCTTGGGGAGCGACAGTCCCACACCTGTGACATCTGGAGCATGACAGGGGACCTTGGGCTTACCTAGCCCCAATGACAGGGGACCTTGGGCTTACCTAGCCCCAATGACGGGGGACCTTGGGCTTACCTAGCCCCAATGACGGGGGACCTTGGGCCTACCTAGCCCCAATGACGGGGGACCTTGGGCCTACCTAGCCCCAATGACGGGGGACCTTGGGCTTACCTAGCCCCAGTGACGGGGACCTTGGGCTTACCTAGCCCCAGTGACGGGGGACCTTGGGCTTACCTAGCCCCAGTGACGGGGGACCTTGGGCTTACCTAGCCCCAGTGACGGGGGACCTTGGGCTTACCTAGCCCCAGTGACGGGGGACCTTGGGCTTACCTAGCCCCAATGACGGGCTCACGGGCTTCCTTGGAGGCTGCATAATCCATGCCATAGAAGTTCAGCCCCAGAAGGATCCTGCTCCGCCACTGGGACTTGGGGTCCAGGACCTGGACACAGGCCCGAACCCAGGACAGTGGTGCATTGGGGCCAGGCCTGCGGGATGACAGGGAGAGTGGGTCTCAACAGCAGGCAAAAAGCCTGCTGACCCCAATTCAGTCCTCCAGGCCGCCCACTTGGGCCTATTCTCCCTCTATGCTGCAGCCAGTGTCTTTCTAGAGTTGGAAGAACCAGAAATGACTCATCTTTTATAGAATGCTGTCAGTAAAGTGGCCCAGGCACCTTCTGCTGGAACCCATGGGTTCCCCACATGGGGCAAGGTACTTTGCAGGTAGAGGAGGGGTCAACAGACTCAGTCTTGCTGTACTTCCTGCTGGATACCTGCCTGTGTCTGCATCGCTGGGAGCAACATGGCTCACAGACTGAGGACAGAGGCAGCACAGACACCATGCCTATGCCCCTGGTGACATGGCTCCACTCCAGGCAGGCCTCCTGTTCCCCACTCCCCCCAAAGACAACCTCTCCTGAGCACGGGGCAGACATAGCACCAACCATCTTCACCAGGAGGTGTCCAGGTCCAGAGAAGGTGACCATCTATCTGAGTGAGCTGAGTCGCAGAGCCCATGAGCAAAAGGGTGTCTAAGTGGGAGGCCAGTGTGTTGGTCTGAACCCCCTGGACACTCCCAGTGCCTCATAATCCCACACTTACTGCTGTGATGTAGAGTAGTCATAGGTCATGAGGCTGAAGCCATCTAGCACAGGAGCCAGTTGTTCAAACTCCTTGTTCGTGAACATGCCCAGCTGGTCAGTCCTATGACAAGAAAAGCATGCCCACATCATGCTACCACACACGGCCTGCCGGCCCCTCCCTCGCCACTCTGGACCCAGGGTCATAACAAGCTGGCTGGGGGGCTCCCGGCCCACACTCTTTTGTTTCTTCTGGGGGAACCTTGGGTCACTTTCCCTTGGGGATATGGACAGACTGCCACTTAGCTGGAGTCACACTCCAGGAGGTAGAGTGGGGGCTGAGGCCAACCAAAGGTGTCCCTCTCTCTTTGCCATGGGGAGGGGGTTCTCTTAGGGAGAGGGGCAGGAATTGCACAGTATACATGGGACTCAGCCCAACTCCAAGACCATTCCACCAGTGGGTCAGGCCAGCCTCATGGAGGCTCCTACTGCCCCCAGAGCACCAAAAGTAAGGGATGCCTACCCTCCTGGGTCCATCAGCCCCACCTGCAGCAGTTCCTAACTCAGCCAAATCCTGGGCCCTCCACTCCTCTCTCAATGACAGCAGAGACAGAACCCTTCTTCTCAGTGGAGAGTGGTAGGCTGCTGTGTCCTATACAAGCCAGAATCCAGTGTCCAGGTACCCTAAGCCCCAAGAGTGGTCTCACTAGGCCCCAAGAGGACCTTAGATATGGCCACCCCTGAGTACTGGGATGGGCTCAGGGAGTTACTCTCTGGATGGGCCCTGCTGCAGCCCTTGCAGAAGGGAGACCATGGCTTGAACTAGGACTCCCCAGAACCCTCCAGGCCTCAGCTCCAGAAATGGCCTCTTGGCTCCTGGAATTTCCACATGGCTCACCTGTCCCCAGATGGGATGGCCCCTCAGGAATTCATAAATGCTTACTGGCTCCTAGCCCTGCCAGGCCCTATTGTTTCTGAATTCCATGGCTCATGAAGGAAGGTGGAGATCATAGCTGAACAGCTGGGGGCCCTCATCATCCTGTCTGTGTCACTGAGGTATCCCAGGGCTCCCAGGGGGCATTTGATCACTGACATTTTCTCTGTCCAATTGGCAGGGGTCAGACAAATACAGAGACACCTTCAGGAGATCCCCAGGGGTCCTGGCAGCACAAGGGCCAGTATCAATGAGGAGGCTGGCCAACAGTTACAGCTCACACCAGCTCCAACAAGGGACAAGAGGTGGCCTCTGGAGGACCTTGACCACCTTCCATAAACAGACACTTCCATTCACATCTGCTCAGGTGCAGCAGGAGGTCTCATTTTTATTGGCTGATATTTCTTGGAACAGACAATCTGACGATGGCCAAGGGGTGGGGGATGGCATCTTAGGAAGTCCCCTGACCCTTTCACAATCTGCTGTCAAGAAGCTCACAGTTGCTTGGTGCTGGTGGCTCATGTCTATAATCCTAGCTACTTGGGAGGCTGAGATTAGGAGGATCATGATTCAAGGCCAGTCTGGGTACATAGTTTGTGAGATCCCATCTCAAAATAAGCAGAGCAAAATGGATTAGAGGTGTGGCTCAAGTGGTAGAGCATCTGCTTTGCAAGTGCAAAGCCCTGAGTTCAAACCCCAGTACCACCATAAAAAAAAAAAAAAAAAAAGCCCAGTTTAGGATGGTGAACACAAGAAGGGCAGCAGTGGCCACATCACTCTTATGCCTCACCTGAGCTGTTGTGGCACATGGAACACAAACATTCAGACTAGAGCAATGGATGGGTGGAAGGAGGGGACCTGGATGTCTCTGAAGCTGTGTTCAAGCTGCAAGTAATGGGCATGCAGGAAGAATGGTATGGAGACCTGGTACTGAGCCCCCCACGGGGCAAGGTCAGTGCGATGCACCATTGCAGAAGGCTGGGATCACCCAGAGAGTGACAGATCTACTCCAGAATCATCCCCCCAGGTCTGCACCATAGGCCCCTAGGGTCACCAGCACCCAAGCCTACTCAGGGTCTATTCTGATGAACGGTGTCCCTGCTTACTGTGAGCCACTGTCAGACATCTAAAATCTAGGTGCCCATTCTGTCTGCCTGGCCCCTCTGCTGTCTCTGTACAGCAGCCCTTCCCTTGGGCACTGGCTCCTTCCTTTCCAAGATCCATCAGGTCAGTGTTTCCTGGGGTTGCCTCACTTGCCTGGCAGATGGTGCCAAGCTGTAGCCCAAAAACCACTCTACACTGAGGCTTATAACCTGGGCAAAGGACAGCCTCAGATAGAGACCTGGGCTGTAGGATAAACCTGAATGACATGGGATCCACAGGTGATGCTTGGCTGTAGACACATGCACAGTCCAAGTGGGTTCATACATGAGGAGGGGACAGGACAGGGACTTCAGCTTTCTTTTTAAAACTTCCTTTTTTTTATGGGGGAAGACAGAGCTGAAGCAAACATGACAGATGGTAACCTGTTAGCTCTAGGGTAGGTATGGATAAGGATGTTTTCGACGGTGTTTCTGGTTCCTATCTGCCTTTCTCTAGCAGAAAAGGAAAGACCTCCTTGTGCTGGGGAATTCTGGGTGCCTCCCTGTAGGCCATCAATGAATGCCTATGGCCCACCAGGGTCCATTGAGAGACCTATAGCCTGACTGCCTGCTTGAAGCCCATGCCCTGAATCTTGCCTAGGTCCTCAGGGCAGTTTCTCTCCTCCATCCTCTTCAACCCTGGGACCTCCAATCTACCAGGGTCTCCTGTTGTGTGTTTCCCTGCTCTGTCAGGGTTGGAGTAGCTCCTGGGAACCAGGAGGCTCGTCAGGTGTGTGGTGGGAGTCCTGGGCAGGAAGGCTCTGAGAAAAGGAGCTGCGCCTGGCAAAGCCCTATACAGGGATCTGGAAGGACAACAAAGGAAGCCCCCTTGCGATGCTGGGAAAGTGCACACCTGTCCCGGTGTACTTAAAGCAGCATCACTGCACCCCTTGGACCCACCATGGAGAAAGTAGGTCCGTCCTGATGAGAGGACAAATCTGTAGTGACATTTATACCTGGCCTGGGGACACAGTTTATGAATCCTGCCTGAAGGGTTCCAGGGGAACCACTTCCCTGGTAAACCACACCAGTCCAGACCAGGAGCCCTAGGGAACTGCACCCAGCGTAATCAGGTCTGACACTGCTCTCCTCTAGGCAAATTCAGGCCCTGTCCATTGGGCTCTCAGGGCCAATGGTGGGGCTCTCCCCACCAGCTGTACTTCCTGGGCCAAAAGACTGCTGATCCAACCCCACCCACCCACTCAGAGGTACAGGTCAGGCCAGAGGACCTCCTGTTCCTGACTAGGGCCAGTTGGCTCCAGTGTCCAGTGCTGTTTGCTGCCACCCAACCTTCAGACTTATCCCCTCCAGGGCTGGCCTGATCCCTGTTGTCACCTTCAGCTGCTCTAGGCGGGGCTGCCATGGCAGTTGTCCTCACTAGGTCACTGTGATGTTGATTGGGCTGAGCAGGATAGGTGGGGATGGGAAGACAGGATGATGGCTGAGGGCAGGGATGTGAGAAGCCCCTAAGAATGGGGATGGAAGGGTCAGAGGCTCTGTACCACTCCCAGTGAGATGCAAGCCCAGCTGGAGGAAGGCAGGTGAGTATATGGGGGTGAGTCCATGGACCCTGAAGGAGCTGCCTCTCCTAGAACATGCCAAGGCAGCAGATGTCTTCAGGAAGAAAAGACAGACCCTGTTCTGTGGCTCAGTGGCTGTCACAGCCTAGCCCTCTGAACAGCACATTGTCCCCACCCCTAGGTGTCCCCATCTCTTCCTGAGTACAGATTCCGGGAGTAGTAGTGCCCCAGGTTGGAGGAGGCTCAGCACTCACAGGTGAACCAAGGCTACAAGGGAAGGATCCAGCCAGCAGAAGGATCCCTTGCTCCTGTGGGAGCCTGAGGTACAGGCCAAGCAGCTCTTGAGCCTGCTTCTCTCTGCTACCTGAACCTTAGTGCAGGCTCATGGGCAAAGAAATAGAAGGCAGTCAGCTTGGAGTTTATAGAGTGGCCTTCCTTTGGCTTTTCTGTCCAGCAGGGGCATCTGCAGTATGGTGTGGCAGGGGACAGACCTGGAGGTCACACTGAGGAAAGGACCCAGTGCTGCACAGAACAGGCAGCCACAGCAGACCTCCTGAGGGGTAAGGGCTCCTGCCAACTGGCCCCAAGGGGCTCCCTCCCATAAATGGAGGCTTTTCTCAAATGTTAACTGTATTAAGTACCACCATTGGCAGGACATTTGTGTCCCTAAATCCTTTCTTTTTTTACTTTGGTAGTGCTGGGGTTTGAACTTAAGGCCTTGTGCTTATTAGTTAGGTGTTCTACCACTTGAGCCACTCTGCCAGCCTGTGTCCCTAAACCCTGACCCCCATGTGATGGGATTTGAAGATGGAGCCTCTGGGCAGCAGTTAGGGTTAGATGAGGTCATGAGGATTGATGGGATTAGTACTCCAGGGGCTCTCTACCACAAAACACATGAGGAGGCACTTCCTGCTCCCAGGGAGGGGCACTACTAAAACTGCTCTGCTGGCACTCTGATCTGACTTATAGCCTCTGGAACAGAGAAGATAAACGCCTGCCTGCTGTTTAAGCCACCCTATCTATGATATTCTGTTATGGCAGTTGAGCTAAGACAAACAGCAGATGCATGTCAGAGAGCTTTATCAAGTTCTGCACAAGTCAGCGGACCACACTAGGTGAGGTTCCTGCCCCAATTTGTTCCTCTCTGGAAAGACTGTCCACGTCACACCCATGAAGGCTCTGTGTGTCTGAATGTGCTGCGGTGCAGTGAGTGGCCAAGGTTCATATTGACTGTTCTGTGGCTCCACTCTGTTTCACTCCAGGCACAGACCCCTCCATCCTCCAAGGTGGCCCCATGTGGTCCTCTGCACACAGTCCAGGGTACCCTGGATGCCAACCCTCCATGGCATCTGGTTAATCCCAACTCAGCCTGGTTGTATAAACTGGTAACTCCCGGGGCTCCATTCTCTTCTTCCCTACTGATAAGGTTGAGCATCTCCACCTGATCCTGTGGCATCCGACACGTGGATGTTACTACCTGCTAGTACAGCAGGTCCTGCTTTCTCACCGGGCCCGGGAACGAGGCCGCATGACCTCCCGAACCTTACCCCCTTTACTGGGTCTCAATGGCGGCTCTTTAGAAACAACTTTTATTTTGTGGGGGCCTGCCCCCGAGTCTGACCCTTTGCTAATACCCACCACAGTATTCCCAGGCATCTAGCTTTCTGGGTCCCCTGCTTCCCATGTTGCCATCAGACATGTAGCCTCCCAACACATCCATGGCCTGATTGTGCCTGGCCCCCTGTGGGCCTCACAGGCTTGTGCTCGGGCAGAGCTAGCTTTACACCTTGAGGTTCGGGTAGGGGCAGCCATAAATCCAGGTTGGATTCCCAGCAGTCAGAGAACATGGCACATAAACCATGGACTTTCCCATGACTCTACCCAGGACGTATCTCCATGAGGTCCCTAAGCAGGAAGGGATGGTCCTACTGGCCTATGTGGCTCCACAACACATCTTTAGTACAACGTGCCAACACACAACAAGCAGGTGGTGTGACCTGGTGTCACTCCTATAGGGCCACTTATGCAGCCCTTCACTGCCTCCACCACCCTGTTCTGCAGGCCGGGATATCTACTTTCTTAAAGGGTCAGAACAAAATAATTAGGATCATAGTCAATACTGTCCAGACAGAACAACCTGCTAGTATGGTGGCCATCAGTGGAAGGCAGGAGATGCCACTGGGCCCATCCCACAGCCTTCTCTGCCTCCACCTACCTGGCTCTGTCCCCAGAAGCCCCCTCCTACCTTTGAGGAAGACAGGCAGTGCAGAGGCTGCTGTCAGAACCACCCCTCGACAGCCCATCCCTCCCACACCCCCACTCTGACACCCTAGAGGGCCTGGCCACTAAGCTGTCTCAGTCTCTTTTGTTCTGATGACACAAGGGGGATTTACAGGGTTGAGAGACACAAGAACAGCTCATCAACAGATTAGACACTGCATGACTTCCAATAAACAAAAATTACTGTTCATGCCCAAAACCTCATGCTCTAAATTCATTCCTGAGGAAAGAAAACTGAGGAAGGAGGGAGGAAAAGAAAACAAAATTACATCACAGTCAGTGCCCGGGTCTCAGAAGGGCCCCATGCAGGTGTCCGCAAGCAGGGCAAGTGCCCACTCATCCTTGACCAGCCCCAGCTCTACCCCTGACACCAAGTGGTCAGCACAGATGGCTGGACACTTTTCACTCTGGCCTATGCTCACTAGGGACTACGATGGGGTGCTCCTCATGTCTCTTTCCCAAGAGAGAGGGAATATAATGACACTGCAAGATGGGATCTGACCAGATCTCTCTATCCATGTGGGCCCCTTCATCCCACAAAACCCACAGATGGGGAGGGTGCCCCAGGTAGAGTTGGAAAACACTGTGCAGCCACAGCTTCCAGAATAGTTTCCTCATAGTCATGGGATGGCTAGTCATTCAGCTGGGGGACCAGCAGCCTCACTCCACCACCACTTCCCTCTCAGGGGAACCTGAGGGGCTATCAGCCCCTGCCCCTACTTCAGGACCACCTCATACTTCCAGAGTAGCTCTCCTACCCTGGACTTCCCTGTTCCCTCTGTCCCTCGGTCCCACAGGGACCACCATTCCTTCTTCCACTGCCCCACTGTACCATCTCTGGGCGCTGCCTCCACAGCATTGGATTCACATTCATATGCCGGGCAGAAGGGCCACAGTCTCAAGGTCAACCATCCCTGAGCTGCTCTTGCAGCTTCTCCCTGTAGCCTTAGCCTTCACCTCCTCCAACTTCTGTCTCCCCACCCTCACTGGGGAATGAGCCAAGTCCACCCCTGTCTGGCCTCCTCCATGACAATTCTGAGAGAATAATGCAGATTCAGCCCAGTCACCAGTCCCTGCTAATTTTGCTGGTCTGTGGATGTTGTCCACAGTGGGACCCTGAAGTGGCCCCATAGGAACACCAGTCCCTGATTGTAACTGAGATGGTGGCATCATTGTCCATACTACAGGCCCTCTCTGGGGCACCTGCCCACAGCAAAATAGTGCCAATATACACCTGCTCTTTCTGCTTGTGGCTGTGGGAATTGGCTCTGGGCATGGGAAGAGTGTGTGTGTGTGCATCCTGACAGTCTTTCCCATCTCCCTGTTGGCTGTCAAAAAGGTTTCTGAACTTGCTCCCCATGGGTTCCAGGTCATCCAGTCCTGTCACAACTGCCACACCTCACCTGCTTGGTCTTTGATGACATCCTCCTTCACCTCCCTGTGATGGCTGCTTGACACAGTGGTCACAGAGGTCTCTAAGATGAGAACCCACTCACCTGTTGCCTCAGGCTCCTATACTGGCCATCAGCCCATGGGCTCCCTCAACTGGCAAGACAGTACCCCTTAGCCTTTTGGGGCTGATAACTCATAGCTCAGCCTGTCCACACTGCACCAGGTGCCCACTGTACCGCTGCCTGCCACTTCAGGGTGGACCATGGCCTATGATGACTTTGCATCTGCCCAAGCCAGCACACCAGATGTGTGTCTGTCAGCCCAAGATGACAGACAGCCTTGTGGTCTCTGTGACCAACTCCTGAGGGGTCACAGTATCTAAGGAGACCTGAAAAATATGAGGGGCTGGTTGGAGACTGATGTGGACATCCCACACGCACACCCTGAGGAGAGCCTGTCTGCTTGCCCCTGAGTTCATTGAGGCTGCCACTCTGCCCTTGGGTTTCTCTACTGCTAAGGATGACTTTGGGAGCAGAGTTCAGGGCCAGCATAGCCCCTTGGCCAAGCCAGCAGCCACGTAGCTCCAGGGCCAGACCCCAAGGATCTGCAGTGCTGCGGCAGCCCCAGTGGGGGCCGAGCCCTCTCTCTAGGAGCTGAGTTAACCTGCCTTTAGTGACAAAGGATACAGCAAATTGCATTTGGTGACTGGAAGCTGCCCATCCCCCACGTGCTAGAGCCGTGTCCTGCCCAGTGCAGCCTTTGTGTGGCAAATGATGAGCACAATTATGTCCCACTGCAGAAAGACTCAAGGCAGGGGTGCTGACTGGAGGCTCTTCAGCAAGGATGGAGGAAGACATGCATGGGTGATAAAACAAACTCCTCTGGGGCAGCACCAAACTAGCCTCCAAAGAAATCAGGGGACTCCGCACATCTCTACAAGATAAGAGCTCAGCCTCAAATGTACCTGAGTGCACACTACACATGGCAGCACCCAAGCCCTCTGCTCAGCTCAGAGCTGCTTCCAGAGACTCCTCTCCCAGTCATTGCCCATAGTCCCCTCCCTCTAACTAGCCCCTAGGACCCTAGGCCCTGTGGCCATATGAAGGGAGATGCCTGCCTCAATCACTGCAGGGTGAGGGATCGGTGTCAGGCTCAGCTCCCACTGCCCACTTCCTGCCTGGCTTGGAGTTCAGGCAAAGATGTCTAGGCAGAGAGGGTACCCCTGAAAAGTTGCTTCCACATTGACCCCAGGCCAGCCCCCCCACACACACTGGACATCTTCTGAGCTGTTGGCGCAGAGGGCATCCCAGATTACCACCCAGCTGTGGCGTCCCAGACAACCACAGACATTGCCTGGCTATCTGGCGGAGGCAGCGAAGTCCACGGTTCTGGGTGTCCCCCTGAGAGTCTCTGCAGCCCCCTGTGCTTCTCTTCCAGTCTGGGCCTGCAAGGCTGTTTGTTTAGCTAAGGAAAGACATGTCCTTATGGCTGCACCCTCATCACCCTAGGGTCAGATATTCTAAGTACATCATACCAAAGAAGATGCAGCTTAGGGAAAATGACACAGGCACAAATCCTGGACAGGAGCAGGAACACAAGCCTGGAATTTGGGCCCCGTCAGTGGCAAGGGTGGGATCACTGGGTTGCAGGAACAGACCTGGCCTACAAACTCCCAAGGCAGAGTTGGCTACTTCCCTACCCAGCACCTCGCAAGTCAGCTTAGCAGGCCTAATACAGGCAAGGGAGGAAGTCCAAGGTCTCCGGGTGCCCACAAGCATCAGGTGGGAGGGCCCCCACCGTTTAATCTCACAGAGGACCCTTCAATGCTCAGTAGCACAAACAGGGAGTTGTGTTTTTGCACAAAACTAGGCAAAATGCCAAGGACCAGTGGAAGAGTCTTACCAAAAACACATGCTCCCCATGTTAATGTGTGGCCCCAGTCACCACTGAGGCAGAGCTGCAGACAAATTTCATGCTTTCCACTTTCCAGGGCTTTCCTCCCAGTGGTCAGTCAGAGCCCAATGCCCACAGGAGCAGGACCCCTCGAACAGATCTAAAACCATCTGCAGAGCCTGCAGCTGCACAATGGCCTGCACTGATGGGCTGAGGACCCAGGGACGTTTGAGGAGAAAAGTCAGACAGGAGGCCAACATCCAGGTCACGCAAAGGTCCCATGGCATTGGAGGTCAGGGTAGGAAACCACACCAATTTGCCTGCACACTATGGACTGTGGGGATAGGTGGCCCTGGATGGTACAGGGCAGGTGGCCAGTAACACTGTGTCTTGGCTACCCAAGCAAGCTACAGGATTTGCACTATACAAATCGGCTCTTTGATAGGATTCTCTGTCAGTCTGCCAATGTTACCTCAGGCCCTGGGGGCGTGTCCATTCCACTAATAGACATTCCACTAATGTCACCCTATAGAGCTTAAGGTTATAGAGGTGACAAGACAACTGGGTACTTTTTTTCAGAGCAGTGGGTCAGGGAGCCCAGCATCCTGAGATGGCTGAGTGGATAGGCTATCCTTTGAAGCCCGTAGACCCTGGATAGATTCCCAGAATTCTCTCCTCAATAGCTCCAAGTCATTCCTTGCCCCTCACCCACCTGCCCACTCAACCCCCAGGTCTGTCCTCACAGTGTGATTTGGAGCCTTCTCTGTGCCTGGAGCTATCACTTTTCCAGTGACTCCTGTGAAGTGCTCTGTGCAGGATGGACATGGGAATCCAACTGCCCTGGCACCTGCAGTAGTGCCCAGGTTACTCTGCCCTTTCCTAAAGGTTTTAGAAGAACCACCGCACAGAGCTGGGAAGGCTCACAAGCCAGAGCCTGGGAAAAAGGCTCAGCCCCAGCCTGCAGCCAGCGGTATCTTTGACTGCACAGCCCCTACTAACAGTGGCCTAACCTCCTCCTGCCAGCACAGCCTTTAACTACTGACTGCCGAACAAGGAGAGGAAATAGCTTCCCTCTCCTGCCCCGTGCAGGAGTGGGGACAGCTTATGTTGATAGGCCTGGGCTCTTGACAATCTTCTGTGTTAGCCACCCTGTCCCCTCTGCCTCCCACTCCTCAAGTACACTTACCCAGGGGTGACAGCAGGTGGGATGACCAGGATGGCCAGCAGCCGGGCCTGATGCAGTGCCTCGGCCACATGGGTTAGCATGTGGATGAGGCCCCTGCAAGAACAGAGAGGCAAGGTCAGCCCAGAGCTCAGTGGGGCTCTCTGGCATGCATGGCTCAGGGATACAGAAGATAGACCCCCAACCTGAAGCCTTGTTCCTGGGCAGGTGAGACCATCCACAGGGCTTCCCACTCCACCCTTCAGTGTGGCCCCATAAAGCAGCTGGGGAAGAGGTGGCCCTCCACCCCAACTGGAACCTACACTTTCTCATACTCAGGGTCTCCTAGAGCAGGGGCCTACCCAGTGCCCTAGAGGCTGCTGAGAGGGGCCAAAATGACCAGAGACAGAGCCAAATCCCTATTATGCCCGAAGTGGGCTCAGCACACAGACCCAAGGATACCCAGTCATCCTCAGGCTATGAAACATCACAGGACACTGTGGCCACACCACTAGGTGGGGGCTTCAGGAAGGAAGGAAAGGGAAGGGCACCTGAAGTGGGCATCAGTCCTTCAGAGGCCACCAGCTGGGGGAACGAGAGGGAGCTGGGGAGGTTGGCGGTGTGCCTCAAGGACAAACACCACCTTCTTTCCTCCATGGCCTGGAAGTCTGTCCTGTCCACTGGACCAGCACGGGTTGTGGTTAGACTGCCTATGGTGCCCAGCACTAGTTGCTGCCCTGAGTCTCTGTCCTGCAGGTAGTAATCTGGTGCAGCTGCAGGTTTGATGTGCTACATCCATTCTGGCCTTCCTTCACTCTCCCACTGCAGGCTCTCGGGAGCAGCCCCATTGAGAGAGCTAATGAAAGATACTATTCTCACAGGGACAGGCCCCAGTGGCCATAGGCCCTGCTCCAATATGGCTCTGCAGAGTGCGGATGAGGTCGCAGTCCTCTCAATGGCCAAGTGCTGGATAATGGTAGCATCTGTCTCTCTGATGTGGCCTAAATTAGGCTTTGGGCCTAACTGGGTTGCTTTTCAACACAAGTGCCAGTGATTCTAGTGTGAGGAGAATCACACTAGAGGGATCAAGGGCACTTGAGGCCCAACTGTCCTTTACTCCTTGGCCTGGCATCTGCTTAGTAGATGGCAACATACAGAGCAGAGCCCTGGAAGCAGCCCATCTTCATACTTGTATCCAGAACTCTTTTGGTGTGCCAGAGGCTGTTACCCACCTGCAAGCCACTTGGTGGACAGGAAGGGCAATGCCAGTGCCCCTGAAATATCAGTGGCCCAGGAGCTTAGGAAACCTACCCCACTAGGGAGGGCCCTCCTGTCTAGTCCCTATGGCTGTGGACTGTGCTGACTGCAGGTGTCCCCAAGACAATGGTGAGATGGCATTCACTAGGACATACCAGATCTGAGGGCTGAAAGGTACCCAAGGCCATTCTTTGAGGGACTCTGGGAGCATGGGCTTCTATCCACAAGCAGCCAGACCTCATGGCATGGCAAGGAGCTGACCTTCAGAGATCAGCTGACCCCTTTCCCCTCAGCTGGTGGTACTGGTGGCTCCCAAGGGATCATGTTCCAGCCACTCTAGGGATGGAGAATGCTGTTTGGGGTCACTTCAGAGCTCCTGTGGGACCAGTAGCAGCAATGTTCCCACCAAGGGTTTCATCAACAGACCCTGAATCTGATGCTGCTTCCAAAGACCATCACACCACCTGCCAACCTCAGTGACTTGTGCCCATCTGCCATTGTGGCCTTCCACATTTTGGGGAGAGGCTACCACATGACCCTTGGGGTTTGCTAGGATGAGACTTGGAGCCCAGCCCTGTGAACAGAATTGGTTTCCTCTTTTTTTCCCCTGTGGGGCTGGGGTTTGAACTCAGGGCTTCCTATTCACAAAGCAGGCACTCTACTACTTGAACCACACCTCCAATCCATTTTGCTCTGGTTGTTTTGAAGATGTGGTCTCGTGAACTATTTGCTCAGGCTGGCCTTGAACTTTGATTCTCCTGATTTCAGCCTCCCAAGTAGCTAGGGTTACATGCATAAGCCACTGGCACCCAGCTCCAAAACTGGAATTTCTCACCAGGTCTGGCTGAGGCCACAAGCTGCTGCTTATAATATCAACCACTCTAGAGATTTAATATGTCTGAGACTTAGACTTCATGGGAATAAGGGACTCATCCTTTTTCCTGGAGGACTTTTTGTGGGAAGTCTAGGGTGACCAAGGAACCCCGGCAGGGCTTGTCTCCATAGGGACCTAAGAGACCAGCTGGCCCCCCAGGGCTGGACGCATGGTCTGTCCTGACATATCTGGTGGCCTCTGACCAGGGGCAGCCATCCTGGCCAGGTGATACTCTAAAGAGAAGTCCTTAGAGCTGAATTAGATAGCTCTTGTACACTTCTCCATCTCCCAGCCTCCAGAAGAACTGGGTGACAGGAGATGGCTCCTGAGCCCATCTGTCATGGAGACCCTGAGTCATTGTCCCCCCACTAACCTGAGCCAGGGGCAAGCACCTGGCCTACCTGCCCGAGTTTGCTAACCACAGCCCTGCCAGGCCAACCTGGCATTGCAAATCCAGGATAGATATCCACAAGTAATGGGCTGGACAAAGAGCCAACCAGAGCAGCAGTCTCCTTAAATATTTTTGTTGGGTCTCACAGAGCCAGGCTTATCCTGGGAGGTAGCTCCAAGCCAGCATAATGCCCAAAGGAATCACTGGACTAGCTGGTCTTTGCTGCTCAGGGCCTGGCCACTGCCAATGTCTTGGCCCTGTGACTACTCTGCTGATAGCTCTCCACTGTCCCCTGAGCATAAAGGGACATGCAGGCTGCTCTCATCTCCACCTCCCCTACTGTAGCCAGGCTCTGAGACTCCCCCAGCCAGACCTCTCGCTCTGATATTAATGACCCATCAGGAGTCCAGACACAATGAGGCGGTGTCTCACTGCCTACTTAATGCACTGAAACAGAAATTAATTACAGTAAATCTCTGATTAATAGATCTGTAGTCACAGGATTAGCAGAAAGGCAGGTGGCAGAGTCTGTGGCGCAGAGAGATCCCTTCCTTCGGAGGGTGGCAGGTCAGTTTTGGTGGGCCTGCTGCCCAGCAAAGACTCTAGTCTAGGCAGGACCTGAGGATGTCTCTCAACAGGAAGCCTGGGGCATCTGTCCCTCAGACCAGAGCTGGAGTCCCATGGGGCTGTGCAGCAGAAGGCTCCCCACAGACTCAGGGATACTCTCACTTCTCTGATGTGCTTCCTCCCCATTCCTGCCCATCCTCCTCCCCTGGCTGAGGTCTCTCAAGAGCAAGGTCCTGGGCATAACTGGCCCCAGGTGTACCTTCCTCTGGTGCTCAGAGGGGATTACCATCCCCCTTCACCCCCACTCACTCAACGTTCCTTCTCAACCAGAGCCTCCCCTCCCTCCCCTTGGTGCCACAGGAGAGCTGCATGGGGATGCTGCCTCCCAGTGGGCAGAGCCAAGCTCTGCAGGTCTCTGCTGCCCGCAGTAGCCACAGCAGGACAGGCGATGGGGACACCAGGGGATCCCAAGGCCCCCTCTGGGGCTGGCACAGACAGGAGTGACTCAGCCAACCCTAAGCCGGGTCTTAAAGCACAAATGGAATTCCCTTAGGCAGGAAAGGGAAGGGAGCTGATCCCAGAAACCTTGGCTTGCCCAGAAGGCTGATGGGCTGGAGAGCTGGCTACAGGCCTCTGCTGCCCAGGCATCCGGTGTAGGCTGCATCAGCCTCTACCAAGGGTGCACCCAGGAGAATACCAGCCCCCTCCAGGGAAGGAGAACATTCCCTCCACTGTCTTCAGTAGGGTAGAACCCTCAATTTGGCAGAACCAGGGAAGGTGGCTTCTTTAGGTGAATTGGCAGAGTTGCCTAAGCTAAGGCCCTGCCTGCCTTCTGAGTCCCAGCCAAGACCCCCTCTGCTCTGGCCCCTCCCAGTCACTGCTCCTAAACCTCCCATAGTCTCCTCCTCAGCCTGGGCCCCCCAAGACTACTCTGCTGCCACAGACTCCTGTTACTCAGTGGAACATATGCCCCACCGACACATCAGTTGTGAGCTACAGGGGTGCAGGTGGGGCAGAGTGAGAGTCACTCTCAGGCATAGCCCAGGGCCTGACCCCAGGGACTCAGTAATGCTCACTGGACAGGTGAAGGAAGGAAGAAATAGAGTAGCATCCTCAGGGGTGTGTCTGGCCCCAGGTTGTGCTGGACTTTGGGTATCTGCACTTTGTAAGACTCCCTGGCCAAGCTGGCTAAGTGGAATGGGAACACTAGAGTCTTGGGTGTGTTGGTTGCTGCTGTGGCAGTAAGGGGACATGTGGGTGTTGTGTGGTGTCCTTCTAGTAGACTGCTGTAGAGCTGTGGGGTCTGGACCACTTCTCCCCAGAGGATGCTATGACCATCACACCTTGTGCCCTGGCCAACTTGGCCAGCCTCTTCTCAACATCCAGGAAGGCTCCTTTGTGCTTAGCAAGGAAATTTCTGCTTGTGCCCAAACTAGACCTCTGACACACAGACTTGGCCACCTTTCTCTCAGTGAATCTCTGTGGGCGAGGCTCCTTCCTTCCCTTTACCACCCATGAGGGGCTCCAGGCTGGCACAGCAATGTGTTCAGGTCTGGCCATCTGCCCCATGGCCATTCCTGGCTTCTTTTTTTTTTTTTTTTTGTCTTTTCTTTTTTGGTGCTGGGATCGAACCCAGGGCCTCGCGCATGCTAGGCATTCCTGGCTTCTTGAATAGACCTCCTTCTTTTATAGGGTCCCATTCC
This sequence comes from Castor canadensis, assembly GCF_047511655.1. NCBI lineage: Eukaryota > Metazoa > Chordata > Mammalia > Rodentia > Castoridae > Castor > Castor canadensis. The sequence continues at coordinate 208,733,529 of NC_133386.1, read as the reverse complement.
CACCCCAGGCACAGAGCCTGCAGGAGGAAGCCCCACATAGGCTCCCTTGCTGATGGTTCTTCCTCTGCTTTCCCCAAACACTAAAGCCTGGAAGACCACTGAATAGCCATCTGTCACCCCCACTCACACGTGCTTCTGGCTCAGCAACTGACTCCAGACCTCCACCACAAAGCCGTCAAAATGCTGGTTCTGCAAGGAATGGGAGCAGGTGAAGAGAAATGAGGAATCAGGAGGAATGGGGAGGAGACAAACAAGGAACTGTTGCCTCTGCCCACCTGAAAGGTCATAGCCTATTCATGAGGCAAGACCCAAGCCTGCACTGCACACCCATTAGCTCCTCTAAAGGGGGCAGTGTAGGGACTGTCCCACAGGAGCAGGAACAGAGGGGGCTGAGCACTTGTACATTCTGCCCACCCATGCTTCTCCATCCCCGCAACCCAGACCCACTGGGGACCAGCAGGGATGGGCCCCCTCCAAGGATGGCAGCAGGGCTTTGGCTAAGGGAAACTCCCTGGCCCAGGAGACAGGAAGTCTTCCACCCCTGGAGCCCCTAGAGGACTTGGTCAAGAGGCAGTGCATGGTGGCCTGAGTGAGGCTGATGCTTCCCTCCCTGGAAGACAAGGGCTGCACCAGAAGGAGCCCAAGCAGAAAGCCAGGCAAAAGGAGCCAAGTGGAGGTCCTGTGGAATCCCCAGTCAGAGGGGGAGGTGGAGGGTGAGGGAATTGGAGTGAAAAGCAGGGCCTACCTATGTAGGGGGTCCTGGTGACCTGTGCTTGGAGGCCGTGAGGAGCCCACAGTCTCACCTTTGCTACCTGGACCACAGTCTTGCTGAGCTCTTCTATCTCATCTTCACTGTCCAAGACATTCCGGAAATCGTCATAAGTCCAGTCCTCAAACAGAAGCCGAGGTACTGGAGGGTGGGAGAACACACACTGAAGTTGTGACCAAGAAACACTGAATTACCCTTCTCTGCTTGTTGCCCCCCTCCCCCCAAAAATGGTATTCTCTTGGCCTCCAGACTGAGCACAGTCAGACCACAATGATCAGAGTGGAGGCCACCCAGGCAGCCACAAATTCAGTGTAGATGCCCCAAACCCACAGTCCTGGCAAGGCAGGGACACACTGGGAAAGGAGCAAGAAGATGCTGACAGCCTTTCTCCTCCTCCATCAGGTCACCCTAGGTCTCTACCTTCTAGGAAGATGTCTGGGTCAGATCCCAGCTCATCAAGATCCTAGCTGCTGCTGGTGTATCTGCAGTGATTGTCGACCTCCACCTGACTTGACAGCTTCCACTGTCTCCCTCCTGGTCCTGTAAAGACCCCTGTGCCCTGCCTGCCTCCTGAGTCCCAGTCAAGACTCCCGATGTTCTGGCCCAGCTCTGTCACTGCTCCTAAGCCTTCCATAGTCTTCTCCACAGCCTGAACCCCCCCCAGGGTTACTCTGCTTCCTCCCCAGCTCCCTGCTGCTCACTGGGACATGTGCCTTGCCCATACACCAGCTGTGAGCTACAGGAGTACAGGTGGGAAAGGGTGAATGTCATCCTCAGGCATAGACCAGGGCCTGGCCCCAGAACTTGGTAATGCTCGCCTAATACGTGACGGAAGGAAAAAAATGGGAGGGAGAACTATACAAACAAAGCTACTGGCCAAGAAGGCTCTGGTCTTAGTGGATCTTAGCTCATGTAGGTGGGAGGGCCCAACAGATGGGCTGGAGCATGTACTGTGAATGCCAGATCAGAGCAGCCTTGGCTCAGGGCAGTCAGGGGAGTGATCTAGTGTAGGCTGGAGCAGCACAGCCTATACTAGGAGGTATAGTCGAGGCTTATGAGGCCCTGTCCACCCATAAGGAGGTAGGGTCACCTGTGTAGTATGGCTGAGAGTACTCCCTTGACCATATGCAGGCCTGCTGGACTCACCTATGCGCAGCCCCTTGGCATGCTTCCTGATGGCTCGAATCCACCCTGTGGGACACAGAAAGGACCATCAGCTCTGGGCAGGTGCCTAATTAGAAGATCCAGACCACCCCAGAAGGAAAACACAGCAGCTATGGAACAGGCAAAGGGAACCCATCCCTACCCAAGCACAGGGAGCAAAACTGAAGCCCCACCCCCTCCCAGGAGGCACCTCCACCCCGCCACCATGCCCCACTTGCCTTCCTACCCTGCACACCAGCCTGCACCATGGGCTTGCACTCTAGGCCCAGCCAAGCAACAATGAAGGAGCAGGCCACAAGTTCATTACACTCAGACTCACATACACCCACAGTCACACTCAACATACTGTCACAGTCACATCAATACACTCACACACCCATACCCAGAGTCACACTCAACACATTCACACTCATGCACACACTCAGCCATCACACCATACACACAGTCACCTACTTCCACTCACACACATGCACTTTCACACTCACAGCTATATGCACACTCTCACCCTCTTCTCAGCCCTTAGGACAAGTACAGACAAAGAAGAAGCAGGAGAACCTTGGTCCACATCATGGAGGCCTGTGACTTCAAACATCTCACGGCCACGTCTCTTTAGCTGTAGCCAGACTGGTGAGATCTGTGTAAACTTATTTCCGAAGACCTTGGCGACATCATAGCCATGGCTGTTCCACTGGCAGGAGGAGACAGAACAAGTGAATGCACACCTACCTCACCACAGTGCTGTTGCTCTGGCCAGTCACTCTAGACAGTGCTCACTCTAAGCTGACACCAGCCCTCTGCCTGGGATGCTCCCCTCCTGCTCTGTAGAGTTGCCTGGGTTGTTGTCCACAGCCTGGGGTCCTGGCCAATGTCCCCTTCACCAACAATGACATTCCTGGTTTCTACAAGTCCCCGCCCTGAGCTAGTATGCATACACTTCTGCAGGCTGGCATCTGGGGCCAGACAGCCCCAGAGCACATCTCTAGATTTAGGGAGCACCAACAGGAGTCACCTGCAGCCAGGAGGAACAAGCCCCGAAGAAATCCCCAGTGCCCTTCACTCTGCTATTTCCAGGATGGCACCACCCCCAACTGCGCCTCACAGTAGCAGCAGACCAGGGAGATCAGACACAGTCCAAGAGGAGTCCAGCCTACCATGAGGGCTAGGAGAAGCCTGTCTGAGCCTCTGAACCTCCTTTTGCACTACAGGGTCCCAACTCACTGGAGTGACATATCCCAAGACATCTCCAGCAAAGTTTCTCTCCCGGGCCCTCGCCGAGCAGTAGCTGCGATGCTCAAGAACCACATCCTCGGCTTTGAGGTCTGTCACCACCAGACCCCGATCTTGGACAGGTTTATCTGAAAACTGAGTCTGAAACAAAAGGGGAGCAAGCTGTCAGTCATTTGCCCTCAGTGTGGAATGTGGTATAGCAGTAGCAAGTCTGTTTCTGGATCAACGCAGCACAAGTGACCTAGAAGCCCTGCAGGTACAGGATCGAGGCCATAGCCTTCATGACTCTAGCTCAGATGCACTCACTGTCAGTGAGTGGACAGTGGCAGCTATCCGGGGCTACTCCCACCCTTGCTCTAGGCAGGACAGCAGGTAGGAAGTTATGGTTGTTTCTTCCATGCATGTGAGGGTGGACAATCAGTGCCTAATCAAGCCACGTGGACTCATCTGGACACCCAGGGCCATACACATTACAAACATGCCAGGCACATGCTACCCTCCATCCACCTCACACCCCTAGTGTGGGTCCTGTCACGCCCTGTTCCTGAAAAGTTCTCTGATTCTGGACTGTTCTGTCAACACTCTGGGGTCTAACTCAGTCTCCCTTGACACCATCCATTCCCTGGCCTCACCCCGAATGGCTCATGAGAGACAGAGATGCCCACTATTCAAGCTCTCTGCTCCAAGGCAGAGAGCATCTGTCAGATTCCCAGGATCATGAAAGCAGCCTGTCCAGCTATGTGGAAACTGCTGGAACTGAAGGGTGGTTTGGATGGAGACCCACCCTTGAGTTTACAATCCCTGAGACCATCCCAGAAAAACAGCACAAAGGCCATGATACAAACACAGCTTGAAACTAGGAATATGACAGAGTGCAATATCAGGGGGGTAGGAGTGCAGGAGGCGAAAGAAAGATGGAAACTGTCACAGAAGGTGGGTCCTGGAGTGGGGAAGATAAGTATGGCAAAAGAGCAAGACTACTACCCTCAGAACCCGAGGCTGCTCACTCAGAGCACCCACTGCTGACTTGTTGGCTGGTGTATGAGGAGGTAAGCCCTTCCGGTATCCTGATTCACAAGGGCCCTAACCAGGCAAGAGGAAGAGGAGGGTAATGGGTCAGCCATTGGCCACTGTGGTCACCTTAAGTCCCCTACCTTCTCCAACAGAGTCTTTGAGGCAGCTTTCTTGGCATCTGACTTTGACAGGGTAGTGTGAACAGAACCACAGGCCAGAGCAAGCCAGAAGATGTGAAGGAGAGTCCACATCATGCGTGTGTCACAGTGGGTTCCAACCTCTGGGTCCAGGGGCCTGCAGAGAGAACAGAGTACATGTTGACAGATAAGCAGCATGGAGTTATGGCATGGCATGGGCCAGGCATCCCCTCTGCTAATAGGAACACTTTCCGAATAGGGCCTGGGTCCTCATGGCGTTGGATTGGGTCTTGGTTTCTAGGACACAGTCCTGCTCTACACTAGCCCTGGTCACTGGAGTTAAGTCTCTAGCACTTCTGGGCTCCCCTGCCTGGGTCACCAGATACCTAGGCAGAAGCTTTGTCAACTAGCCATGGAGCCTCCCCTCCACTGCCCAGGGCTGCCCTTACCACAGTCAGCCATCTGGGAAAACACTGGCTCCCAATGCCCCCTCCCCCCCAAACACCTAAGAAATTCTAGCCATAAGTAGGGCTGAATAATAAAATAATGCAGTCACAGAGGATATGAGAAGAAACTGTGGATACTTACTTATGTAACCTCAGGATAGAGATTACAACTAGAGAGACTATGAAAGAATACCACTAAAGTTCACTACATAAAAACAAAACTGTGAAAGCTAGGCACTGTGGTATATGCCTGCAGTCTCAGCTATGGGGGAGGCTAAGAGCCTAGGATTGCTAGAGCCTAGGATTTCAGGAGTTCAAAGCCAGACTAGGCAACACAACAAGGAAATGAAATGAAATTTTTAAAAAAGGAAAACTTTCATTTAGAAGTAAAGCAAATTTAAAAACAAATAATAAGTCAGAAAAACATTTGGAACATACTTGACATATTTCTATCTGTAAAATAGAAATAAATCTTACAAATCAAAAGACACTCCAGTAAAAAAAAAAAAAAAGTCCCACTCTAAAAATAAGGGGCTAAGAAGAGATATATGGTAGAGATATATAGAGCAGCTATATGAAATGAGCAGCTCAGCTTCACAAGTGATCAAAGAAACAAACACTAAAATAAATCAGTGTCCCCTCTGATAATATGGAGTGGTGAGCATGCTTTCATGAGGATATGGAAGACAGCTCTACAGAGCTGTGAGTGGGAATTCAAGCTGTGACAGGCTTCTCGGATGACATCTGGTCATAAATATTATAGTGTCCACCATGCACTTCCTTCTTTTCATGAGCTCACACACACACAGGAACTGAGCCAGAGACCTGGCACTTCCAGGTACTTCAACCCAGACAGGCACTGAGGTGCTCACAACTATGTTGTTCAATGCAAAAACACCACAAAACCGCATTTACACAGCACAATCCTGGTTTTTCATCTTTGGGTTTTTTGGGACAGGGTCTATTTGGCCCAGCTAGCCTCAAACTGGAGATCTTCCTGTCTCTTGCCTACCAAATGCTGGAAGTACAGGTGTGCACCACCATACCTGGCCTGACAGTCCTGTATTTTCTTTCTACCTTCTCTCCCTCCCTCCCCTTCTCTCCCTCCCTCTCCTTCCTTCCCTCTCTCCCTCCCTCCATATGTAGCTCACGCCTGGATGGAGAGTCTTGTTTGTTTGTTTGTTTGTTTATTGACAGAGTCTCACTACATAGCTAGGCTGGCCTCTAACTCATAATCCTCCTGCCTTAGCCTCCAGGTTATAGGCATGTGCCTCCTGGCCTGTACCACCACAGCTGGCCTGACAGTCTTGTTTTTATACACGTATACACCTATATAAGGTACATACATAAGGATAGCTGGGCATCAGTGGCTCATGCCTGTAATCCTAGCTACTCAGGTGGCAGAGATCAGGAGGATCATGGTTTGAAGCCAGCCTGGGCAAATAGTCTGCAAGACCCTATCTCAAAAACACCATCATACACACACAAAAAAAGGTCTGGTGGCGTGGCTCAAGATGTAGGCCCTGCGTTAAAGCTCAAGTACCACAAAAATAAACGTATATAAGGAGTTGGTGCTGGTGGTTCATGCCTGTAATCCTAGCTACTCAGGAGGCAGAGATCAGGAAGATCACGGTTTGAAGCCAGCCCAAGCACACAGTTCAAGACACTCTATCTCAAAAAAAAAAACAAATACACACACAGAGGACTAGTGAAGTGGCTCAAGCAGTAAGAGCTCCTGCCTAGTGAGTGTAAAGCCCTGAGTTCAAACCCCACTGCCACAAAAAAAAAAAAAAAAGAAAGAAAGAAAGAAAAAAGTATGTAAGGCGACTAAAATATAAATAAGCTGACTGGTCATTTTGTTTCTTCTTTTATTTTCTCATTTTTCTGCACTGAATTTTTTTCATTTTTATTAGGGGATTATTATGCCAATTCCCAGTAGCCTTACACTGCACATTGGTTAGACTATCCCCATCAATGGACTGATTTTTTTTTTTCTGTACTGGTGCTTGAATTCAGGGCCTACACCTCAAGTTTTTTTGAGATAAGGTCTCATGAACTATTTGCCCCGGCTGACTTTGAACTGCAATCCTCCTGATCTCTACTTCCTAAGTAGCTGGGATTATAGGCGTGAGCCACCCACACCTGGAAATGCACTGAATTTTTATTAGTGGTTCAGTTCTCCTTTAGGTCCAAGGAAATTCTGCATAAGCATAGCCCAGTCGGGCTATCAGTCCTTCCAGCAGATTTAAGCTAAAGCATACTGAACCACATCCATGTAGTCTCATGTCCTGGCAAGCCGTGTCACTCCAGACCAGCTGAGGAACCCACTAAACCCAGGCAGAAGCAGGTGGGGAACTGGAGGCTGACTCAGCCCCCTGCCCAGTAGCCTTCCCCTGGGGCTAGAGACACTTCTAGACACCAGAACCCAAGCTGAAGAAGCTTCAGAAAACCTGCAAGGTAGGGTATGACCCATGAAAAGGCGCTACCAGAGCCAGGCCCACCTCAATGCCCTTCTGACCAGGTATGTGCTTTCACCTCTCTGCTTCCCTTTGCACGGGCTGCCCCTACTCTGCTGTCACTTCTAGGGAAGGCCTGCTGCTGGTGCAAACTGAGGGATCTACGGCATCAAGTTTCCAAGCTTTGGCACCCAAAGACTGTGTGGAGCTGTGGCAAGCACATGGTCCTGGACTGAGGCCAGCCAACCTAGGAGGCAGGGAGCTCATAAGGCAGCTTGGCCTTTTCAGGCTCTGAGTTAAGAAGGGAGCTTGCTGAAAGCTTTGGGTTCTAAAAGCCCTTGCTATCCAGACGGTATGATTTAGGACCCCACTACCCTCCAACCCTGGTCTCCCACCCCACTGGCTTCTGCCCAGAATGACAGAATGAGAATCAAAGGGCAACAGCCTCTGCCACCTCATCTCACTCAAGCCTTCCATCTTGCTGCAGTAACTGTGGCTTGGGTTGGGTGTTGCTCTGACCACGGAATGAGATTGGGACAAGCAGCCCAGAATTACCCAGAGTTTGCCTGGCCAAGCTGACTGTGGCTGCCCTGATTCCCGGGTATGTGTCTTTGATCCCAGCCCCGGTCATGACCACAGGCTCCTTCTTTCTTTGGTAGAGATGTGGGTCACAGAAAAGGGATGAGAGCTGGTGGCTCAAGTGGTAGAGTGCCTGCTTAGCAAGTATAAGGTAGATTCAAACCCCAATACTAGAAAGAAAAAAAAAAAAAAAGGAAGGATTGGACTCTAGAGAAGTGGTTCAGGACTAACCTGAACCCAGGAACTCAACCCCAACTGCAGTCTGTCCTGCAGACTTGCAGATGGGCCTGCCACCCACTCAGAGGCCCCTCTCTCTACCACATCCCCACCTATGATCTGTGATTTCATACCTCCAGGAAGGAAGACAGAAGGGTGGAGGGTAGGGTCTATCTGGACACACGGAAGAGGAAGACAGGAACAGTGCTGCCCGTGATAGCCTACACTTGGCTGCTTACCACTGCTGAGTTCCAGCTTTCCAGACTGACTGCAGGGAATGTGTGGGGATGTGTGATATGAAGAGTACCCAGGTTGCCACATCTCCCAAGGTTCCCCATTGTCTACTAGTCACTGCTCTGATGCCCATGAGGGGCAATCTCTCTATCATGCTTTTCACATAGCAGACTCCTGGGTTATCACACATAGTACTCTTACATCAAAATGTGTTTCTTCCCCAAAGACCAATGACCCTCTTTTGGGCCCTGCCGAGTGTGGTGTGTTATGACACTGGCCAACCTGAGTCTCAGAACCTGCTTCATACCAAGCTAACAACAGGAAGTATACTGTTCTTGCCATTCTAGGGCTCCAAGTTCCACAACACCAAAAGACTATCTCAGTGGGGCTGATACAAAGAAGTCACAGCAGAGACTTTTTAAAGGTTTTATGCAAACCCACAGTAAGAAATGCACAGGTGCATGTTGTATACATACCTGTTGTACATGTGCACAGTAAAAGAAGCTGATCAGAGCTAATCCTACCCTGTGATGCACTCTAACAACTTCTGTTTGTTTTTTTTTTCCTTTGGTACTAGGGCTTGAACTCAGGGTCTTCACCTTGACCCACTCCACCAGCCCTATTTTTGTGAAGGGTTTTTCGAGACAGGGTCTCATGGAACTATATGCCTGGGCTGGCTTCAAACCATGATCCTCTTGATCTCTGCTTCCTGAGTAGCATGAGCCACCCGTGCCTGGCCTGTTTTCATTTTTGTCCCCACACTGATCTCACACTTCAGTACTGCACCCTGAGAAATTCTGATTGATGTGCCTTGAGTATCTGTCACTGAGGCCAGTGGCTAGGTTACTAAACTGACTTTTTGTAGGGAACTGAATCCAGGACCCTGCATATGGCTAGACATGAGCTCTACCAATGAGTCACACCTCCAGTCCTGAGCTAGTCAGCTTAACAGCAAGTACAGGTGGTCATTCTATGATTTCACCTGAGCACAAATTTTGGAGCTGTGTTCTTATGGTGAGGAGTGAGTACATGCTTGGAAATGAAGGTGGCGTAAGAGTCAGAACGATCACAACCCCAAGTGACATTTATTGTGAACTCATGTTGTGTACCAGGCCTGGTGTGTTACCCACAAGTTCCCTCTACAGCCCAGGACACAGGTACCAGTGTTATTCATATTCACAGATGAAGAGATGGCCCCGGGGGGTGGGGGGGGGATAGCCCACCCAGCTCTGGGGCACGTGACCACCACACTACACCAATTCCACAACAGAAACAGGACTGCCACAAGATGGCTCAAGGTCTGGTTAGTCACCAGCGGCGGTCCCTTGACCTCTCTGGTCTTGGGTCATCGAGACCTGTGAAGCAAAGGACGGCCCAGTTACCCAGAGCGTTCAAGGCCTACCCAAGCTGGGGGGTCACCTGCCCCTCTCCTCCTGAACCTCTTGCCTCACAGAGGTGCTGGGGACCTGCCCCTGCCCACTACCACCTCGTCACACTATGTGCTCATTCTGCACGCCTGCCAGCCGTCTGTCCAGACTTGCTTGCACTCACACCCTTCTCTTGCACGTTTGCTTTCGCCCAAACTCCCGTGCACGCCGGCTCTCGTCTGCCCAATGCACTACACTCAGCCACACCGGCAGGCACACGCGCCTCGCACGCTCGTGTCCCGCCGTCCACACGCCCGCTCTGAGCGTCACCCGCGCGCCCTGTCCCTCCAAATCCCACGCCCCAACGCCCGCTCAGTCCCTGGCGGAGCCGCGCTGCCCGGCGCGCCCATTTCACGGCGGGGAAGCTGAGGCCGTGCGAGGTGGAGGAGCAGGCACGGCAGCCGCAGGGCTCACCTTCATGTCAGGAGGCCGGCTAACCCCTCTCACAAGGCCGGAAGACGCTCCAGCACGCCGGAAATCCCGCCCACGGGCTGCCTCGCCACGCCAGCTTCCTCGACGCCGCGCACAGCACGCTGGGCCGTGGGCGGGGCCAGGAGGGCTGGGGGCGTGGCCGCGGGCGGGCCCTGTGCGGGCGGGGCACGAGGCGTGTGTCGGGTGGGCGGGGCCGCCGTAAGTGGGTGGGGCCAGTAGTGGGTCGGAGAGCACGCTGCCGGCCGGGCCAATGCAAGGCGGTGAGGAGCCAGCGAGCGGGCTCAGTATCCCCTGCGCTGGGGCTTGCGGTGGTCTTAGCGGCCGCGCGACGTTTGCGCCGCGCTCATGTGGACAACCACTCGGGGCGCCCCGGCTTGGGGACCACTGGCTCCAGGGGCCCGGCCAGTCCTAGGCTGCGAGGATCGCACCGTGCACAGTCCGTTCCACAGCGGGTCCAGTTCGGCAGGACCCACCCCACTTCGTGCACTCTTCTCTGACCCCCTCGGTGCCCGTTGCCTGGGCGAGGACATTTTGGTCACCGTTCACCGTCCTGCAGTGTCCACTACGCCCTTCTCAGTAGGGACACCTCTATGCCAAGCTCTGTAACCCCCGCCTCTGGGAGTGTCTTTGTCTTCTCAGTCTTGCAATTGCAGGGGCAGAAATTCCAAATGCCAAGACCCTACTTCAGGACCCTTCTTCATCCGAGCCCAGCAACAGGAGCCTAATGCACACGTGGCCAGAATTTTTTTCCCTTTTGGCAGTACTGGGGTTTGAACTCAGACTTGAGTTCACACTCACACTTGCTAGACAGACGCTCTACTGCTTGAGCCACTCTGCTAGCCCTTTTTTGTGATGGGTAATTTTGAGATAGGGTCTCCAAGAACTATTTGCTTGGCTTGGTTTCCAACCAAGATCCTTCTGATCTTTGCCTCCCATTTCTGATCATGCCTCTCATAGGCATGAGCCACCGGGGCCCTGGTTGTGGCCGGCATTTTTAATCATAGCTGACCGATCCCCACCCCCATTCTTTGCTGTTTCCAACAGTTTCCTGCAGAAAACCACTCAGCCTGTCCCCACCCTGCTACGTGCCCCTCCTCCTCCCAGCTCTAGGATGCATTGTGTGACTGTTTCCCCATTTCTGAAGCTGCAGAGGCTATTCCTCTAAACTGAGCATTGTTCTTTCTTCCTAGTCATGTTTCCTTCTTTCTCTTCCCCATATTTTCTGCCAGCTGTCCTCCAAGTCTTTCCACAGGGGCCGGGGCTGGGTGTGTGCTAAGGCATATTATGCACCGACTGACTGTCTTGCTTTCCTGGCATCCAACCCAGGACCCCACTGTTGACAAATAGCCCAGATGGTGATCCCAAGTCCGGCAGAGCTCTGGAGAGGGCCCCAATAAGATACATTGAGTATCCTGAGACCTGTGCAGTGCTCCTTAGCAATGCTAAGGGGGCCACAGTTCTCTTAAATTGGAAAGGCCTTTATCAACCCTAGGATCCTGCTGAGGTCAGAGGACTCTGAGCTAAAGAATTGTAAACCCATTCAGTTCACTGCAGACTCCAAAAGCAGAAGGGAGGGGCAAGGAGCTCCAAAGCAACCTTCTTCAGAGTCCCAGTGGGCACCATTCCTAGGGGCCTGTTTAGTTGCCAGCACACAACTAGTAAACTCTCCAGCTGCACAGGTGGTGCCAATGCACTTCAGATCCCTGGCAGATATACTGGCTTGTTTATGTGTCTTTGTGTTGCTGGGGATGGAACTCAGAGCCTGACCACTGAGCTACATCACCATCTCAAAAGCGACTTCTTTAAGTGGTTACCCACCATTTTGTGTGTGTGGTACTTGGGTTTGAACTCAGAGTTTTGCATTTGCAAAGCAGGTGCTCTGGAGCCACACTTCCAGTCCATTTTGCTTTAGTTATTTTGGAGATGGGATCTCATGAACTGTTTGCCCAGGGCTGACCTCAAACCTTGATCTTCCCTATCTCAGTCTCCCAAGAAGGTAGGATTACAGGCGTGAGCCACTGGCCCCTGGCTGTTACCCACTTTTTAATCACAGGAAGATGTGGAAAGAGGCATAGAAAGATGTAAGAGAAGCAGGACAAAGAATTAGCATATCTGTATTAAGTGAAACCTGAGCATATTTGGTGCTTAGTTTCTGGAACATCTAAGATAACTTGGGGTTTACTGCTTTTAAACTTTAATTTATTTGAGTTCTCCAGCTTTTGTTGTCAATTTAGACAACCTGAAGTACTTAAAAAAAGGATATCTAGTTAAAAAATTTACAAATTCAGTTTGAATGTTGAAAATGCCTAATTAACTGTGTTTGTAAATGGTCCCAAATATCACAAAGGCCCCTAAAAAGTGACTGTAGACCTGGCACAGTGGCTCACTCCTGTAATCCAACTACTTGGTAGGTGGAGATAGGGAGGATTATAGTTTGAGTCCAGCCCTAGCAAAAATTTAGCAAGACCCCATCTCAATAAATAAACCAGATATGGTTTATTTATGTATCTGTCATCTCAACTATGAGGGAGGCATAGATAGGAAGATTGTGGAAAAAAGTGTGACCCTATCTGAAAAACAACCTAAAGGAAAAAGGGCTGGAAGTGGACTGGACGTGTGGCTCAAGTGTTAGAGTGCCTACCTAGTAAGTGTGAAGCCCTGAGTTCAAATACTAGTGTCATCAAAAGAAAAACAAGCAAAAACAAAAAAATCTCCACCAAGAACTGAAAGTATCATTCAAGTGTTAGAATGCTTGCCTAATAAGTATGGGAGCCTAAGTTCAAACCTCAGTACTGCACCCCCCCCAAAAAAAGTGACTGTAAAGCCCAGTGTAGTGGTATATGTCTGTAATCCCATCCAGCATTCATGAGATTGAGTATTACAAGTTTGAGGCAGCCTGGACTACACAATGAGACCCTGTCTCAAAAAAAAAAAAAAAAAAAGTTTTAAGGTTTAAAACCAAATAAACCAAATCCTAGTTATTTAAATTTAATGCAATGTAAAATATGAGTATAATCCTTGCCAGGTACTAAACCAGCCCTCAGCCCAGTTTCACAGCCCTCTTTACCAGAACAGTATGGGGAGCCCTTAGTGAGGTCCAAGCTCTGAGATATGGGCCAGGGGCTGGCTCCCCTGAGGCTGCCCTGTTTACCCCTGCCAGTCTGCAATTGTCACTGGAGGGCAGACAAGGGCAGGTGCAGCTACTGTGGACTGAGGGGCCTGCAGAGACAGGCCTTTCAGCTGTGGACCTAATTCCTGAACCCCTGCTCCTGCTCTGGGGACACCTCACCCTGATGTACCTGGCCACCTAAGGGTCTTCAGCTGAGGCTGCCTCTTGAGACAGCCTCAGAGGTGTCCCTGAGTTACCGCAGGGAGCCCAGCACAAGGCTGACACCTCAAAAGCCTTTACACCTGGTGTTTGAGGTGACTGGTGGCTATGGGACCTCTGGGGGCGGAGTTTGTGTCTGGCTTGTGCCACTGGGTGGGGCTAAGGTAGCGTTCCCAGCCTTGCAGTGTCCATGCATCAGTCCTCATTTGCCAAGTCTGCATAAGCAAGGTGCTTCCTGACAGTGCAGTCCTGTGACTTCTTCCTGTTTTAACTAGAGTCCTTGGCCTGGATCACCCGGAGGGCAGGACACTGGCCACTATTGCTGACTGTGTCCTGTTACTCCTGGGCCTGAAGCAGTCCCAGTATAGAAGCTGGAAGTCCAGGAGGAGGGATATACATCAGCGTTCCCTGCTACAGAGCCCTCCCCCACTTGTGGATAGAGATATCTTCCCTGGGTGCTGGGATAAGCAAATCCAGGCAAGAAGGAAGGAGGAAGCAGGCTGGATCACATGCAGCGGAAGTTTCTGGATAGAGCTCTAGGTCCTGCACAGCAGATTCTCTGTCTGTATTCCATTTGTGGGCCTGGCTGGTCATGGCCAGGGTGTGGAGATGTTTGGTCAGCACCTGTTGTGTACCCCTGCACTCTATGCACCTGTACTTTGTAGAGGACTGTGCTTTAAGGCATCTTCCATGGTTTTCATGTTTCTTGGTAGCCCACGACCAACCTAAAATACCTGAGGACAAAGAGAGGGGGATCTGTGTGTGGCATTGATAAGGCCAGGGAGGCAGCACTTCTTGGTGATTGTAGTGGGTTGAATAGTGCCCCCTTCCCAAAAGACTGCAATTACAGCTATGTGACCTTATTTGGAAATAGGGTCTCCGCAGATGTAATCAAGTTAAGGATCTTGGATTAGAGATTAGGACCCTAAATCCAGTGACTGGAGTCCTTATGAGGAAGGAAAGAGAGATCTGAGATGGACACAGGTAGCAAGGCCATATGAAAGTGGGGACAGAGAAAGGACCACACAGCTTTACGTCCAGGATGCCATGATCACCAGCAGCCACGTGCAGCTGGAGACTCTACCTCAGGGCCTCCAGAAGGATCCAGCCCCCTTTCCCTGGCTGTCACCTTGGTTTTGGACTTCTGGCTTCCAGAACTATGAGGGAATAAATTCTTGTTGTTTGTAAGCATCAGATTTGTGGTCACTTATCAACAGCCCAAGGAAAATCATTCAGCAGGGCTGAAAGGCCCCCAAGGGATATTGTCAGTATGTTTTCTTTCCTAAGGCCGGTCTTATAATTACCGCAGCTCACCCTGATGGGGCCCATACAGGAGGGAGCCAGTTCTGATGCCAGGGAGGTGGATGCTGGCCTGAGATGGAAGCATTTGCTACAGTACCCTCCCAGCCTGTGAGGCTAGCTGAGTGTGGATGGCAGGCATGGTGGGCCTGGCCATGAGGGTGGAGTATTTCTCAACAGGTCTCTCAGGGAGTCTGGAGGTTGTGGGTCTCTGCTCTGGGGGTAAAAAGGAGCCCTGAGTGGCAGCATTCTGGGGAAGGGTGGATTTTTCGCAGCTCCTTCCCTGGCCCCTTCCTTGGCTGGTGTTACCAGCTACATTGCTCCTGTGCCTTTAGAGAAGGGTAGGTGGAGCCATTTCCTGATGGTTGATGATGTTGAGACTACGGGAATGGACATGGAGTAGTACTGACGACAAGGTAGGAGGACAGCATGGGGGACACCCCAACATGCCCCAGAATGACGTCCTCCATATTGTTCTTGGGGCTTGTCTTGCACCCTCAGGCAAGATCATAGTTAGCTATCCATTAGAATTTAGGTTTGGCTGTGTGTAACAGAACCCTAACAACAATGGCATGAACGTGAGTTGTTCTAGGACACGTGGTAGCAGATGGAATCCCACCTCCATCAAAACCTGGAAGAGGGGATGGGAACAAATCATGTGATGCAATGACCAAAGTCCTCAGGGGTTAAACCTTTGCAGAGAGACCTCTAGAGAGTTCTTGTGTGGCTCTGCAGGGACCTTCCCAGGTATGCTGCTGTCCGTGCCAGGCCAAAGGTCAGCGGTCAGCATTCCTGGCATTCTCTGCATGTTTGTAATATTTGTGGTGGCACTGGCTGCTGATTGTTTCTTGGTTTATGTGCTTCGTTCTTCCTTTTTTTTGAGACAGGGTCTCACTCTGTAGCCCAGGCTGGCCTTAAAATTGAGATCCTCATACTTCAGTCACCTGAGTGTTGGGATTACAGGTGTGGCTACCATACTCTGCTCATTCTGCCTTTTAACCTGGGATTTTGTTGAGTTTAGGAAGCACATGGCTGCCAGTTGAAGACTATATTCCCAACCCTCTTTCCAGCTAGATATGTCCTTGTGATAGAATTTTGGCCAAACAGATGTGAGCAGAGGTGATTTAATTTGAATGATTGTTCCTTGCCTTGTCCTTCTAAAACCTGCAGATGATAGGTAGATCATCTGCCTGGAACCCAAAGATGGGCACCGTGCATTGAGGAATATGGCACTCCTGTTAGCTCTGTAATGGACCCATGGACATTCCACAAGGAAGCCCTGAAATTCTCATTTAAGTCACTATATTTTGCAGTTTCTTTATTTATCAGCTTGGCCTCTGCCTTCATACATTCAAGAAACCGAAGAGCTTTCAGCCAGATCAACCTGCAGACTTGGGCCTGGGCTGACGTGACTTGGTGCAGAAGGAGAAAGGGAGGAGAGCAACTTCATTGAGAACAAGGGAGCAGTGATCCATTACACCCCCTGAGCCCTGCTCCTCTAGACCAGCAGTGTTGGGCAGCTAAGTGAGCATGTGCTACAAACCCGCACCATGTACATGTCTGAGGGTGGTCCAAGTTCAGCTTTGGGACAGTCCAGGATCTGGCAAATGGAGCCACAGATCAGAACTTCCTAGAGGGCATAAACAACAACAACAACAACAACAAAACCACCAAGCCATACCATTTGATCAGAGCCACTGAGGGTAGGCCCGAGGTCAGCAGCACCAGTGATCCTGGCTGCAGGTGAGAAGGAAGCTCCCAGATCCTCCACCTAGCTGTCCGACTCCACTAGTCCTTCTTGCCCCTGCCAGGAAGCCAAGGTGGAGTTTCTGTCAGTACAGAGCGTGTCAATTGCAATCAAATTCTCAGGATGTCAGACCCAGGCCCAAGTGGCATTTATCCCCGCAAGCCTCCCCTCTGAGCATGGATTGCCAGGGAAACCTGGGTTCCCAGAAGTCACTAGGGTCCAACCTAGTATCTGGTAACCCCTGACTTGTGGGTATCTTTTCCCAGAAATGTTGCTAAACCACTGGGAGGGAGGACTTAAAGGAGGATTGTGATGTTATTTCAAGATCTAACCTCTTTTCAGGGGCACCAGGGTCTGAGTTCTGACCTTTCTATGAATCAAGAGAGAGGTCCATGGCTCAAATCAGGTATGGCTCACAGGCCTGGAATTTTCTTGACCAAGTAGGGGCACGAGGGCTGGTTGCCCAGCTGTTGGCCCAAGGGTCCATTGAACAGGTACCTACCTCGGGGGCTGCTGTCACAGAACTGGTCCTGCACCCAGCAGGGAGTCCTGCCCCTGTGCCTCTATCATCTGCACCACTTTCCTTCAAAGCAGGGAAGCCACCTCTACCACCACCTCACCAGGCTTAGAGGACAGCCTCCGGGGAGCCTGAGATGCTGACCCTCTGTAACTTACACAGTTCCAAGGCCTTGCTGGGAGGGGTTCCCTTAGAGGTGACCAGGCAGGTTTCAGCTTTGAAGCCTGGAATTTCTCTCCCGGCATTCAATCCAGGAACTTCTGGCATCTTAACTATGTCTTGACACCAGTGAAAATGGGAGGGACATTCAGATGGCTCAGTTGACCCAGATGGCTGGTGGGTGTCCCATAGGACAGAGCTGATGTTTGGGTCTGCTCCCCCCGAATTCGCTGCACACACATTCAAGAATTTTTGCTGATGTGAACTCAACTTCCTATGGTCCTTGAGGCCCCACGCTTTCCCCCTCATTTGATACTTTGGGGCTGGGGAAGGTGGGGAGGGGGTGACTCGTGAAATGTGTGTGTGGGTCCTCAAGTATCCTATTTATCTTGTGTTTTCTCTCTGGGCCTCATGCTTGCCCACCTCTTCCCCACCAAGCACTCCAGCCTTCCCATAAGACATCTGGGAAGCTGTGCATTCAATGTGGCTATATGGCAATTGCTTGATTCCAGCTGTGTGTGCCTCTGGGCTCCCTTAGCTTTGTGGTTGCAAAATGAGGTACACACAGACGGTCTCCTGCTCCAACGATGAGGAGAAGTTAGGAGTCTGAGTTTGCCATCTCCTTCTTTGAGTGGCCCAGTTCCACTCAAGGAACCTACCTGTCCATCTCAGGGCTTTTTTTTCCTTTTCCCCTCTGGTACTGGAGATTGAACTCAGGGCCTAGTACATGCTAGGGAAGAGTTCTACCCCCAGCCCTTTTATTTTAATTTTGTTTTTGAGATAGGGTCTTCAACTTTGCTGAGGCTGGTCTCAAACTTAACAATTCTCCTGCCTCTGCTTCCTGAATAGCTAGGATAATAGATGTGAGCCATCATGCCCAGCTAAATTTGTCTTTTTGTGGTGCTGGGGTTCGAACCCAGGTCCTTACACAAGCAAGGCAAACGCTCTACGCTGAGTCACCTCAGAATTCTTGAATTCCTCATCCCTGTACATCGCCCATGGAAGGGGGCTCTCTGTTTCCACGGCCTGGCCTCTCCTGAGCATGTCACTGCTGATGACTACAAAGGATCATCTGATCTCTGGGGTAGCCACTGGATCTGAGGACTGTCATACCCCTGTCCCTGAACATGTTCAGGGTCTCAGCCACATTGGGACTAGGCTGCTAGTCCCAGTTTTCTGCAAGGGTCATTATCTGTAACCAATTGCAGAGATTATGGGAGGGAAAACAGGGCCATTTGTAAAACTGATAGATCTGGGAGGTCCAGGAATGTGTAGGCGCCAAGAAGCAGCCAGGTAACACAATAGGGGCCATCTGTTTGGATACCTTGCTGTGTCAACGTGGCCACACCTCAGGTTTTGTAGAACTTTTACCATCCATCAGCCATGGTAGAGGAAAAGACTCTCAGCCCCACCTCTGTCCTTGGGGTTAGTACTGTGACCATGAGCCTAGAATGTGACAAATGTCCATTTCAGACAATTTAAGAAATGGAAGTGTTTCTAAGCATTCCTTGGTATGGAAGGTGGCCTCGCCCTGGCTGAGGAGTGATTGTGGTCAGGGAGGACAGTGGGCTCAGGCCCCAGGCTAGGGTGAGAGATGGTGATCTGAATGTCAGATATTCAATGATATGAATGGGAGATAGGACTTGAATGTCTGGGAGGCCAAAGGTGCTGCTGTCAGGAGGCCCAGGGTGGGTGGGTGTCTTTCTTATGGCCACCTGTTGGGGCCTATGGGACCCTGTGTGACATTTTTGTGACATGAGGACAACTGTAGGAATCTCAGAGTCAGCACCTAGGGGGTTCTGGGAGGAGGTGGGATGCCTAACAGTTCCAAGCTGTTCCTCTGAGACCCTCCAGTACTTCCATCACTCTGACCCAAGCCCAGCAGATATGTCAGTTTCTGGCGCCTGCCTGCTCAGGACACTTCTGTGGCAGAGTGTCCTTGTGATGGGGAAATGGCCTATTTCCTCTGCTAAAGTGGCTGTGGGAAGGTTATTCTTTGGTGTGGTGATGGGCCCCCCAAACTTCCCCTATTCCAGGAAGCTGGATAGGCTCCTTGCCTATCTTGGAAGGTGATGAACCCTGTTGCATTTTGAGGGTTGGGCCTGTCAGGGTCTTGGGATTCCCTGGGGGGCCTGGAGCCTCAGTGGGGTGCTTGGTTCATGGGAGGGTCCTACCCCTTCCTCCTCCTGGCCAGGTTCCGTCCAGGCCTAATTTCTCATAGGGCTGTGGAAGTGAGCCAGGGTGGGGACAAAGGTCTGGGCCAATTCCAGCTACAGGGCCTTGGATAACCAGAGGGGGCAGCTTCCTCTTTAAAGCCATCTGGCTTCACAAAGGAGGCCTGAGCAGGGCCATCTGCTAGCCATTGTCCCTGGGGCCTGTATCAGGCCTCCATCCAGGGCAGCATGGCCCAGCCAGTCTTCCACTGTGGGTCCACAAGAGTGATCCTATGCTTTAACCTGGTTAGTGTATGAAAGGAGTAGGGCACAGAGGTGGAAAGCAAGAGACAAAGGGCCCTGGCTGGGAACTGTGGGGTTGGCCTCTAGACAGCAGCCACATGGTCACGGGTGGGTGGGCTGTCTCTCTTCTAGCCTCAGTTTCCCCATTTGTAAGGGAAGATGGGAAGTGGAGCAGCGTGCCCCGTTACCCAGCTCAGAAGCTGCAAGCTCTGAGTCCTGACCGGTGGCCAGGCGAGTACAGCCAGTCCCCAGGCCAGGGCGGGTTTCCTCTCCGGAGAAGTCCAGCTGCCAGCAGTTCGCGGCAGGTGTCCCCGGCGCCCCTGCTTCCTTCCCCGCCGCTCTCCGCGTGGGACGGGGTCGGCACGCTGGGTGTCCGCATCCCTGTCCACATCCGTGCCTGCTGCGCGGCACTCACAAGCCGGGAGTCCGGCTTGGCGACGCCCGGGGCGGGCCTGCCCTCCGCGGTGACCGTCGCCTGCCGCCCGCAGCGATAACAGGAGACGCCGCACCCTGTCCGCTTGTTCCGGGGGACCCACGCCCTTCCCATTGGGACTCGGGACACAAACTCTCAGCGCTACCTCCAAGTTCTTTGGCCTCGGCTCGCCCGCGCTGCGGGGCGGGCGCGCGCACGCCGCCTCACGCCGTCCGCCGCCGCGCGCGAGGTGTGGCGTGCGCGCGCGCGCGCCGGCGCGTGCGTCGTGCGTGCGTGCGCGCGCGCGTCCCATAGAGCGGCGCTCAGGGCCCGAGGCGGCGGTGTCTAGGCGTCTCCGCGCTCCAGGGCTCCTCGGCGGCTGCCCTCGGCTTGACGCCCGTCTGCCAGCGCCCGCGTTCTTCTCTGACTGCCGCCGAGGCCGCTCCGGGGCGCAAAGATGCCTGCCGTGTCAAAGGGGGACGGGATGCGGGGCCTGGCGGTCTTCATCTCCGACATCCGTAACTGTGAGTGTCCGGCGGGCCTGGGCGGGGGCGCGGCCGGGGCCCGCAGGTGCGACCCGGGGTCCTGGCGGTGCGGGCTCAGCTGTGGGGCGGGGTCCCGGGGCGGGCGCGCAACACCGAGGTGCAGGCTGGCTATGAGGGTTGCGGTGCGGGGTGGCTGTCTGTCGTGCAGATTTGGCCGTGAGGTGGGGGTCTGGGGCAGGGGCCCAGGCTGGGGTGCGGGGTGGGGACCCGGTGTGCAGATCAGGAGGTGCTGGCGCAGGCCGGAGTGCGGGGCGGCGGTCCGGGGTGCAATTTGGTTAGTGGGGCGGAGGTACCAGACGGGGTGCGGGACAGAGGTCCGAGGGTGCGGACCTGGGGTGGCTGCAGATGCTATGCTTGGGTTGGGGGTTCAGACCCAGGTGGGTGTGGGGGTGCCCGGGGTGGAGGATTGGGAATGGCAGTGCGGGGCGGGGTATCTGTGGGGTTTGTGGCATCGCCGAGGGGCTTCCGGCCAAGACGCCCCTCCCCAGAATGATGTCATTTCTGTCTTTCTAGCAATGGAGCATTTAACCCAGTCTTTTCCAAACTAGCGTGGATTTTCATTTTGGGCGGGGAATCCAGAGGCTGTGCATCCAGGCAAAGGGTTTGTGACCCGGTTCTGGCGGCTTGTTGAGCGCTGATTAGATCTCACCCGTTGCAATTAGAGTGACTCATTCCCCCAGGGAACCGGCATCAGCCGGGTGAGGATGCTGGAAGGTGCGCTCCTGCTTTGCTTCTGGCAGGTCCTCTCAGCTAGTGTCCCTTGGGTGGAAAAAGCCACCGAAAGTGAAATGGGTCAGGAAGGCTAAAGGTCACGCTGGTTGGGTGCCTAGGACTTGGGCGTTCAGAAACTCTTGTAGGTTATTAGAGACATTCCCTTATTTCAGAAAAACCACTTTCCTGTCTGTTGTGTTTTTCCCTTGCTGTCCAGCAAATAGTTGTCTCCTTGATTTTTACTACTTTAGGGTTAATGTATATCTTGAGAAACATTGAGACCTCACCTACTGCTCAGTGCTGTTCCTTTAACCCCCTGCCTCCTTAGCCTGGGTGGAGGACCCTGAGCCGGGCTGAGCCTGGCAGAACTCTCTGGAAGGGCAGAAGACACCTGTGTCATCTACTGTGTAGAGAAACAGGCATCCTCAGATCAGGGCTGTACAGGTAGAGCAGCATTGTCTTTCCTCTTTGTTAGCCATGGAACGAAATTTCCGAGACAATAATATTCATAGTCATGATGCATTTTGTGGAATTGGGTGTGTGACTTGTGACAGGGATCCTGTGGATGAAGTCTTAGCAGCCTTCAAATTTTTTGAAGAAAATTGCACTGGGCAGGACATCAGGAGTAAAAGCTGTTTTCTTACACAGTGGACACCACTTATTAGATGAGTTCTGTGTCAGGTCCTGCATTTGGTCAGTGGGGCCATGTGGTGAGTGTTTGGTAAATACTTGTTGATTGACCAAAGATTCAGCCTTCTCCACCTTGGCACAGCTGACGTTTGGGATGATCATTTGTGGTGGGGGGCTGTCCTGTGCCCCCGAGGATGTTTAGCAGCATTCAGTTGTGACAGCTGTAAAATGTTTCCTGTAGGGCAGAGTTGTTGCCAGCTGAGAACCACCGGTGTGGACCGATGTACAAGACAGTTTCCATTTGCCCCTTCCTCACAAGCATCTCTTTTTCATCGGCTCTCCCTGTTGTTGCTGTGGCCCTGCTATTCTCCTTTGGAGCTGTTCTGTTCCTTTGGGTGTTGCACCGTTCTCCTGTACTGTAAGCTCCACAGGTGGGGCCCTGTGTTGCTCTTACAGCCTCAGGCACACAGTATGTGCCCTGCAAATGAATCAACCAAGAGCAAACCATAGAAGCACTTGAGTGAGCCAGAGCTAGAGCTGGTCTAAACTTGACCCTTGTGTTGAGGGGAGAGGGTCCCTGCTTCCCTTTTCCCTGCCTGGCTCTGACTGTTCTCCCATTGTGAGAGTGAGTGATATGAATCTTCAGGCTCTGGGGACCAAGCTGGTCTCCAGGGTGCTGGCCCTGCTACCAGCCCCATGAGCAGCAGAAGCACCAGTGACGGAGCATCTGTGTGGAGGGGTGGGTTTTGAGTTGAACTCTATCTTGCAGCTTCCTTTACCTTGAGCTTCCCTTCTACGAACTGTCCTAAGCACGGAGGACAGTGGGTAAGGGTCGAAGGTCACTTCCTGGGCCAAGCTGCTCTGTGTGCCTGCACACGCGGTTAGTAGCCCACTTATGGCATCTGCAACCATGAAATGAACATGCTCAGGCAGTATCATACCGTACCACTTACACCTGTAGCTTTGTGGTCAGGTAGGCCCTTTTAGTCTCATTAAGGACATTAAGTTGTCCTTTCTGATCGACTGCACCCAGGGCCATGAAGTTGCTAATGTGAATTCAGTAAGAGGAATTAATAACTGTTTCCCTTTCAGTCATTAAAAAAATTCTAGTCCTTTTATTTAGTTCTACTTTTTAAATAATTCATTATTTTGAAGTGAGTTATATATGATTTATTTTGAAATAACTATGGGAAGTTGTGAAGAAATAGAAAGGGAGTTTCCTTCATACCACCTTTCCTGGTGTGGACATCTTGCATAACTATAGGATATTTTCAACATGGGGAAACTGATATTGGTACAAATCACTGGACTATTAAGATTTTATTTATTTGTCTGTCTATCTGGCTATTGTGGTGCTAGAATCAAACCCAGCATGCTTTGAACATGCTACATGCACTCACATGTATATGTGTGTTCCATATGGCTTGAATACATGCAGCTTCATATGACCCCCACCTTGGTGAGATACAGAACTGCTCCATCATCACAAAGCTCCCTCCTACCAGTCCTTGTAGCCACACCTACCACCCCCACCCTGGCAACCACTCTATAATTTTGTGAGCTCAGGGATGTTGTATAAATGGAATTGTACAATATGGGACCTTTGGAGACTGGCTGTTTTCACGCAGTGTGGTCTGTAGAGGTCCACACAGGTTGTTGTGTTGATTGACATTGTGTTCAAGCAGAGGATTCCAAGGAGACAAAAGCAGTGCTGACATTGGGAAAATAACCAGCACTTACTACTCAGTTATTGTGGAACTTTTGTCTGCTTTCATAGATGATAGCTGTGAAGGAGAGTCACAGTAAATCACCATGCTTCTCTTTTTCTCTGTTTTTTTTGGTGCTGGGGATGCATGCAAGGCAAGAGCACTACCCCACGCCTTTATGCATTGCTGTTGTCTTATCAACACTAACATATGGTTGGAAGTACAGGTGGTCCCCAACTTACATGGTTCAACTTAACAATCTTTTGACTTTACTATTACAACTTTTTTTTGGTGGGACTGGGGTTTGAACTCAGGATTTAACACTTGCAAAACAGGTGCTCTACTGCTTGAGCCATACCTCTAGTCCATTTTGCTCTGATTATTTTGGAGATGGGGTCTTGTGAATTGTTTGCCCAGGATGGCCTCAAACCTCAATCCTCCTCATCTCAGCCTTCCAAATAGCTAGGGTTACAGACTTGATTTTATTATCGCATGAAAGTGATGCATGTTCAGGAGAATCCCTGCTTTAAATTTTTGAATTTTGATCTTTTCTTGGGCCTCCCATGCTGCTGGGCAGTAGCAGTGAGACACAGCCTCCAGTCAGCCCCATAATCACCACACAAACCCCGAGACTCTACAGTGTGCCGCGTTGCTCAGCTGTGATGGCAGGTGGGTTGTATGTACTCAGTACATTTTCCACCTGTGCATCTCCATCTTACCATGGGTTTATTGGCGCATAACTGCATCGCAAATTGAGAAGTGTTATACGCTCCTGAACAGTCATACTCTCAGAACTGGCTACAGAATGAGCAGGACTGCAGCACAAGGGAGAGGTGACAGCTCCTTGTTGTGAGACCAGGCTTGTTGCCACGGGCAGGAAATTACAAAAATTGCCATTTTGTGTGTGATGCTGGTACTGTGCTGCTGAGGTGAGTCTAGATGCTTCCACTGTTCTTAGGGCAATGTACTCAGTGCCTCCAGGGACTCAAGGGAAGGGAGGTGAGGACAGGAGCACTCAGCAGGTGGTAGGACTGAGTCTTCCAGGTTCAGGAAGAAGGGGGTGGTTTTGCTGGTGTGTGGAGCTCATGGTGCTGCGAACTCTGGTGAAACTGAACACGCCTTTGAACTGTACTTTACTGTGACTAAACATTAAAAACCTATTCGTAAAATCCTGCTTGTTATTAGTCGTAAGTTGAACACGGAGAAGCAGACCATAAAAATTCAAATTCTGCTTAAGCGTCAGTGTAAAAATTAAACATGAAGTTTGTACTTCATTTTCCTGCATAGTGGTGAAGACAGAATCAGACATTGTCATTCTGTTGTTGGGTTTTTATTTTTATTATTTATTTGAGGTGGGGATGTCACTGTGTAGCCCGGGCTGGCCTTGAATTCTCGGTCCTCCTGAGTACTGGGATTACAGGTGTGCACCATCACAAATGGATTTGTTGTTGAGTTTTTATTTTATTTTTATTTGTTTGTTTATTTTTGGTGGAACTGGGGACTGAACTCAGGGCCTTAAGCTTGCTTGGCAAGTACTCTACTACTTGAGCCATGCCTCAGTCCTGGATTTTTAAAAGAACCTTCAAAGTTAAAAGTCCATTTGGTCCTCCCTGACTGTCCATTTAAGAAGTGCTGACTTTTAAAAAGAATGCTTGTCTTGCATATTTTCTTTTGCACTCTTCTGCATAATTCATATTCCTTAGAAACTGATTTGGGAAGTGTGTGATGTGGGGAGCAGAGAGGATGAGGAAGGAAGTCTGCTGTGGTGGCTCCTCTGTTCCTGGGTGGTTGCAGCTTCCAGGAAATGCTCACGTTCTTCATGGTACGTTCCTCCCGCTCCTCTGAAGGGCGGGTCCCTGTTCTTTTGTGATGAGTTGGATGTCTCAGTGGTAGCTTATTCCCACGTCAGATACTTTTCATCAGTTCTTTTTCCTGTAGCATGCTTTCACTCTGCTGCTTTTGGCAACAGTATACGTCAGGACTTTGTAGTTACAGTTCTTGGAAAGGCTGCCTTTGTGGGATTAGATGGCATTTCCTTGGCTCTTAAAAAAAGTCAAATGAGTCAGACCAGAGGGGAAGATTAGAGTCTGACACAGAAAGCAGTATTTTAAGGAGATTTTACACTATATGAATAGAATTAGAGTATAAGTCGTGAGCTCCTGAACAGGAGTCTGAGTCCTTGGGAACCAAACCTGTCTGTTGCAGGTTCTTGAGCATGGGGCCAATCTCCCTTAGCTCAAACTTCAGAATTTATAAGATTCCAGAGCCAAAAGTCTTTTTGTAAGTTTGTGGTAGATTTGTTTGGGAAAAACACTGGACCTGAGCCAGGTGTGGCATCTCATTACCTGTCATCCCAGCACTTGAAAGCAGGAGGATCATGAGTTCAAGGCTAGCCTCAGCTATGTAGCAAGATCCTGTCTCAGGGCAACAACAACAAATTTTTGGACCTGTGCTCTCCTGAGGCTTGGCATGGTCCCTCCTGTGTGGCTGTTCTTAAGCCCGCAGATTGTCCTGTGACTACAGGACCTACCCCAGCGCCATGTCTGTCACACCTGCCATGTGCTGGCTTCCTCCCAAAGTCTGAGCTGTTCTGAATTCTGGAACAAATTTGGCCCCAGGTTTCAGATGAGGGATGGTTAATCTGGGCCCTTTCTGTGGAATGCTGTGGGATTCAGAGAGGTAGAGCACATCTCTACTGCCCGAAGGGCGCTCACAGTCCAGTGGGAGACTGAGTCCTCAGGATGGTGTGCCTAGAGAGTCACAGGACATCAGCATGGACAGTGTGGGCCCTTGCCTGGTGGACTTCTCTGATCTGGAGGTGGGGTGGTTCTAGGGGAAGGCAGAGAAAAACAATTGGGGCACACAAGGTGCTTGGATATCACAAAACACTGATTCCAAGTTGGGTGGCTTTGTTTTGCTCTGGTGCTTTATGAAGAAGCTAAATAACTTTTCCTCCAGTTAAGAGAGATAGGCTGAATGCCATTCACTAAAACAGATCAGCAGGCTGGGCGTGGCACACACCTGTGATTCTAGCACTTGGGAGGCTTAGGCAGGAGGATCACAAGTTCGAGGTAAGCCTGGGCTACATGGTGAGACCTGGTCTCACCAAAAACAGGCCAAGTGCTGGTGACTCACGATTGTAGTCCTATCTACTCTGGAGGCAGAGGAGGATCTTGGTTTGAAGCCAGCCCAGGCAATAGTTTGAGACACCCTATCTTGAAAAAAACCAAACACAAAAACATAAAGGACTGGAAGAGTGACTCAAGTGGTAGAGTGCCTGCCTAGCAAGTGCAGGGCCCTGAGTTCAAACCCCAGTACTGCCAACAAAATGAAACAAAAGAAACCAAATCAAATCAAAATAGAGACCAATTGGACCGTTTTTCCTAGGTCATATTATTCCTCAGATTCAAATTTTAAAACTAGGACTGGGCGTGTAGCTCAAATGGTAGAATGCCTGCCTAGCAAGTGCAAGGCCCTGAGTTCAAACCCTAGTACCACCACCAAAAAAAAAAAAAAAAAAAAACCCAAAAACAAAAAACTGAACAGATTTTAAAACTGTATTTATAAGCATTTACTGTCTTTACGCCTTCCTGTCTTTGGTTCAAAAGTTGACATGGCTGAAATGTCTCTGAAAGCAGCACTGTATGTGCAGTTTTGTCCTGAGAGAATTTCAGGATGTCTGGGATCAAGTGGTGCTCCTCTGCTGAGGTGGAGCAGGGTGGTGATGAGAGTAGCTCTGGATTGGAGATGGAGTTGTGAGATTTGGCTGACATGCAGAGGGTAATCAGCATGCAAGTAAACAGCCCCACCGTGAAACAGTGCCCTGGAGGCTAGGGTTAGGAAGGAGACCAAGAAGAGTGTGGGCACGAGGTCACAGTGCAGGACACGAGTGGTGAGTCTTGGGCTGCATTCCCTGACAGGCTGGGTAGAGGAGCTGTGTGAGTTCTTAGCCACACTCAGGCCCTGCAGCACACAGACAGGAACTGAGACTGGGGCTACACTGAGTGATTAGCGGGTGGGAAGGGGGTCTTTTGGCGCCTGTCCTGTGGGTGGGATGGTGGGCAGAGCACAGGTATAGAGGTGTGAATTTTCAGAGAGGCCATGGGCAGTGACAACTCACATCTGCCCTGGGCCCTAGAGAATGGGTGTCCTGTTGCACCAGGACTCCATGGGTGAGACACAGTCTGTCTGCAGGATGCTCACAGAGAAAAACCTGCAGCCAGTGGTCTGGGTCAGATCCTGCTTTGCTCTGCTTTCCTGCCCACCTTTGCCTTTTCAGTTTATTCATTTATTTACCTTTAAGGTACTGAGGTTTGAATTCAGGTTTGCTAGTTAGGTGCTTGACCACTTGGGCCCTCAGTCCTTTTTACTTTAGTTATTTTTCCACTTGAGTCCTGTGTTTTTTGCCCGGGCTAGCCTGGACTGTGATCCTCCCATTTTTTCCTGGGAGGATCACAGTCCAGTTGCCTAGTTTGATGACGGGCATGTACCACCATGTCCAATTTATGGATTAAGATGGGGGTCTCCCTAATTTTTTGCCCAGGCTGGCTGGGAACCACAGTCCTTTCCATCTTGGCCTCCCAAGTAGCTGGAATTATAGGCTTTCAGCACCATGCACTGCCTGTGTGTTTGTTTTTTGAGATAGGGTCTCACTACATAGTTGAGCCTGGCCAGGTGTGTGTTACTGCACCCTGCTTTCCTTTTAACCTTTACAATGGCAGTCCTGTGGGTGTTTGGAGCCTTCACTTTTTTTTTTTCATTTTTCTTTTATTATTCATATGTGCATACAAGGCTTGGGTCATTTCTCCCCCCTGCCCCCACCCCCTCCCTTACCATCCACTCCGCCCCCTCCCTCTCCCCCCCCTCAATACCCAGCAGAAACTATTTTGCCCTTATTTCTAATTTTGTTGTAGAGAGAGTATAAGCAATAATAGGAAGGAACAAGGGTTTTTGCTGGTTGAGATAAGGATAGCTATACAGGGCATTGACTCACATTGATTTCCTGTGTGTGGGTGTTACCTTCTAGGTTAATTCTTTTTGATCTCACCTTTTCTCTAGTTCCTGTTCCCCTTTTCCTATTGGCCTCAGTTGCTTTAAGGTATCTGCTTTAGTTTCTCTGCGTTAAGGGCAACAAATGCTAGCTAGTTTTTTAGGTGTCTTACCTATCCTCACCCCTCCCTTGTGTGCTCTCGCTTTTATCATGTGCTCAAGGTCCAATCCCATTGTTGTGTTTGCCCTTGATCTAATGTCCGCATATGAGGGAGAGCATACGATTTTTGGTTTTTTGGGCCAGGCTAACCTCACTCAGAATGATGTTCTCCAATTCCATCCATTTACCAGCGAATGATAACATTTCATTCTTCTTCATGGCTGCATAAAATTCCATTGTGTATAGATACCACATTTTCTTAATCCATTCGTCAGTGCTGGGGCATCTTGGCTGTTTCCATAACTTGGCTATTGTGAATAGTGCCGCAATAAACATGGATGTGCAGGTGCCTCTGGAGTAACCTGTGTCACAGTCTTTTGGGTATATCCCCAAGAGTGGTATTGCTGGATCAAATGGTAGATTGATGTCCAGCTTTTTAAGTAGCCTCCAAATTTTTTTCCAGAGTGGTTGTACTAGTCTACATTCCCACCAACAGCGTAAGAGGGTTCCTTTTTCCCCCGCATCCTCTCCAACACCTGTTGTTGGTGGTGTTGCTGATGATGGCTATTCTAACAGGGGTGAGGTGGAATCTTAGCGTGGTTTTAATTTGCATTTCCTTTATTGCTAGAGATGGTGAGCATTTTTTCATGTGTTTTCTGGCCATTTGAATTTCTTCTTTTGAGAAAGTTCTGTTTAGTTCACTTGCCCATTTCTTTATTGGTTCATTAGCTTTGGGAGAATTTAGTTTTTTAAGTTCCCTATATATTCTGGTTATCAGTCCTTTGTCTGATGTATAGTTGGCAAATATTTTCTCCCACTCTGTGGGTGTTCTTTTCAGTTTAGAGACCATTTCTTTTGATGAACAGAAGCTTTTTAGTTTTATGAGGTCCCATTTATCTATGCTATCTCTTAGTTGCTGTGCTGCTGGGGTTTCATTGAGAAAGTTCTTACCTATACCTACTAACTCCAGAGTAGTTCCTACTCTTTCCTGTATCAACTTTAGAGTTTGAGGTCTGATATTAAGATCCTTGATCCATTTTGAGTTAATCTTGGTATAGGGTGATGTACATGGATCTAGTTTCAGTTTTTTGCAGACTGCTAACCAGTTTTCCCAGCAGTTTTTGTTGAAGAGGCTACTATTTCTCCATCGTATATTTTTAGCTTCTTTGTCAAAGATAAGTTGCTTATAGTTGTGTGGCTTCATATCTGGGTCCTCTATTCTGTTCCACTGGTCTTCATGTCTGTTTTTGTGCCAGTACCATGCTGTTTTTATTGTTATTGCTTTGTAATATAGTTTGAAGTCAGGTATTGTGATACCTCCTGCATTGTTCTTTTGACTGAGTATTGCCTTGGCTATTCGTGGTCTCTTGTGTTTCCATATAAATTTAACAGTAGATTTTTCAATCTCTTTAATGAATGTCATTGGAATTTTGATGGGAATTGCATTAAACATGTAGATTACTTTGGGGAGTATCGACATTTTTACTATGTTGATTCTACCAATCCATGAGCATGGGAGATCTCTCCACTTTCTATAGTCTTCCTCAATCTCTTTCTTCAGAAGTGTATAGGTTTCCTTGTAGAGGTCTTTCACATCTTTTGTTAGGTTTACACCTAGGTATTTGATTTTGTTTGAGGCTGTTGTAAATGGAATTGTTTTCATACATTCTTTTTCTGTTTGCTCATTGTTAGTGAATAGAAATGCTAATGATTTTTCTATGTTGATTTTATATCCTGTGGAGCCTTCACTTTTACCCACAGTTTAAACCTGGTGGGATAGTGGAGCTTGCATCCTCCCCTCCTTCTACTCAAAAAACTTGTACTCTGGAGTTTGGTGTCTGGGTACAGGATGATTTAACAGTGTAGAGACCAGATTCTTTTGGACTGCTTGGTCTTTGTTTTGCATATTACTGTTGATATCCCTTCCATGGGTGACTCAGGGTGACAGGATGGGCCCTCCTCCTCCCTGAGCTCCCTAAGAGTGCTGCATCAGGACATCCTTTGCTTCTTTCATGGGAGTAGCTGAGACAGCACCTATGCATTGCTATTGCAGCTTAAAAAGCACTAGATTGACAGTCATAGGCTTTTTTTTTTTTTGCAGTACTCGAGTTTGAACTCAGGGCCTATACCTTGAGCCACTCTGCCAGTCTTTTTTTGTAATGGGTTTTTTCTGAGATAGGGTCTCACAAACTATTTACCCGGG
The DNA here is from genome assembly GCF_047511655.1 of Castor canadensis. Classification (NCBI taxonomy): domain Eukaryota; kingdom Metazoa; phylum Chordata; class Mammalia; order Rodentia; family Castoridae; genus Castor; species Castor canadensis. The sequence goes on along the minus strand of NC_133386.1, from coordinate 208,702,566 downwards.
CTGGTTTCGAACTTTGATACTCCTGATCTCTGCCTCTTCTGTAGCTAGGATTACAGGTGTGAGCCACCAGTGCCAGGCCAGTGATAGGCTTTTAAAGTGACCAAGAGAAAACAAGTGAATAAAATTTTAGGAGCACTTTCGATTGCATTTATTGCTATTGAAAATATGGTTCTGAGGTCAGGTGTGGTGGTACATGGCTATAAATCCCAGCACTCTGAAGACTAAAACAGGATGATCTCAAATTCCAGGCCAGCCTGGTATGCATAGAAAGACCCTGTCTCAAAAGAACCAAACCTTGCAAGCACTTGCTTTGCAAGGTCAAAGTCTTGAGTTCAATCCACATACCCACCAAAACAAACCAACCAACCAAACATACAAATTCTAAAACCTTTTATTTTTGTTTTAATTAATTTTTGAGATAGGGTCTTGCTATGTCGCTTAGCCTGGCTGGCATGGAACCGCGTGGCCCAGGCTGACCTCAGGCTCATAATTCTCCTGCCTCTGCCTCCTGAGTGTTGGGATTATAGGCGTGCACCACCACACCCAGCTGGTTTTGCTGGGTGTATTTAGATTTTTCTTTTTTTCTCTAGATTCTGTTTTCTGACATAATTGTACAATTTACTCATCCATTCATCACATCTATTGAGTGCTTGCTGTGTGCCAGGCATTATTTTAGGCACTAGGGATTCAGTGGTTAACCAAATAGACAAAATCCCTGCTACTTTCAGAACTTAAAATTCTTGTGAGACCAGACAGACAACATAAATGAGGAAAACAGGTATGTGTTTGTATCTGTGTCTCTTCATATACCTGTCTGTCATGAAAAAAATGAGGTGGGAAGAGGAATTCAGAGTGAGGTAGTAGTTGCCCTTGTGAGGAAGGCGTTCAAAGTCTAGCCTGCACAGGACAAGTTTCAAGGACACTTGAAGGACGTCTGGCAGTGAGCTGTGTAATGTTGGGAGGAAGCTCTCTGGGAGAGGGGTCAGTTGCTGAGGATGGAGAGTCAGTAGAGCAGATCATGTATGGTCTGTAGGAATTCCGTGGAGGTTTGAGCACTGGAGTGAGCCATTCCAAATTGCTTTTGCTTTCAATAAGGTCATTCTGGTGTTTGTGTTAAGACTGAACAATACAGGCCAAGGGTCAAAGCAGGGAGACCACTTGGGTGGTTATTGTTTGCTGTGGTCTGAATGTGTCCCTAAAGTTCATGTGTTGTAAATTTGGTATCCAATGCAACAGATTAGGTCTTGACTGGATTAATGCTATTATCACAGGCATGGACTAGCTATTCAAGAGGGGGTTCCTGATAGGAAGAATGACTTCCTCTTCCTTTTTTTTTTTTTTTTTTGGTGGTGGTTCTGGAGTTCACTAAGGGCCTATACCTTGAGCTTGAGCCATTCCACCAGTCTTTTTTTTGTGAGAGGTGTTTTTAAGATAGGGTTTGCAAACTATTTGCCCGGACTGGCTTTGAACCAGGATCTTCCTGATCTCTGCCTCCTGAGTAGGTAGCTAGGATTACAGGTATGAACCACTGGCGCCCAGCTTTCCCTTACTTTCTTTCTCGCCACTATCCTGCCCTTCTGCCTCCACTGTGGATGACACAGCAGTGGGAAATGGACTAAGACACTGCCCCTACCTGTTGGAAGGTGAGGCGTAAGGACCAAAGCTGGTGGAGGCGAGGTGTGTTCTGTCCCACGTGTTAGGCGCTGTGCTTGAACAGGCTGCTGCCATGTTCTCTGTTGGTCCCGGGCTTGCTTAGTCACTTTTCTGTTACTGGTTCTTGGCAGTTTGATTTATGATGCACCTGGTAATTTTCTGCATGCTTCTTACGCTTGGGATTGGAGTTTCTGTTCCTCACTTTAACAAGTGCCTGAGATGATCATCTTGTAAAGAGAAAAGGTTTTCTTTGTCTTACAGGCTTGGAAATTCCAGTCTATGATTGGTTGGCCTTGTTGTTGTGGGTCTGTGTCGAGGCAGCACATCGTGGCAGGAGTGCATGGTGGAGAAAAGCCTCTCTCTTCATGGCGGAGAAGTGAAAGACAGAGAGAAGAAGAGCATGGGGTCCTATAGGCCCCTTCAAGAGTACACTCAGATGACCTGAAGACCTCCCACTATGCTTTCCACTCATGACCTCCTAGTAGCACCAGACTGGGGAGCAAGCCATGGGCTTTTGGATGACGTTCCAGATTCAGATAATAGCAGTTCTCAGTGGATTTGACAGATTTCAGCATTGTTTCATGAACTGCTTTCTCTGTCCTCCTTCCTCTGGAGGCGCTGGTCACATGCTTGTCAGGCCCCTGGTGGTTCCCATCCCCACCTCTGTCTTAAGAACCACTGATCTGCTGATGTGCTGATGTCATGCCGTGGGTTCTCACCCAAGACGTCGTGTGGATTTCTCATCTCTCCAAGTCCAGTCTGGTCTTAGGTTGCGCGTCTCTCTTCTGATCAGTCTTATGCTGCCCTCAACCTTTGGACCTCATCTCCCACTTTCATCCTTTGCCTTTCCTGCCTGTGCTGTCATTTGATCTCCTTGCTCACTGTATGTTGTTTTCTGTTTCTTGGCTGGCCTGGCGATGTTTTGCTGAGCCCCAGACACAGGGTACAGTTGACAGCAAGCCCTGCTGTCTCCCTATTCTGTGATGAGGAGCTGAGGCCAACCTGCTGCTGACTGCTGGGTCTGACAGGTTACAGACCACTGTGTGCACCATCTTCCTGGAGGTGTTCTGGAGTGTCCAGGTGTGCCTCACTGAGTACTTAGAGAGGAGCGTGCTCAGTGAGGAATGATTAGGTGAGCCTGATGGGGAGCTGGGGAAATAGCTGGCTGACTCTGACTCTGCAGGTTGGAGTGGTAACTGCTGAGGGCAGGGCATGTGTTAGCTTCCTGCTCCTGTAGGACAGATACACACACACACACACACACACACACACACACACACACACACACACACACACACACACACACACGCAGCACCCCATGTTGTCTGAGTGCTGTGGTCACAAATCCAGTGTGGCTTGGAGCTCTTCTGTGTGGGGTCTCAGGCTGGAGTCACGATGTCCATTGGGCTCTCATGGTGGGTCTTCTTCCTCACCTACCTGGTTGGGACAGGACTCAAGTCTCCTTCCTGGCTGGCCATTAGCTCAGCCACACCTCCAGTCCATTTTACTCTAGTTATTTTGGAGACGAGGTCTCATGAACTATTTGTTCGGGTTGGCCTTAAACCTCGATCCTCCTGATCACAGCCTCTCAGGTAGCTAGGATTATAGGTGTGAGCCACTGGTGCCCAGCTCCAGGGCCGACTTTACCCCAAGAGCCTGCCTGAGTTTCTTTTCCCTCATTATATGAGACCCCTGCAGAATCAGTCCAGACTTGGCTGTCTGATTCATCCTGTTCCATGACTCTAGGCAGGGTTCCTGTCATTCCCATCTTAGTGCAAGGTCATTCCTGTCTCTGCAGGGTTCCTTTTGCCTGTCAGGTAACTCACAGGATCCCAGTCAGAGAGTGAGGAGGTCTTTGTGAGGACATTCTGCCCATCTCATTGGAGTTAGGAGGATTTTCATTTTTTTTGAAGGGACTAGGGTTTGAACTCAGGGCTTTGCACTTTCAAAGCAGGCACTATACCACTTGAGCCTGGAGATGGGGTGTTTTGAACTATTTGTGCTGGCCTCGAACCATGATCCTCCTGATATCAGCCTCCCAAGTAGCTAGGATTACAGGCGTGAGCCATTGGTGCCTGTCTTACTTGTTTTTTAAGGTTAATTTATTTATTTGTGAAAAATTTCCCTAGTGCCTGCTGGATGTATTGAGCAAATGGACAAAAACAGCTGCCCTCCCATGGCTGAGGTTCCAGCCAGATAGATATGAGGTAGTCAAGCAGGCAGGGTCAGTGCTAGCTGGAGGGAGCCAGGGAGAGATGCTGGAGACCTGCAGGTTATTACCCTGTGACATGTGCAGCTGGCAGAGAGTCAGTAAAGAAGAACCTATGCTCTACTTTGCAGAGTGTTACTGAGTGCTGTGTTGAGAGGGAGGGGAGTTAAATACTGACTTGCAGATGAGGAACCGAGGTGCAGAGAAGTGGTGCTAGCTTAGGTCATTGAGCACCTGAGAGGCAGAGCTTGCTGTGAATCCTGTCATCTATCTCTGAGCTGTCGACCGGTCACCCTGTCCTATCTCTGGCCAACTGCCTCCAGCTCCAGGCTGCCCTCACGCCCTGCCAGGAGAGGGGCTCTTGCTTCAGAAACAAGAGACAGCATATGCTGTGGCCAAAGTGTCTGCTGGAGCTGGTGGTGTCCTTTATCATTGAGGAGTCACTGGGTGTTGCCTTGCAGTTAGGTCAGAGCCTCTGTCTCCAAGGCCTCCAACGTCACTGTGCGAGGCCATCTTCCTGCTGGGCTCTGCCTTTGCCTTAGAACCTCCTGTTGCTTCTCCTACAGCAGAGGCACCTACATAACCTTCAGTTTTATACTTTGTTCTCACCTTGTAAGTCCCGCAGTTCGTTTTCTTGTTAAAGAAGAGCCCAGGGTCAGTCCTTTCCACTTGCTTACATGTGTGTCCAGAGCATTTACAGATGGTACCACCTTGATACATTTTCCAGATTTTGACCATTTTAATGGGCTTCTAGTCTGTTGCATGGAAACACTGATTTATCTTCACTTTTATTGTAAGTGATTGGGCAGGTCTTCTCACCCAATAGCATTTTTTGTTCTTTTTTTTCTTTTCTTTTCTTTTGGTGGTACTAGGGTTTGAACTCAGGGCCTTGTACTTGAGCCATGCCATCAGCCCCGTTTTTGCCTTCAGTCATTTTTTCAGGTAAGGTCTTGTGTTTTTTTTGCCCAGGCTAGCCTGGACTGTGTCACCTCCTACTTAAACCTCCCGTGTAGCTGGGATGACAGGTGAGTGCCACCATTTCCCGCTTATTTGTTGAGATGAGGGGGGGGGTCTCACTAACGTTTTTCCCCACAGGCTGGCCTCAAATTGCTAGCCTCCCAATCTCTGTCTCCCAAGTAGCTGGGATTAAAGGTGGGAACTACCATGCCTGGCCTCAGTTTCGTTATTTTCTTGCTCATGTTGTTCTATTTAATGTTTTATTAAAAACCCTAAAGGATGTAGTTAATTATGAAGTGCTAGTCCTTCTTGCCCTCATTCCTAAACCTCAAAGTTATTTTTACATGATAGCTATTCTTGTATTTACTTGTGTTTAGCTATTAAATCTAAGTTACATGTTTGTATTATTACAAGTGCTTAGGTTCCATTCATATATTTAGATGGAGTCTCACTATGCAGCCCAGGCTGCCCTTGAACTTCAGATCTGCCTGCCTTGGCTTTCTAAGTGCTGGGATTTGATGTAGCCCTCATGCCCCACTCTTTCCAAGTGTCTTTTCCCCCCTTGAATGCCCACTGTAGTGCCAGGCATGCCTGGGTTCTGGGACACGAAGACCATTGTGCTCACTTGAAGCTCATATCAGTGGTAAAGTTAGAAAAGAAAAAGAAAATCTTGAGGTATGTCTTAGAAGGCAAATTAAGTGTAACAGAGAAAAATTAAGGAAGGAAGGTGATTGAGTAAATGAGGGGACAGATTGTCAGTTTTAAACAAGGTGATCAGAGTTGGCTGTGAAGGTCACAGTTGAGCAAAGACTTGATGTCAGTGAGGCACTGGACCAGAAGAGACTGGGGAGGAGCAGCAAGCTTAGGCTGTGTGGGAGGATGTCCAGGAGGCCCATTGGCTATTGGAGCAGGCCAGGGAAGGGATGGGGTGCTCAGTTCAGCCCTGAGCACCCATCCTCTGGTGGTTCCAGCCCTGGTGATACAGAGCGTAGATGAGCAATGGGCAGTGTCACAGAGCATCAGGCAGGAAACACAGGGTGCTCTTGGGCCAGTTCCTGTGGGGCTGATGTGATGTGGGGAGACGATCCAGGAAAGGGAGCATGTGTACCCGTTGCAGAGAGCCATGAGCAGTGGGGGCACACTTAAGGAGCTGGTAACTGCAGCATGAGCAGTTCCTGGTAGACATGGCTGGAGACCAGGTTGGAGCAGGCGGGAAGGCCAAAGCCAGGTTGAGGGCACTCCACTGTGGGATGTGGTCTTTGGGGGCATTTCAAGCAGGGGAATGGCACTATGCAATTTCCTTTTCATTAGTTAGCAGTCATTTTGGATGTAGAGAATAGATTTTTAGACTAGGCATGGAGGCAGGAATGCCAGTGAGGAAAAGATTGGTTGCAGTGCTCCAGAGGAGATGGCAAGGGACTGAATCAAGGCAGTAGGGGTAGACAGGATTACCAGCGAGCCCAAGACTGGAGCAGCATCGTAAACCTGTTAGACCACCAGACAGGTGCCGCTCCAGCAGCAAGAGCAGAGGGCACACCTCTGTCCTGCAGATGGCTCCTCCAGAGCACATCCTGGGCTGCCATGAGACCAAAGTCACACAGCGCATGCCAGGAGACAAGTCTGCAAGTGCCTCGAGGATCGAAGTCACACAGTGTGCACCCCAGCTGCAATGAGAGAGAATTAGAAATCAGTGACGGGGAAATCTGGGAATTCACAAATAGATTACAATTAAACAACACCCTTCAAACAACCAGTGGGTCAAGAAGAAAGCACAGAGATTCAAAATATTTGGGCATAAATGAAAGTAGAAACACAACATACCAAACCTTATTGAATACAGTGAAAGCAGGGTTTGGGGAGGAATTTGTAGCTATAAATACTTGCATTATAAACAAAAGAAAGAAGCCGGGAGCTGGTGGCTCATGCCTGTAATCTTAGCTACTCAGGAGGATTCTGGTTTGAACCCAACCCGGGCAAACAATTCATGAGACCCTATGTTAAAAAAACCCATCACAAAAATAGGGTTGATGGAGTGGCTCAAGGTGAAGGCCATGAGTTCAAACCACAGCCAGCACTGCAATAAAAAAAAAAGTCGAGAGAGGTGGACCACATCTGTAAAAATCCCAGCATTCTGGATGCTGAGCTAGGAAGACTGGGTCCAGCCCACCCTGGGCTATATAGTGAGATCCTGTCTCAAAACCCCAAAACATTCCCCCCCCCTCACAAAAAGAAGAAGGCTCTCAAATCATTAACCTTGACCTAACATTCCACCTTAGTCACCAGAAAAAGAAAAAACAAACTCTTAACAAGCAGAAAGTAGGAAGTAGTTTAGAACAAAGATTGCTTTTTGTTTTGAAAAAAATCAGAATTGGTAAACCGTTAGCTAGACTGACCAAGAGGGGAAGAAAAAGAGAGGTCTCAAATGACTAAACTCAGGAATGAAAGATGGGACATTATTACTGATCTTCAGAAAGGAAAAGGATTGTAAAGGAATACTATGAAGAACTGTGTGGCAAAACATTAGATATCTTAGATGAAATGGACAAATTCCCAGAAAGATAAATTTCCTGAAACTGACTTGAAGAAATAGATGTCTAAACAGTCTGATCACAAGTTAAGAGATTGAATTAGTAATTTAAAAACTTTCCTGCAACTGCAAGTCTTGGGGGCTGGTATAGTGGCTCACGTGGTAGATCACCTGCCTAGCAAGCACGAGGTCCTGAGTATCTCTTAAAAAAAAAAAGAATAAGTCTGGACCAACAGCTTTACTAGTGAATTCTACCAAACTTTTAAAATACTAGCACTAATCCTTTATAGACTTTTTGGAAAACAAGAAGAGGGAGCACTTCCCAACTGGTTGCATGAGGCCAGGGCTACCGTGATGTCCAAGCCAGAGAAAGATGCCACAAGAAAAGAATATTACAGACCAGTATCCATCAAGGCTGAAGGAGCAGAAATCCTCAACTGAATGGGATCCCACAGACTCCGGCAACACATCAAAGGGTCATGCACTATTTCTCAGCGAGAGTTATCCCAGCAAGGTGGGCTTGGTTAACACCTGAAAGCCATTCACTCCATAGAGGACAAGAGCCCTGCAGGCTTCACAGTGGATGGTGCAGAAAAGAATAGAGTTAGAAGGCTCACTTCCTAACTGTAAAATAGTCTGTGTGGTATGGGACAGATGTGTAGGTCAGTGGGATAGAGGAAATAACGCTCTACAGTGTTGGTCAGTTGATCTTTTTCTGTTCTTTCCTTGGTTGTGCTGGGGATGGAATCCAGGACCCTGTGCATTCTAGGCGAGCACTCTACCATTGAACCATACTCCCAATCCTTGGGCAATTGGTTTTTTGACAGGAGTGCCAAGATAATTCAGTGGGGGAAAAGAACAGTCTTTTTTTTTGGGGGGGGGGTACCGGAGTTTGAATTCAGGGCCTTACACTTTCTAGGCAGGTTCTCTACTGCTTGAGCCATGCCCCCAGAAAGAATATTCTTTTAAACAAATGGAGCTGGCATAACTGGATCCACATGCGAAAGAAAGTGTTGGGATCCCTGTCTCATACCATACACAAAAATTACCTCAAAATGGATCCCTAAACCCAAACATGAGAGCTGAAGCTATGAAAATCTTACAAAAAGGACTGCAGCGTGTGGTTCAAGGGGTAGAGCACCTGTCTAACAAGCCCCAGTGCTCCCAAAAAACCAGAAAGCAAAAACAAAACAATTTTACAAATACTATAGGATTAAATATTTGTGATGTTGTGAAATATTTTCTTAAATGTGACAACAGAGGACCTGAGTGCCTGTGGCTCATGCCTGTAATCCTAGCTACTTCATCCTAGCTACTTCAGTGATGGAGATCAGGAGGCTGGAGGTTCAAGGCCATCTGGGCAAGGAGCTCACAAGACCCCACCTCCAAAATACCCAGCACAAAAGAGGACTTGAGCAGTTTCTCAAGACTTGTGAGACCCCGAACTCAAACCCCAGTACCGCCCAATATATACTTGACAACAAACGTGTATATGATTAATAGATCAATTGTCATCACTAAAATTAAAAAAAAAATGTGCTTCAAAGTACTATCAATAAGGTAAAAAGACAACCCAAGAATGAGAGAAGAACCTTTGACAATCATGTGTCTGCATATTTAAAGAACTCAATGATAAGGCAGATAACAATCGAAATATGTTTGCTTGGACAGGTGTGGTAGGGTCAGCCTATAATCTCAGCATTTGATAGGCTAAGACTGAAAGATTGTGAGATCAGATCTAACTTGGGCACCAATATTTCTAGGGATGGAAGCGTAGCTCCACAGTAGAGCACTTTCCTGGCATGTAGGGCCCTGGGTTCTATCCCTAGCACCACAAAAATAAAGATACAGGCACTTGAAGGTGTGGCTCAAGTGGTGAAATGTGTACCTCATACACACAAAGTCCCCAGTTCAAACACCAGTACCAAACATCATCAATATTTGAATATAAATTTCCCCCAAGTAGACATACAAATGTTCCATGAGCACTTTAAGCTCCATCAGGAAGTGGAAATCAGAACAATAGTGAGGGCTTGCAGCATGGCTCAAGTGGTAAAGTGCTTGTCCTGCAAGTGTGAAGCCAAAGCAAACAAACTGAAACAAACAAAAAGCAGTGAGATACTGCTCCACGCCTGCCAGGATGGCTGTGATGAAAAAATGCAGAATATATGCAATAATTAACTGACCACAGACTCACAATCCTCCTGCTTCAGCCTCCTGAGGGCAGTCTGTGCCTGGCCTAGGTTGGCATTTTCTATAATCTGTCATCAGTTCCCGTACTATGTGTTGGACTTGGAGCTGTTCTAGTATACCAGTACTGTCAGTGATGAGTTCAACCTGCAGAGAGGAAGAAATGATTAACCAGCATGGCTCTGAGGAGTGACTTTTATACCAGCAGCTCAGTCCAAGCCTGTCCCACAGTGCATTCTTTGCAACACACTGAGGCAAATCACAACTTGCTTCTGACCAGTGACTGTGGCTAGTGTGGCCACTCATTAGCCACCAGCACTCATAAGTCAAGGGTGGGAGTTAACCTGGTGCATTTCAGATGAGACAGTACAGGGTAGCTAAGACCAGAATCTCAGAGGTCAGATTACTGGATGGGCTTGTTGCTCTGGCTGGTAATGTTACCCTCATAAAATTGATTTCTACAGTCAGAGTAGACCATGACCCCTCGTCCTTGCCTGAAGCTAACTCTTCATCAGAGTTCTGTGCCCTGCAAGGTGAGGCCCTGTGCTTGGGAGTGGGAGTGTGGCCTCAATGAGGGAGAACTGTGCTGGGTCAGAAGCCTGAGGGTGGCCACTGTGGGCAGTGACACATTGTAAGTGCACAGTGCAGGCCTCTCACTTCCCACAGAGCATCTCAGCACGCTTAGGTAGGACGTTGCTATGTGTCGGCCATTCCTTCCAGCGTGTTCAGACCCAGTGCAGCAGCTGCTCTGGTGGAATTTCCCCATTCGTTTCAAGGGGACTTGCTCTTGGTGATCATGGTGCTCAGCTGAGTAAAGACACTAGCTGTGGAGGGCAGTGAGTGTGGCTTACGTGCCGGACCCTGCTGGTTGCTCACCCGTTTGCTAACATAGGGGTCTGCTTTGCTGTCTCCATCATCAGACTAGGCTTCGAGGTGTCACAGAGCTGGGACACATAATCCTTTGTCTGGGAGTGGTGGCACTGAGTGCTGTCTTGGTATGTTTGCCCTCTAGGTTCTGTGTGTCTGTATACCTCACTCACATTGCCCCTCAAATCATGGGCTCTCAGATAGATAGACCTCTTGTTGAGAGGCACCCTTTGGCCATCCCACACTATCCTCTGCTACTCCTTAGCCTGTCTGTGGTAGCTGGCATCTGACCTGGGTAAAGAAGAGACAACCTTGCTGGTGGAGTGGCTCAAGTGGTAGAACACCTGCCTAGCAAGTGTGAGGCTCCGAGTTCAAAGCCCAATACTGCTAAATAAATTAAAATGTTGGTCTGAAGTTTTCTTTAAAAAAAAAGCAAAAGAGACAACCTCACTGGCTGGTTGAAGGGGTGGAGGGGGGCGCTGTAGGCAGGGGCAGTGGATGTGTGTGGTTGGGAGGGGATGCAGCAGAGCCTCTGGTTCATTTCTGAGCTTGCCCCAGGGGAGAGCTGGTGGACAGGTGGCAGGACTCATAAAGTGTGGTGTCATCCTGCTGCACTTGGAAGAGACTTGGGTTTTTTGCAGGGGAAGCCATGGTCAGATGAATTGAAGGGCCCAGCTGGAGGCCTGAGGACTGGAGTGCCCCAGCAAACCCCAGTGTCCATGGAGGGCTGAGTGCAAGGCCAGGATGGTGGGACTGGAGTGGTGTGTACAGGACCTCCTACAGAGCAGGGGCTGTGGGTACTGGTCAGGCAGGAAAACAGGGGAGGGGAGGTCCAGCAAAAGTGGTAGGCAGAGCCTCACCTTCACCTGGGATCAGCCCAGGGAAGTGGAATTTCAGGACCACACTAGCGGTACCTGTCACTTCTGAGAAGTCTCTGTGTGGGCCCTGGATGGACCGGTCTAGGAAGGTGCCTCACGAGGGCACTGCCTCACTCCCAGGCCTGCTGGTCTTTTCCTCCACCTGCTGTCAGTGGGCCCCCTCCAATCTCCTTTCTTCCCACTAGGAAACCTGGCATCAGAAGATCCTGTTAGGTTTTCTCAGTGGTCACGTATGAGTTGACCATGCTGCCACCCCATGTGAGGGCTGAGCTGGCCTCTCCTTCCCCGTGCTGTCATGGGTGCCTGCCATTGTGTGTGTCTACTTCCTGAGCACGTGGCATTTCTGCACAACTCTCCTCTGCAGACAAACTCACATTCACACTCCCTGTGGCTC